>NW_027069945.1:15143-341150 GCF_002906115.3 Quercus suber | reverse complement strand
TTTCGTGGCACAACTATGAAAGTATTTCGAATTTTTATCTCCTTGCCTTGCCCATAATAATCTTGACCTCTGTGCCCACATGGTAGCCTCCTTATCACGCCACTCTTCAATTTCTTTTTTTAATTGCCTTACCCTAGTATTGTCTCCCCTATGGATAGCTTCCTCTTCGGCCTTGAGGAGTAGTTTCCCCAATTTTTCTAGCTCCCTTCTCACATTCCCAAACACATTCTTATTCCACCAACTTAAGTCTTTACCACACTTCTCCACTCTATGCAAAATCCCTTCCCCCGATTCAGAAACGCCCCTTTCCCACACGGCTTCCACAATTTTAGAACACCCAGGATTAGACAACCACATTTCTTCGAACCGAAACAACTTCTTCCTCCTTGAAGGGTCCAAACCTGAGAACACAATGTGGGTTGGGACATGGTCTGATGAATCACAACGTAAGTGGTGAACCCTCGTACCAGGAAACTTTAAAAACCAATCATTTGTGGCCAATCCTCGATCTAATCTCTCCCAAATTGAGTTACCATTATCAAAATGTCTAGCCCATGTGAATTTGGGTCCAATGTACCCCAAATCCATAAATCCACATTCATCTAAAACTTCTCTAAACACCTGCATTTGATTATGAGGCCTAAGAGCACCACCCACTTTCTCATCTTGTCTAATTATCTCATTAAAATCCCCGACACATAGCCATGGAATATTAGATATAGAATTGAGATACCTGAGCTTCTCCCATGCCTCAACCCTTCTTGCTGTTTCAGGTTCACCATAAAAACTAGTCAATCGCCACTCATTGTTCGTACCCTTGTCTACAATTGCATCAATGTAATACTTACACGAACCTATTACCGTCAGATTAATGGAGGACTTCCAAAACAGAGCCAATCCACCTCCTCGACCTTCCCTTTGGACCACCCATCTATGGTCGTGTTCAATACTTCGTTGTACAATTTCTAGCCTTGCATCATCTATAAGTGTCTCAGCCACAAACACTACAGAGGGATCTTTTGCCCGTGTGATTTCCACAAGCTCTCTTCCTGTACGTAGGTTCCCAAGCCCACGACAGTTCCAAGCTAAACAACTCATTGCTCCTGGCGGGGCTGATGATCAGCCTCCGCCAATATGATAGGTGTATCATCCACATTGTGAGAAATCTGAAGACGCTTTGAGGTTAATTCCACATAGTCTTTTGAGATCACAAGCTCCCTTTTTTTTCCTGCAATTTTTTGTATTGTTTGCTTTTGGGTTTGTGTGACCGGCCTGCATCTACGTGTCCAAGAAGGGAGAACACGTTTTGCTTGTGTTGAAGCCCTAGTGGTCACGTGAGGAATTTTTTTATTCAATTCCTGATTTGGGCGCTGATAATTAATTCCTTCCCGTGTCCCTGAAATTACTTCATCCTCTTTTTCCTTTCCTGGCACCACAGCTGTGTAACTTTCCTTAGCTGGCAATGTTTCATCATTAGTGGACTTTTCTGGAATCCCATAACTCATGGAATTAATTGCTGGCTTGATTATTTGGTCTGCGGTCTTAATGGGTTTTAAACCGCTGTTACCGTTACCCATTGAAGTTCCTGATTTGTAACGGTCATGGTCCTCCTTTGCTCCTTCCTGCACCATGGTCGACTCTGGGCATGGCTGAACCGATGTCATCCCTTCCATTGGTTGGCAGAAATTACCACGCTGTTCTTTCTTCTTTGTAGCATAATACCCAGGCACCGAGACTACACTCTTCTTCGAAACCACAAAAGGTTGAGCTCTCAACTCAGGTCCGAACTCCCTTTGATCAGCCTTAAGGGACCCTTCACTTTCGATCTACCTTTCGCAGTCCCGATCATCATGTAAGAGGCTACCACACCAATAGCAGAGATTTGGTAACCTCTCATACCTAAATGAAACCCACACCTGCTTATTATTGCTTAAAGAAACCAGGCGACCCCGACATAATGGCATCGTAACATCAACTACAACTTTCACTCGAATAAAATGACCTCCATCGTAAAGTCTTTGTTCCGATTGGCTGATAACATCTCCCACAACACCGCAAACTTTTTCCGCTGCTGTAACTGTCATATACTTCATTGGAAGTCCATGGACTTGCACCCAGAAAGTGGTCTTTTCAAACTTAATGTCTTGACAAGGTTGCTCATGATCATAACGTTGCATGATGATCAAGTGCTTGTCGAAACTCCAAGGCTCACTACTTAGAATTCTGTCAACATCCTCCTTCTTCTCGAAAGAAAAAAGCATCTCATGATCTCCCATCTTCTGTATTTTGAACCCCGTCTTCGCCCTCCACAATGGATTAAAATTCCTCACTATTGAATCAACGTTAATGGCTCTCTTTGTTGTAAATTTCGCAGCTATAGAGAATTGGTGCACACTCTCTTCTTCAGTGAGGCAGCAACCCGGTCCTTCCTTTTCTGATAAGGATAGACGCTTCCAAGATTGTGCAAGCTCCTCCATAGGTTTTGTCTTACCTTCCACCCCACCACTTGGAAAACTGTTTCCCACACCCCTTGAAAAAAAACCCACAAGCCTGGAAAATACACTTGGTAAATCCCAGGGACCTAACAACACCTTCACTAGAAGGGACAAACCTTTCTACAGTGCAAGGAAGTCAGAGGGCTCACTCCTCCCTCTTAAGCAGCAGAGAAACCGTTGATATGATTATATATTTTAGTCAAACACAACCCGTGGAATCTGTCATATCATAAAAAAAATCAGATATGTTGAAGTTAAAAGCTATTGAAACTTTCATTAAAAAAATAAAATAAATAAAAGCTATTGAAATCATGGTACCAGACAGGTAGAACTGGTTTTAGCAAAGTGAGGGAAAGGCTAACAAAATCTATGGATCTTGTAGCCCATCTTTGAGGAAAATTTTGAAAAAGAGATCAACGTGACGTTGAAGAAGTAGAGATCCCTGGTACGTGTTATGGGAAATATGGGTAAGGCCACGTATAGTTGTGTAGTCGCAAATTGTTATGGGAAGGAAATGGCATCATTATGTGTTTTGTTTTGTTTTATTTTGTTCATTTTTTTTTCTTTTATTGTCTGATTATTATGGTTTTATTAAGAGTTGTATCCCAGAGGTGAAATTTTCAAATGCATTGCATTCATGCACCCCATGTGAGACCTCCATTTTAGTCTCACATAGGGTGCGAGAGCTTAGTGCAAGAGATACCTTCTTGTCTTAGAGGTGACACAAAGGTAAGGTTAAATGTTGTTCCTCTCTTCTTTTCTTTTTTCGTTTGTATGGTTTAAGGGTAATTATTTTGTATATATTAAAACATTTAGAAATATATTTGTTTGTTATCCCTTCCAGAAAGAAAAAAGAAGAAGAAGAGACGCTTGTTATTTTTATTTTCTTATTTAAGATGTGTAATCATTATGTTTTCATACTGTTTTCTCGGCGGCTCTCCAGGTTGACATTGCTCTTTTTATAAATGATATTTTCTTATCTCATGTTAATCATTATGATGATAAGATGTGATCTTTTTTCATAACCCCATAATTAGAAGGAAATTTTTTTCAAGTTTACACAAGTTCTCTTAGAAGATAAATCTTGAGTAGGAGATTAAATCTTGAAGTACACATGATTTATTTTTAATCATAAATTTATCTATAATACTAACAAGAGAGTAAGAGTCCGTTTAGTTGGAGAAATGGAAAAGTGAGAGGATAGAAAATGGGAAGCGATGGAAAATTGGGAGGATATAGGAGATTTTAATTTCTCTCTTTTGTGTTTGGTTGGGAGTGGAAAAATAGAGGAATTAATGAAAAAAATAATTTAGAAATAAATTACTCTTATGTCTTTATTAAAAAATGATGTACAATTAAAACAAAACAAAAAACAAAGGCAATCTCCAAATTTATTAAAAAATAAAAATCATGCCTAGAAAAAGAAAATCACTTCTAGTTAAACTAAAAAAAAGAAAAGGGAAACCAAAACAAAAGAAAGCCACAGCCCAGGAAAGGGAAAAAAAAAAAAAAAAGGAGAAAAAGAAAAAAAAATGGTCGATTTGGCAAGTTGGCGATGGATGCATGATTGGTGTTAACACCCACAAGTGGTTCCCTCGGGCACCCAGCTTTAGAGAGGGGATAGATCGAAGCCTAAAGGTTGCCAACCTGATTGACAGTAACTCCAAGTAGTGGAATAGGGCTATAGTACACTCCATGTTTACCCTGAGCACAAGGGAGGATATCCTCTGAATCAAGTTAGGGAACCTAAGCTCAAGAGACAAGTTGGTGTGGAATGAGAATAAAGCTAAAATATTCTCGGTGAAAACAGCCTACCAAGTGGCCCTTAGGCTTCATCACCCACTGACTGGGGAGCACTCTTTAGCAAGCTTGGATTAGAGAATGTGGAAAAAATATGGGCCATGAACGTCCCTCCCAAAGTCCGGACTTTTGTCTAGAGAGCCTGTTTTGATATACTTCTGACAAAGGCAAACCTTTCTCAAAAAAAAGTGCAGGTTGATCCCATCTGTACTATATGTGGTCAGATAGAAGAAACCATGGGACATATCTTATGGGAATGCCCTTTCGCTTGCAAAGTATAGGCCCTGGCCCGGGGAAAGATATAGAAAACAAACTTTTCAGCCATGAATTCCTTCCTACTCACAAGGTAGATGTTAGAGAGACTATTTAGCAAAGAGTTTGAGTTTTGGGCTACAATTGCATGGTCGCTGTGGAATGCATGCAATAGAGTCCAGTTCCAGAGTACACAGTCCCACCCTGAGGAGATTTTTAAGCAAGCCACGTCTCTTATGGAGGAATATCAAAAACACGTTAAAGACCTTGTTCAAAAACAGTGGACATGATGTTTCTGCACCGCGTCCTTTTTATATGTTTTCTATTTTTTTTTTTTTTTTCGTTTTTTACTTAGGACTAGTGGGAATTGTAGGTAGCTAGGTGTTGGCTGTTGCTTTGTAACATAGTCCCACACCCCAAGTTTTCTTTTGTACTTTTCTTTCTCTTTTCATTAATATTCTCCTATCTTGGATGTCAAAAAAAGGGGGGGGGGGGGAGGAGGGATTTGAACCCTAGAATGTTAACGTTGGAAACACCTAGATGTGCTCATTAAATTACAGAGAAATGCTACGTCTACAACAATTTTACAACAAATCACAGGTGATTAGTTGTTATTGGTTCAAATTTGAAACTAATACTAAGATTACTTTTTTGCCCCAACAATAACAACCAGTAACAATCTGCCACTTAGGATTTGTTGTAAAAATGTTGTAGACATATCATTTCTCTAAATTACAAGTCCCTTGGTTGCTAACAATTTTTTTAATGATTTTTATTTTTTATAAAAAATTTCAATTGAAGCTTTTGGTTAACCATGCTTTCAATTGTTTTTCTTCCTCTAATGCTCCATTTGTTTGCTTGCATTTGTTATAGGATTCGGTTAATGGGTACATTTATGACATTTATTACTAGTTAATTTATAGAAAGGTTTAATACCACTTTTTGCATTTTTCTTTTTCCATAAAAAGTTTCTAAAGATATTTTTAAACCAATATCAATATTTGTTAACTTTTTCCTTTATTGTAAAAGCTTTGTCAATCATGTAAATGTTTCTTGTTGACTGGAAAACACAACCATAATAAATACATATCAATAATTATCATAATTATCAAAATTTCATAATAAATTCATATAAATATATTAAATAATTACATTAATTATATATTTAATAGGTCAATATAAAAACACTAACCTCATCATACACGCTTTGCGCGTGCAATGAGTTTTATTTTTTATTTTTAATTTATTTTTAATTTTTTGATAATTTTTATTTATTTTTTTAAATTTTTTTTTGAAGATATGAATTAGTAGAAGAGTGTCATCTTTTGTAGGCATTTTAAGTGGAGTTGGAGATATATTTTTACCGGACTGTCCTCAAGTTTTTTTCATGTTTAACGTAAGGTTTAATTATATTTCTGAACCATATAAAAGTCTACTTCAAAGAGAGGAATCCTCTTATTAATAGTATAAATAATCATAATAAATACTTATTGATAAGTATCATAATTCTCAATTTTTATTTGAGATAGTTACAACTAATCCATAGCGGAAGATAATTACTTAAAAATAATGTTATTTGACAATTTTCAAATCTTATAGTTATTTTATTCTATCACCGCACACCCTTGGTGCGATGGTCACTCCACAATTATAAGTGTTTGTGGAGTGTTGGGGGTAAGGGCCGGGATTCAAGTTTCTAGGAGGGAGCTTCACACACATATACACTTAGATTAGGTTAAAGTAGAATTCTATCTTGTATAAAAAAAAAAAAATTATTTTATTCTAATCCCATACAACAGGCCACATTTTTAGACAAACTCAACCAATCACAAAATTTCTTTAAATAATTTTAATTAATTATGTGTGATTAGTCTCACCCAATTAAATGCATGCTAACCATTAGAACTTGATCTTGCGATATCTTTCAATCCAATCGTTTGATTGAGAAACAGAACTTATTGTTGTGATAGATGAAACGTCAAGATCATTTTTATGAAATGTGATTAATGAGTAGGTGACTCAATTACAATCATATTTTTGGATATGTGAAATGACCATCTTGCTATCTTTTAAGATTAAACTAGCATGTAACTCCATGCAAACGCATGGATGCATTTAAAATTAAACAAAATTTTTATTATAAAAATATAAATAATTAGTCAAATAATTATTAAAAAAAAACATGTAACACATGCATTCATGCATACGTATAGATACATTTAAAATTAAACACAATTTTTATCATAAAATATAGATAATTAGTAAAATTATTTTTTTAAAGTAAATATAATTAGTCACTGTGGGGCCAGAAAGTCAGGCAGCCCTGGCCCACTTCGAACCGGGCCCAAAAGCCCACGCCGAGGATGTATGTAGGGTCCGAGGATGTAAGTAAGAAGCCTAGTGTCCAAGAAGCTGGTCCAAGGACGACTCTGTCCTCGGACATCCGAGACCGTAAAAGTGAACAGGCAACACACCATCAAGGGGGGTCTTCTTGAATATCCAAAGAGGAAGGATCAAGTATCACGTGTCAGCAATGGAAGCACGGTGGAGGAGCAAGTCTAGGACGAACTGTCACCTCCACATTAAATGTCCACAACTAACGTCTTGGCCGTATTAATGAGGAGGGGATTCCAGAACAGTGCTGCCTTGGTTGCTGCAACCCACAGGAAGAATGGGAAGGTGGCTGATGGGACAGGTACTCAAGTAGTGGCCTGGTTGCTCAACAAATGTAGGGCTAGGATCAATTGAGAAAGGAGTATATAATGTAAGAAATCCCTCTTGGCAAAGGGAGATGGGAAAAAGAAGAGGAAGACGGTAGCAACCTGTATTCTCCCAGAAGCATCACTGCAGAAGTAATAGAACTGCGAGCTCCCAAGAGAAAGGCCGAGGAGCATCATTGTTCATTTTTATTTACGTTCATACTATTTAAATCCATGAGTAACCATGCATGACCGTTGCATCCCTTACTAGGGCCTAGTTCTTGACCCCGCTCTCTACAAATTCATTGAAGGCTAGCTAGGCTTGGGTCCACTCTCGCAATACGCAGAAAAGGCCCGAACCTGGTCCCTATAGTCACATATTAAAATTCTTAGCTAAATTTTATACTACGATGACCCTTTTTTTTTTTTCTAATTTTTAATAAGATAGAACGTGTGGTGGTTTTTATTTTATTTATTTTTTAAGAAACATGTGGTGATTTTTATTGAGTATATATAATTGTTTTTTTTTATTATAAATTTTATAGTTCATTAATATTAGATTCTTAGTATTTTGCACTCATTAACTCACTTGACACAAAGATTAAAAAATTTAAGTAGACACATGACACATGCTTAAGTGGATGATTATGGTGTAGTCCTTACATAAACTTAGACACGTGCAAAATTGGATTATAATTTCAAATTCTAATTCAACTTTCTCTAAGTTTTACCTATTAATATATATATAGATGACTTATAAATTTGAATTTTTTTTAGTTTTATGATTATGTTTTTTATGGTTTATTATATTGGACTCCTCGTTTTTTACACTAAATTAACTAATTTGGCACAAAAATTTAAAAATTTAGATTAGATGAGACATGTGGCACAAAATTAAACTCTAATTGAAATTCAATTTTTACGCTAAATTAACTCACTTGGCACAAAATTCTAAATTTAGATTAGATGAGATACGTGGCTCAAAATTAGACTCTAATTGAATTTCAATTTGAAAATTAATTGGATTTTCTATCTGTTTTACCTAATATATATATATATATACTAGTATTATACCCGTGCGATGCACGGCTTAATAAAAAATATTTTGATAATATAATTAAATTTAATAACAAATAAAAAGAAAAAAGAATTAATTCAAAATTTAAGATTAAAAAATAAATTGTACTTGCACACTTGAAAGAAATTTAATTTTTATTTCTTATTTTGATATTTAAATAATTTGTTTTAGTGTTGATTTCATTCAAATGGTTATAAGTTATATCAACTCTAAACCAGCATATGTATCCATATGTAACATTCTAAATTAATAAATAAAAGTATAATAATCTAACTTAATGTAACATTCTAACTTACTAATAAATAAATATAAAGCCCTAACTTAAAGTAATGTTTGTAATTGTATTGTGTTTTAGCCTTTAAGAACACATATATTATTTTTTATATCATAAAAAAAAAAACCCACAGATATTAATATTACACATGAAAAAAATAATGAATTCAATAATTGAAACGGTTGAAAAAAAAAATTAAGCTAAAACCTCAATTCATTAATGAAAAAATATCAAAATTTTTGAATTTAAAAAAAAAATGGAGTTAAGTAAAGATAGACTTACATAAAAATTTGGACGAATGGATTTTCTCATATCCAATTTCAGCCTATCTGTAAAACTTGTTGATAAAAATCATATTACATATAATAAAAAGGCAACAAATACACAAAATCTATTCAATTTGATGAAAGAAAAAAAAAATTTACCTGCAAGGTTGTAGGTAGGGCAGAGAGGAGAAGGGAAGAATATAGCAAATAATTGTAAAGTAAGTAGTAGAAATAATGAAACACCAAAAAATTGTGTGTATATATAGTGGGAATTTTAGGTTGTGAAGAAGATAATATGAACAAAAAGAAGTAATTTAGGTGAAACTCAAATACTTTTTTTTTTTAACTTTATTATTAGGAAAAAGATGACATAAGATGCAAATTTATCCATAAAAAAGAAGAAGAAGAAAGAAACGTAGGAAAAAAAATACAAGTTCTATCTTTTTTGCCTTTTACGTTTTTTTAAAGAAGCGTAGGAAAAGAAATGCAAATTTGATCTTTTTTTTTTTTTACGTTTTTTTTTATCTCTCTTTTTTGTTTAAATTCTATCCTTAGGTAATTCTATTCTATTGATTTTAGGCTTTGTTAATAACATTTTAGATAAACACAATTGTTATTGTTGTAAATCAAATACTACTTTCTTTCATTACTTGATTTGTCATATTTATCCAAAAAATATGTATATATCTATTCTTAAAATCTAAAAATTTAAACTTTTATTATATATAATATGATATGATATAGATTATTAGATTACAAAACAACATAAATCTAGCAATTTTTTTTTCTGTAATTAATCTAAAATTGTTGCATCTAATTCTAAAAAATAATATAACAATAATAAACCCAAAAATGAAAGAACTTTTGTTACATAACTTCTACAGACTCATAGAAATAGCTCTCTTTTCATCTAATAAGAAAGCANAGCAACCAACAGGTCAAAAGAAAAAAAAAAAAAAAGGAAAAGAAAAGAAGAAAACCAAAACAAAAGAGAGCCACGGTGTACGGCCCAGGAAAGAAAAAGGAAAAAAGAAAAAAAGACAACCAACAAGTATTAAAAAAAAAAGAAAAAGAAAAAAAGAGGTAACCAACAGCTCCAATACCTAAAAGGAGAATGACTATAACTATTCCTCTTTTCCCCCATTTTCTATTCAAATTGAAGAGATATAATTTTGGTAGTTTAGGAGAGAAAACATACTTGCAGCCCTACTAATTTTCCATAATTTCATTCTCTTTACTCTAACAAACACCCATAAAGTTTGTGTTGTGTATCAAAAGTTAAAGACTTTTTGGATATACACCATTGTCAATTTCTTTAAAATCTTCTCACTTTTTTTTGTGTGTGTGTTAAAAATATTTAGTATTAAAAAAAAAAAACCCATAAAACCAGTTTTCACCTCACTCTTCTTTCTTCTATTTTCTCTCCTCACTGTTTCATCCCAACCAAATAATAAATGATAAACTATAAGTTCATTAGGCATATTTTTTCTTAATATAATTAAGATAATAATTATTGTTAATAAGATTTAACCCTAGAAATCATATATTGCTTTTTATTATTTTATTTTATATATATATGAAGAAAATCATATATAATAAAGTTATTAATTATTTTTGCTAAGGGAACTTTAAATATTATTGCTTAGAATACTTTAATTTATTATTTATAAATTTTTTCCTTTACTCTTTTTAGTTATTTTATTTAATGATTCAACTTAACCTTTATTTATTTATTTATTTATTTTTATAGTAAATTGAATTCAACTTAATTAGTTTTGACAGCTTATTGGTCTTTCTAATTCATTAAGATGGATTTTTGTTTTGTCTTTTGCATTACTCTGTTAAGAATTTAACAGAACAATAAAATCATTTTAAAAAAAAAGAAATTGTCTTCACTCCCCATTGTCCCACATCCCACTTCTACTACCTCACATATAATTGTGTTTTTTTTTTTTTTTGTTTACATTTTATAGTACACTTAATTGCCTTTTTATGAGATTTAAGATCAACAAATTAGTGAAATTACTAATATCTTTTTGTTGGACTTGTTATTTTTTCCTAATTTTAGATCAAAATGATTTGTTTTTGGGTTTTTCTTTTTGATTGAAAAAGCCAAGATAAAAGTTGGCGTTGAATTGGTTTATTGTTGAGCTTTTTTGGGGTGTTCAAATTTTTATTTTACAATGGTCAAAAAAAATTTTCTTTTTCACCAAGCCAAGGGTAGTACCCCCTAGGTTTAATGTAGCCCACCACTCTATTTTAATTTTCTAATAAATATTACTAGTTAAAAGTTATTATATATTTATTTAATATAATTATAAATTATTTATGATGTTATCGGTTCGATCATGTTACGACATATATGAATCATATTAGGAACATATTTCAATATTTTATATAATTGGTTAATCCTTTGACAAAACGCACTTTACTTGTAATTGGGTAAATCTAGGATGTGTTTAATACTTCAAGGAACAAGGTTTCAAGTTCAAGTGTTAAAGCCATTTAAGTCTGTCCAAGAATCAAGTGAGGAAGTGTTGGATTTTAAAACTCGACAGCTAGCTTGATAGCTAGCATCTATCAAGGTTTAAAAGCTATTTCAGCTTGTGGCTGGACAGCTAGCTCGATAGATGGCTATCTATTGAGGTTTATGAAACTTAGTTTTTCAGAGCTAATTTTCATCAAATCCGTGAGTATGTGTTTAGGCTTTCTTTTCTCACAATCCTAAACATAAATAAGGATTGCTTTAAGGGTCGTCACAGCTAATGCAACTTAATGCAAAAGTTTTTCACAAGTATATTTTGAACCAAAGACATATGCCCTAGTTCATCTTTCTCTTGAAGAAGTTGCTGTATTTGTACACCGTAGGGTTTTGTGACCAAGGAGCTTCTTGATCTTCATCATCTGGATGAACTGAAGAACTTTGCAGCCAATATCTTTCTTAAGTTGGTGATTAAGTTGCGTACTGGGATCTGCGCATTTATTTATTAGTCACATATTGGGAGTCGTGCATTGAAAAGGAGAGATTGTCACTACAGAACACGTCCAATTTTGTATTGGGGTAAGGGTTCAATTGTAGGGTGGTACAAGGTACTGAGATTCCTTTACTTGTAACCGCTTGTTGTGATAATAGTGAGTTTTCGAGAGTGTTGACCTTAAAATCACCCGGTGTAGTTTTTGCCGTGTAGGTTTTCCTTATTCGTAAAGAAATCACTATGTCAATTAATTTCCATTGCATTTAGTTTAATTGATGATTTTTTGTGTTGCCATGCATATTGTATGTTAATTTGATTAATTAATCAACTTGGCTAATTAATTGGTTAATTTATCACAAATGGTCAATACATTCTTAGCCTATCAAGTGGTATCAAAGCCTCTCTTTTCATCTAATAAGAAAGCAAAAAATACACATGAAAAAAAAAAAAAAAAAAAACCAGAGAATAAAACCTACATAACCATTCTAAAATCACAGTTTCCTTAACATGACAATCCTTTACAAATTGAATCTCACTACATCAAAACGATCGTCGTCATTTTCTAATAAATAATTTTTTTTTAAAAAAGGTCATATTAGAAACTTTATTGTAGACAGTGTTGTTGGGATTCACAAAATCATATTATATATAATAAAAAGGCAACAAATAAAAAGGCAACAAATACACAAAATCTATTCAATTTGATGAAAGAAAAAAAAAAAAATTACCTGCAAGGTTGTAGTTAGGGCAAAGAGGAGAAAGGAAGAATATAACAAATAATTGTAAAGTACGTAGTAGAAATAATGAAACACTAAAAAACTATGTGTATATATAGTGGGAATTTTAGGTTGTGAAGAAGATGATATGAACAAAAAGAAGTTGTTTAGGTGAAACTCAAATACTTTTTTTTTAATCTTTATTATTAGGAAAAAGATGAAATAAGATGCAAATTTATCCATAAAAAAAAAAAAAAAAACGTAGGAAAAAAAAAATGCAAGTTCTATCTTTTTGTCCTTTTACGTTTTTTAAAGAAACGTAGGAAAAAAAAATGCAATTTCAATATTTTTTTGTTATTTTACGTTTTTTTATCTCTTTATTTATTTATTTATTTATTTAAATTCTATCCTTTGGTAATTCTATTCTATTGATTTTAGGTTTTGTTGGTAACATTTTAGATAAACACAACTGTTATATTTGTAAATTAAATACTACTTTCTTTCATTACTTGATTTGTCATATTTATCCAAAAAATATGTATATATCTATTTTTAAAATCTAAAAATTTATTAAAATTTCTGCAATTTGGTGAAGCCATTTGGCACAACCACGGCGTCTAAGCCCAACTTTTATTATATATAATATAATATAATATATTATGATATATATATATATATATATATTATATAGATTAATTATGGGTGTTAAATGAGATATCTACAATTAGTTAGTTAGAGTCCTCTGGTAATCCACATTGTTTGGATTTCAGTTATTTTTGTTTGGATACGAATTTGCTCCAAACATGTTTGGAGGAAATGCTGCAAACAGGGACAACTGTCAATTAAATAAGAAGACACTTAAGCTTGGAGGCATGTGCAACGCATATGACCCATTTTAAGTGAAGAGCTGTTAACCTAACATTAACAGCGTTAGCCAAATAGGCACACCTCTCATCCACAACAACAGCCTCTCTTTCATCTCTTCCACAGAGCTTCCTTTCTCTCAACCTCCGGCCATCTCTATTTTTCTTCAGCAACCTCAGACCGGCAAGGGCATCTACTCTCTCAATCTAACCTAGACGACACACAATCAAGCCAAGTCCTTCTTATCCTCCTAACCACCGATACATAATTGGCGAGACTAATAGCTACCAATTGGCGGTGAATCTTGGTTTCTTCACTACTGTATTTGACGTTTGGCTTGGAGTAGGTTTGATTTGGTATTTTCTGTGTAGGTTAGATTTTTGTTTTTTTGTTTTTTTTTTGAATTGGTGGTGGTGGTTTTCTATTTGTTGGTCTCGTTGATGATGGATTTGGGTTTGAGAATAGTTGGGTTTTTTTTTTTAATTTTTTGGTGTTTCTAGGGTGGGTTTGTGAACCTTAAGTTGTTTGAGTGTTGTGTATTTTCTGTGTATGTGAACTGTGATTTGTGGGTATGAATTCAAACCCAATCTCTCCTTTGTTTGGATACTTCTTCGATTTGGGCAAGCGTTCTTCAAGGGACAATGACACTGATCTCATGGCATCAATAATGACAAATTTGGTTTCAACGGTGGTGGTGTCTGGGTTTAGTGGTTTGGGTGGCTGAAATTGGTTTGGTTTGGCCATGGGTTTTTGAATTAGTTTGATTTGGGTAGCTGTGACCGTGGGTCTGCAGTGGTTGGGTTCCTATTTATGGTTTTAGTTTGTGGTGGTGGACTTTGTAATGATGGTGGTGAGGCAATGGTTGTGGTCTCAACGAGCAGATTTGTGGGTTGTGGTGGTTTTTTTTTTTGTACGATTTGAGTTCGGACTTGTGGGTTGTGTCATGAATTGTGGTGTCCGTGGGTTGTGGACCTTTGGCGTGTTGTGCTTTGGTGGTTGGGTGTCTTGTTGTCTAAGTATTGGTAGTCATGATGGTTGTTTGAGAGGAAAAAGAGGTCTAAGATAAAGTGAGAGAGAGGCGTGAGGAGGTGGAGGAGGATGAGAGGGGCTTAGCTTGGCTGTGTGCCGTCTGGGTTAGATTGAGAGAGTAGATGCCCTTGCCGGTCTGAGGTTGCTGAAGAGAAACAGAGGTGGCCAGAGGTTGAGAGAGAGGAAGCTCTGTGGAGGAGATGAGAGAGAGGCTGTTGTTGTGGGTGAGAGGTGTGACTATTTGGCTAATGCTGTTAACGTTAGGTTAACAGCTCTTCACTTGAAATGGGTCATGTGTGTTGCACATGCCTCCAAACTTAAGTGTCTTCTTATTTAATTGACAGCTGTCTCTGTTTGCAGTATTTCCTCCAAATGTTTGGAGGAAATCCATGTCCTGTTTGTTTTCCATATTTGCTGTGCATACAAAGCAGATCTTGTACATTCAATTAATTAATTGGACAATATTTTTCCAAAGTCATATTTCTTGATAATATCCATGGCAACAAAGAGCATTGCATTTCGTTTGGCCCTACTGTGCATTATCATTGCTGCTCACTTTCCTTTTCATGAATGTAAGTATGTAAATAGTAATGTTTTAAGAGACTTAATAATTAATAGAGAAATGCTATGTTTATAATATTTTCACAACAAATTATAGATAGTAAGTTGTTATTGGTTCTAATTTGAACCTATTACTGAAATTACTTTTTTGCTCCACCAATAATAACCTGTAACAACCTGCCATTTAGAATTTATTGTGAAAATATTATGGATATAACATTTCTACTAGGGTGTAGCCAGAGGTGATGGAGGGGGCACCTCCCCCTTGACTCCTCTTAAAAAGTCCATTATATATGCATATGTAAAGTTGAGTTATTCTCCTGATGTAGAATAGAAAAACAAAGAAACATTTTCCCTAAACAAACTCTACACATGAAATAAATAATAAAAAACAAATCTTCCAATTGAGAAAGTTTAGAGATATAATAAAATCTCACAATATTTTCACAATACTCTTGTTTTTAGTTGAGATGAATCTCAGAATATTGTATTTTACACTTAATTTATTGGAAAAATATTGTGAGATTTTTTGGTGTTACTAAAACAACTCATTCCACTTTAAAGAGTTTAATTGGTAAAGTCTCTTATGATTAAATAACAGATTTGAGGTTCAATACTTGCTTACACGAAAAACCATTTAGTGTCTAAGTTTAATGATAAAAATCTATCATTATGAGCAGATACCATAAATTGAAATTATCTCTAAAAAAAAGAAAAAGAAAAACCAATCAGCCTAACACAAAATAGATGCCACCAAACTTGTTAATGCTATTTACACTTTTGACCAATATTCACTTTTTCTTTATTCTTTATTCTTTTTTCACTTATCCAAAGTTCCTTCTTTACATTTCAAGTTCAGCCCGTGGAACTCAAATTACACAAAATAATAATAATAATAATAATAATGACTAGTTTCATCACAAGCCTTTCGTATGTGTGATGAAACTCTTTTATTATTATTTTGAGTTTAACGTAATTTTTCAATTTGAATATATCTAATCTAATCTAAAATTTAGGATTTGAAAATAAGTAAACGGCTAGGTTTAGTATTATTAAATTAAATGTGCCTGAGATATATTCAAATAGAGAGTGTTCTAATTTTTAGGAAAAGTTTATCAGGTAGTTTTTTTTTTATTTTTTATTTTATTTTTTATAATTTTGTTGAATTACAATTTTAACCCTATTTTATAAACGTAGGAAAAAAAAAATGCAAGTTCTATCTTTTTGTCCTTTTACGTTTTTTAAAGAAACGTAGGAAAAAAAAATGCAATTTCAATATTTTTTTGTTATTTTACGTTTTTTTATCTCTTTATTTATTTATTTATTTATTTAAATTCTATCCTTTGGTAATTCTATTCTATTGATTTTAGGTTTTGTTGGTAACATTTTAGATAAACACAACTGTTATATTTGTAAATTAAATACTACTTTCTTTCATTACTTGATTTGTCATATTTATCCAAAAAATATGTATATATCTATTTTTAAAATCTAAAAATTTATTAAAATTTCTGCAATTTGGTGAAGCCATTTGGCACAACCACGGCGTCTAAGCCCAACTTTTATTATATATAATATAATATAATATATTATGATATATATATATATATATATATTATATAGATTAATTATGGGTGTTAAATGAGATATCTACAATTAGTTAGTTAGAGTCCTCTGGTAATCCACATTGTTTGGATTTCAGTTATTTTTGTTTGGATACGAATTTGCTCCAAACATGTTTGGAGGAAATGCTGCAAACAGGGACAACTGTCAATTAAATAAGAAGACACTTAAGCTTGGAGGCATGTGCAACGCATATGACCCATTTTAAGTGAAGAGCTGTTAACCTAACATTAACAGCGTTAGCCAAATAGGCACACCTCTCATCCACAACAACAGCCTCTCTTTCATCTCTTCCACAGAGCTTCCTTTCTCTCAACCTCCGGCCATCTCTATTTTTCTTCAGCAACCTCAGACCGGCAAGGGCATCTACTCTCTCAATCTAACCTAGACGACACACAATCAAGCCAAGTCCTTCTTATCCTCCTAACCACCGATACATAATTGGCGAGACTAATAGCTACCAATTGGCGGTGAATCTTGGTTTCTTCACTACTGTATTTGACGTTTGGCTTGGAGTAGGTTTGATTTGGTATTTTCTGTGTAGGTTAGATTTTTGTTTTTTTGTTTTTTTTTTGAATTGGTGGTGGTGGTTTTCTATTTGTTGGTCTCGTTGATGATGGATTTGGGTTTGAGAATAGTTGGGTTTTTTTTTTTAATTTTTTGGTGTTTCTAGGGTGGGTTTGTGAACCTTAAGTTGTTTGAGTGTTGTGTATTTTCTGTGTATGTGAACTGTGATTTGTGGGTATGAATTCAAACCCAATCTCTCCTTTGTTTGGATACTTCTTCGATTTGGGCAAGCGTTCTTCAAGGGACAATGACACTGATCTCATGGCATCAATAATGACAAATTTGGTTTCAACGGTGGTGGTGTCTGGGTTTAGTGGTTTGGGTGGCTGAAATTGGTTTGGTTTGGCCATGGGTTTTTGAATTAGTTTGATTTGGGTAGCTGTGACCGTGGGTCTGCAGTGGTTGGGTTCCTATTTATGGTTTTAGTTTGTGGTGGTGGACTTTGTAATGATGGTGGTGAGGCAATGGTTGTGGTCTCAACGAGCAGATTTGTGGGTTGTGGTGGTTTTTTTTTTTGTACGATTTGAGTTCGGACTTGTGGGTTGTGTCATGAATTGTGGTGTCCGTGGGTTGTGGACCTTTGGCGTGTTGTGCTTTGGTGGTTGGGTGTCTTGTTGTCTAAGTATTGGTAGTCATGATGGTTGTTTGAGAGGAAAAAGAGGTCTAAGATAAAGTGAGAGAGAGGCGTGAGGAGGTGGAGGAGGATGAGAGGGGCTTAGCTTGGCTGTGTGCCGTCTGGGTTAGATTGAGAGAGTAGATGCCCTTGCCGGTCTGAGGTTGCTGAAGAGAAACAGAGGTGGCCAGAGGTTGAGAGAGAGGAAGCTCTGTGGAGGAGATGAGAGAGAGGCTGTTGTTGTGGGTGAGAGGTGTGACTATTTGGCTAATGCTGTTAACGTTAGGTTAACAGCTCTTCACTTGAAATGGGTCATGTGTGTTGCACATGCCTCCAAACTTAAGTGTCTTCTTATTTAATTGACAGCTGTCTCTGTTTGCAGTATTTCCTCCAAATGTTTGGAGGAAATCCATGTCCTGTTTGTTTTCCATATTTGCTGTGCATACAAAGCAGATCTTGTACATTCAATTAATTAATTGGACAATATTTTTCCAAAGTCATATTTCTTGATAATATCCATGGCAACAAAGAGCATTGCATTTCGTTTGGCCCTACTGTGCATTATCATTGCTGCTCACTTTCCTTTTCATGAATGTAAGTATGTAAATAGTAATGTTTTAAGAGACTTAATAATTAATAGAGAAATGCTATGTTTATAATATTTTCACAACAAATTATAGATAGTAAGTTGTTATTGGTTCTAATTTGAACCTATTACTGAAATTACTTTTTTGCTCCACCAATAATAACCTGTAACAACCTGCCATTTAGAATTTATTGTGAAAATATTATGGATATAACATTTCTACTAGGGTGTAGCCAGAGGTGATGGAGGGGGCACCTCCCCCTTGACTCCTCTTAAAAAGTCCATTATATATGCATATGTAAAGTTGAGTTATTCTCCTGATGTAGAATAGAAAAACAAAGAAACATTTTCCCTAAACAAACTCTACACATGAAATAAATAATAAAAAACAAATCTTCCAATTGAGAAAGTTTAGAGATATAATAAAATCTCACAATATTTTCACAATACTCTTGTTTTTAGTTGAGATGAATCTCAGAATATTGTATTTTACACTTAATTTATTGGAAAAATATTGTGAGATTTTTTGGTGTTACTAAAACAACTCATTCCACTTTAAAGAGTTTAATTGGTAAAGTCTCTTATGATTAAATAACAGATTTGAGGTTCAATACTTGCTTACACGAAAAACCATTTAGTGTCTAAGTTTAATGATAAAAATCTATCATTATGAGCAGATACCATAAATTGAAATTATCTCTAAAAAAAAGAAAAAGAAAAACCAATCAGCCTAACACAAAATAGATGCCACCAAACTTGTTAATGCTATTTACACTTTTGACCAATATTCACTTTTTCTTTATTCTTTATTCTTTTTTCACTTATCCAAAGTTCCTTCTTTACATTTCAAGTTCAGCCCGTGGAACTCAAATTACACAAAATAATAATAATAATAATAATAATGACTAGTTTCATCACAAGCCTTTCGTATGTGTGATGAAACTCTTTTATTATTATTTTGAGTTTAACGTAATTTTTCAATTTGAATATATCTAATCTAATCTAAAATTTAGGATTTGAAAATAAGTAAACGGCTAGGTTTAGTATTATTAAATTAAATGTGCCTGAGATATATTCAAATAGAGAGTGTTCTAATTTTTAGGAAAAGTTTATCAGGTAGTTTTTTTTTTATTTTTTATTTTATTTTTTATAATTTTGTTGAATTACAATTTTAACCCTATTTTAAATTTTTTAAGAATAAGAATTATCTAATTAAATTAAGGGTATTTTTGACATTTTCAAAGGCATAATTAACATTCTGAATTGTCTTAATATTATAATAATAATAATAATAATGTCTTGTACGGTACTAAAGCATTAAAATGTCTGTTACTTTTTTCTCCATCATCTCCTACATTTTCAAAGTTTCAAAATTTGAGTTTCTACCATAAATCCAAAATTTTACATAACTAGAAGAGTAGAGAAAAGTTAAAATTTATTTTCTCAATTTATTTTGAAGAATCAAAATAGATTTCTATACTTTATGTACATAGATTAATCTCTTACTTTGATAATTAATCGTCATTAACTATGAATTAAATGTTTTACAATTGTTTAATTTTAATAAATTTTGTATTACAATTACTGTTTGTTTATAATTTTATTATTAATATTGATTAAAAATATTAAGTTGTTTTTTTTATTATTGTCTTTTAATCTTGGCCTCCTCTACACAAACATAATACTAGTTTAAAGTAAAATCAGGTCATTAATTAAACTCCATGGCTTATCTATTGCAATAAAATTTATATATGTAGATGTAACTTTGCTCTAATTTTTTCAATATGACATGAGCAGGCAATGAAAACAAGGGCGTTAGCGACAAAGGAAATTATCATCCCGATATAACTCTATGGTGTTGCGATACGCAATGCTATTTTAGCAGTGAAGAATGTGAAAGTCGTTGTGGTCCAGCTGGTCCACAACCACCAACCCCTTCCTGAGCGATCGAGTTGCCTTCCGATTTTATTACCCATACGTACATATATATATATATATATATATAAGTCTATTATTATTATTATTATTAGTTTTGTTTGAATAAAATCTTGGTGTCATTGTTGGATGGTTTGATTATGTATATCTAAAGTTCGGCACAAAATTTGGCACAACATAATGTTAATGAATTTATAGTGAACCATTCAACATCTGGCACAAGATAATGTTCATGAATTTATAGTGAACTATTCTACATTTGGCACAATCTAATGTTAGTTGATTTGTAGCTTTAGTGGCTAGTCTGTTGTACTGCTACTGTAGTTTTAGTATTGTAATTTGTTGAATTGAAGTCTGATTCATGCACAAAAGAAAGGAAGAAATAAGCCCAGACAATGAGGACTCTGAGATTGAAGAAATAAAGGACCTACAATAGGATGGAACCTAATTTATGAGGGTAGCATTATAATAAAGATTGTTAACAACCCATGAAACAGGTGCATTCTTTATTTTTCTAAAACTTCCTACAAAACTTGCAAATGTTTTTTAGAAAAGGGGCTTTTATCAATTTTATTCAAAGTGTATTTAAGACTATGAATTATGAGTAAACGTTAGAAACCTAGTTTAATTTAAAAAGTAAAAATATAAAACAAGTAAATCAGACCTTTATCTATAAATTCCCACTTACATAGTGCTAACCTTAAAAAAAAATAATAAAAAAAAATCACACATAGTCAACATTCTCAAAGCTCAACGGAGATGGTTTAAACATATGAAATTGGACATTCTTCAGATGTTTCGCTCCACTCGCCTTACAGTACTTTAGAATTCGAATTCTCTAAGCTCCTTCCTGGACTTCCAAGTTGGTTTCTCAAAAAGAAAAAAAAAAAAAAAAACATTCTGATATAATTGCAATACCTTTTTATGTTTTATTTTTTTTATGTCATTAAAAAGCATAGGCATGTCCTTACTAGCAAAACCTTGGTGACAACGACTATTTTGGAAGGAAGTTGTTGGCCGTTTCTTCTCATCTTCTGAGAGCGGGAGAAACTGAAAGAAATTGAAGAGGAAGGAATTTTCGGTATCATAGAGAGTTGGAACATTTGGAGAAATTATTAGGTTTGTCGGATGATTGCTGAAATGGTCATCTTAACCAATAAAATGCTGTCATTCATGCAAATTTGACATCACTTGCTTCTTTTTTATTTATTTTTTTATTATTATTTTTTTAATTTTATGCCTTGCGCTGATTAGGAAGCTGATTCACACATTTGCATATGTGGCATCATTTTATTGGTTAGGGAGACCACTTTAGCAGCCCTCTTGGTGGATCTAATAATTTCTTGAACGTTCGGTAAATAAAACTTGGTAAATGGTAATCATTGTGTGAGTGTGTAATCAGACAAAGATAAAGTTCAAATTTTTAGCAATTTTCTCTAGCATTTATGTGCAAGTTATCTTCTGAGAGGGTTTTAAAATTTGAATTTCAAATAAAAGCGGTATTTTAGATAGAGAACAAAAAAAAAAAAAAAAATCCTAAAATTTAGAAGCTTGTGGGGTTTTATTTTACAAATTTATCCCCTTTAATTGAAAACTTATAAGTGAGTAGTGAAAAGATATTTTGAGATATTCAAGACTTAGAATCCATAGTTTGGAAGCCTCTCAAATAGGAGTCCAATTCTTCTGTCTCATGTATTGTGCTCCACTCCATACTCTACTAATAAAATTTGGACAGTTGGCCTCTTTCTTTGAGTGAAATAACGTGAGGGTTAATGTTAACGTTAGGGTTAATGTTAACGGTAGAATTAGAGGTGTTCATGGTGCGGTGCGGTGTAGTTTTGGGCTATTTTTAGTACCGCACTTTGGGGTGTGGTTTAGCCAAAATCATAATTGCACTGCACATGTGATTGCAAAAATGAGGTGTGGTGCGGTCACATGTGTGGTGTGGTTTAGAGTTTAGTCAAAACCATAACCACACCACACATCATTTTTACGATTACATGTGCAGTGTGGGGTATAAGATGCGGTTTGAAGCCAGTATATTTTTCAAATTTTGGGCTTTTCCTGCCTAGCGTAAACAAAATTTTCCCTTTGTTTTGGGCCAAGTTTTAAACTATTGAGTTATTTTTTCTTTATTTTGGGTTGGCTTTCCTAATTAACACTTGCTAGGGTTATAATTTTTTTTTTGAAAACTAGGGTTATTAAACTATTAATAATATATTTAATATTAAAACAATAAATATATTAATATATAGTCAATGTGTGGTGTGGTGCAGTTTGTACGGTTTTCTTATTATAAAACTGTAAACTGCATTGTACCATGCAGTGTGGTGAGGTGTAGTGCATTGTTACTTGCGATGCGGTGCAGTTATGCTATTTTGTGGATGGTTTTGGTGAGATTTTTGTGATTTGGTGAACACCCTTAGTTAGAGCAGTTGGGATAAATCTCACATTAACCTCTGCTTGCTTTTGTTTTTCTTCTTCTCTTTGTGGTCTCAAGACTCTGTTCATCTTGATTGTATAGCATGCTTGATGGCATTCATGTCTGTGTTTTTCTCTTCTTTGAAAAATTGTTTTTAAGCAATCTCGATAGCTTCTCGACACCTCTCGATACCTAGCTTATCTATTGAGCTCTTCAGCTGCTTTTTATCGCAATCTTGACACCTCTCAATAGCTAGGTTAATCGATCGAGAAACTTTTTGTCCCCTCGACAGCTTCTCGACAGATCCTCGATTTATCGCTTCTTTTTGCCTTGGACACCTGCTCAATAACTTCATCTGTCAAACCCTTTAAAACTCGACACCTCTCGATTTGTCGAGAATTACTAAGCTTGTATATAAAGGGTCAGCGCAATCCGAATCTCATTTTGCTTGATCTCTCTAGACTCTTCAACTCCTTAAACCTCTCTCTCTCACTCCAAACCTCTTCCTTAAGGATTTTTCGACCTTAATCAAGTTTTCTTCACTTGGTAAGTGTCTTAATCCTTCATTTTCATGCATTCTCATATCTTTTGACCTAAAAATTGGGGTTTTTGGAAAATGTTTGGGATTTTTCAAATTGATAAGGTTTTTTCAAACTTTTTGGAATGGGTTTTGAAGATTTGATCTTAAAAACTTCGTGCATTGCATCTCATGTGCATTATAACTATATTTTCATGCATTTAGATGTGTGTTACATATGTTAAACTGATTGTGTGCTAGTTGTATTGGATTGGGCTGAGCCTATGAGGCTTTTACTATTGCATATCACATGCTCATGCATTTTCATACATACGTTCCTTACATTCACTATATTCTTGTATTTTGAACTGTTTTGGGACTTTTCTGATTGTCTCTTTCTTCCCTCTCTCTCTCTAGTTTACGTTAGTGCGTCATGGCACCAAAACATAAGTCTACTCTGTCCTAGAACCCTTTTCATTTTGGGGCATCCACTTCATCTGATCTTGCTCTTTCATCTATTCGGTTCTGTGATGAGCAGTCTTGAAAGGACTTCTCGGAGAACTTTTCTCGACGAGGTGTTCATTCGAAACACCAAGTCATTTTTTCAGACTTTTCCGACACTGACCTACCCATTGTCATCTATAGTAGGGGTTGGGAGTCACTGTGTGACATCCCGGTCACTTGTCCATTCGTGCTGATCCAGGAGTTTTACTCCAACATGCATGTATTTGATTATTCAGTACTTCTTTTTGCTACTCACGTTTGAGGTACGCGCATAGTGGTCACTCCGGATATTGTATCCGATGTGCTCTGTGTCCCAAGGGTAGAGCATCTTGACTACCCTGGTTATGAGCGTCTGAGGACTATGTCCAAAGACGAGCTTATGTCCGCTTTTTGAGAGCGTCTCTCTGATTGGGGCAAGTGTCAGTTTACTCCGTGTTTGACCTTTGCTAAAGGTCCTAGATTCATGAACATGGTGATGACTTTTGTTTTACATCCTTTTTCTCACTATAACTCTATTACCGAGCCTCGTGCTTGATTTTTGCTATCTCTTTTAGAACATCTTACTATAGATTTTCCCTCTCATTTCATTCTTTCCATTATAGATGTTTATAGGGATACGGTGACCCGTGATGAGCTCATCTTCCCTTTGGCTATCATGAGGATCTTACGCCATTTTTCTATTCCCTTTCATGCTTTCGACCACTTTGCCGTTATGAGTGCCATAGACACTGCTACTGTTAAATGGAGTGACGCGTAGCTACATTCTAGGCAGTTCGGTATGACAACTCCTCCCACTCCTTCAACTTTATCCACCTCCACTCCTTCTTCTTCTGCGAGTGGTATGACTTTGGACGCGATCATGGCACAGCTTTAGAGCATGGATGCTTGCTTTGACACTCTTACTAATGAGTTGTGTTAGGTGAACACACGTGTCAGCCGTATTGCTAGATGGCAGGCTTGCCTTGGTGGCTTTGTGGAGTTTTCCTCTCCTCCTCCTGAAGCATCCGAGGATAACTCCAACTCCGACGATGATGATGATGGAGATGGAGATGCCTCACCCAGCAATGACGAGATGTCTACTTGATACTCTTACCCTTTGTCACTCATGACAAAAAAGGGAAGTAGTTTTGGATATGAGAGTAGTCATTCTTATAGGGAGAGGGTTAGTATAGGAGATTTTTGTTAAGGGGAATGTGTATATTAAGGGATGTAGTAAGGATTTTATATATCTTTTTCTTTTCTTTTCTTTTTAGATACATTATATCTTGTACATGGGTCTTGTGACCATTTTGACATACATTGTACTTATATTCTTTATATATTGATGTATGTTTTTTACCTACCCTTACATGTGTTGTTTCTTTTCTCTCTTTATGCACATGCTTCTTATATCTTGTATGCAATTTATTATTTCTGTTTCAAACTAAGATGCCTTGATGAGTTTTGTTTAAAGTATTTTAGAAATATAGGTTGTCAAAGTCTTCTTACTATGTCCTCTCTTCTTGCAAAGATTTTCAAGAGTTTGTGTTAGGATAGATTTTATTGTATTCAACAAGTGAGTATGAGTTGAGTGATTTATGACTTCTCTCATATGTTCATTTGTTTGTTATGGTTTTGTCACGAATTGCCAAAGGAGGAGATTGTTAGGACATATGTGATTCACATATTAGGAACATGTCACTATTTTATGTAATTGGCTAATCCTTTGAAAAAACACACTTTACTTGTAATTGGGTAGATTTAGGATGTGTTTAATGCTTCAAGAAACCTTATTTCAAGTTCAAGTGTTAAAACTATGTAAGTCTATCCAAGAATCAAGTCAGAAAGTGCTATTCATTAAAGTTCGACAGCTAGCATCTATCGAGACTTTGAGTTGTCTAAATCCTGTGGCTCGACAGCAACTTAACAAATAGGGTATCTGTCGAGGTTTATGAAACTTAGATTTTCGAGTCTATTTTTCATCCAATCCGTGATTATATGTTTGAGCTTTATTTTCTCATAACCCTAAACATATATAAGAATTATTTTAAGGACCATCAAAAGAGACACAAGTTGCACATGTGTTGAACAAAGTTTTGTTCAAGCAAATTGTGACCGGAGACAGAATTTGTCCTAGTTCATCTTTCTTGTGAAGAAGCTGCTGTGTTTGTACACCATAGGGTTTTGTGACCAAGCAACTTCTTGATCTTCATTGTGTGATGAACTAAAAAACTTTGCAGCCAACATCCTTCTCTAGTTGGGGATTGAAGTCGCGTACTGGGATTCACGCAATTAGTTAGTTACGTACTGGGAGTCGTGCATTGAAAATGAGAGATTGTCACTACAGAACAAGTTCAATTAGGTATTGGAGTAAGGGTTCAACTGTAGGTTGGTATAAGATATTGAGATTCCTTTACTTGTAATCGCTTGTTGTAATAATAGTGGATTATCAAGAGTAGTGACCTAAAAATCACCCGGTGGGGTTTTTTGTCATGTAGGTTTTCCCCATTCATAAACAAATCACCGTGTCAATTTATTTTTCGTTGCATACTTAGTTTAATTGGTGATTTGTTTGTGTTACCATGTGCATTGCATGTAATTGAACCTAATTAATTCACTTAGTTAATTCATCACAAGGGGTCAATACGTTTTTAGCCTATCAGGGAGTCTTTTAGTGGAATGGTAGACCACGTCACTTGTCCATCATGAGAACCTTATAATTTCTCCAACACTTCTCTTTCTATAATATCCATGGCCATAAAGAGCATTGCATTTCGTCTGGGGGTAATATGCATTGTCATTGCTGCCCTCTTTGCTCTTCATGAATATAAGGGCATGTTTGGTAAATTGTTATAGGCACTATAATGTAAAAACTATTATTATATTTTAGCTATTCAATGGTTAATTATGCTTATTTATTTATTTATGGGAGTACTCATTCTTTATGAATAGCTATTTTTTAAAATGAAAAATAATTATTCTCCTCTAAAAGGGTTGTTAACTAATCCTTAGTGTAATAATTTCTAAAATTAATATATTTTCAAATAAACAAACTTTTCATATGAAAATAAAAATTCATAAAAAAATAACTCATCTCTCTTTCAATTTGAAAAAATATTATTTTCTAGGAAACATAATTGTATGAGTAACATATTTTCTAAAATAGATCTGAAGTTTTATTTTAATGCTACAACTTATAATCAAACTTATGAATATGTTTAGTTATTCTATTACAACACGTTTTATACTCAATAATAAAGAATATCATTCTTGTTTCTAATAGTTGAATAAAATGCAAGTTCCATTTTCAATAATAGTAATATGATATGACAAGAATGATTGAATAATGAAACACAAAGTTTCTCAAAGTAAATACCTTGAAACTATATATTAGAATCTGTGAGCACCAATAATATAACGGTCAGGGGATCCACCCATTCAAAACTGGCATTATATTGTCTTCTCTGGTATGCAGACTCTTGGTCCCATGGACAACAGCCTCACTCATACCCTCAAGGTTTTTCTCTCCCCCTATGGGCAGTAGAGAGAGCGCATCAAATGGGACCTTTCTTGTATGTGGTCTCTTGACCCCATGGGCAGCAGCCTCACCCACACACAATCAAGAAACCTCTTCCCCCTATAGGCAGTAGGGAAGAACACGTCATCCAAAGTGAAAAGGCATTGACCTGGATTTGATTTCATTGTCACAAAGACTGCGGAGACCAAATCGGGTGATCACCAGGAAATCACACATGACATGGTGTCAAAACCACATAAAGCTCACAGTTTACATTACTTTGAAACACATAGTTTATATCCAGGTAGTTTCAGAAAAACCTCAAATAATTTAACTTCCACAAAGTTTGTAAGGTTTTCAACTTCATTCTTGTCAAAAGATTTTCTATCAATTTCCCATATAACAAGACAAGATAAGCATTTTTAAATTTTCTAATATACCATGATTCCAAGATTTCCTTATCAAAGATTAAATAAAAGATGTTCATTTTTCCATATCAACAATTAATGCATTTCTCCAAATGCAATACCAAGCATAATGCACTTTTCATATATAATAATATATAATAGGGTTACTTTTAAGAAAACATATATCCATATATAATTTTCCAAAATGTATTTGACCCAAAAACAACATTTATAAAATATGGTTATTTTTCAAAAATCGCCTTAAAAAGCTACTTACCTCGCAACCGCAAAAGCCTAATTTTCCAAGCTCCAAGGAGATTAGCTAGAACCTAAACAATATCAAGTAAACCTATCACAATAAGCATAGAGCTTGAAATTGTATCTAGCTACAATTTAGGAATTACCAAATGAGCACTTAATTAGGCAAGCCTAGTATTTAACCTCATCAATAATAATATATTCCACTTCCAAAGTTTCTCAACAAGTTGATTCACAAGGCATAAACTCCAATTTATGAAGTCAACCCATTTAATATCATCTCCAACATCATGACTAGCTTCCATAAAATTTATACTACATCATTAAGAGACCCATGAAAGCAAAATCAAAATATCGTCCAAGACAAGAAATTTAGAACTTCAACTAATTCCAGATAAACCCAATGGTAAGGGAAAAATTAGATTTACCAACCATCACATGTAATAACTCAAAACCCCTAAATTTCCCACCATACATAAACCTTAAGTAAGCATCATTAGTACAAACCATATACCCACTTATCAAATAATTTCACCAATTCAAAACACATACATACAAACACATAAATATCACTTTCAATGCTCATAAATCACATGGGTATCATTATTAAAACTTAGATAAAAATAACCTCAAGCAAAAGTGTAAAACCCACCAAAAATATTAGAAATTTTTACCTCAAAAAAAGGATGTGAAGGTGCTTATGGGTTCACAAAAATTTTCCGGTGATCTTGCCGGAAAATGATGGTGAGATGGTGGTTTGGAGTGGAGTCTGGTGGGTGAGTGTGGAAGTGAGTGTGTGTGTTTAAGTAAAGGGAAAAGAAAGAAAATGAAAGGAAGAAAAGAGATGGCCGGCCAAAAGAGAGAAAAGGGATGGTATGAAAATGAGTGGTGGGGGATTGTTGGGTTAGATGGGGCACATGTGGTCTATTAAAAATCTGACTCTACACTTTTTTTTTAGACTGACTGGGATGTCACAAGATGTCATAGGTTTGGAACTCTATAAATAAATAAAAAAAAACCATTCTTGTCACAATCTCCATTCAATGTGATACATGTTCAATAACTATGTAAATTAGTGATAATTAGGATTTTTAAAAAATAATTTTTTAAAGATAATTACTTAAAAATCATATTATCTAACAATTTTCAAATCTTATGGGCTCTTTTATTCCAATCCCATTCAACATGCCACATTTGAATACAGAGACTCAACCAATCACAAAATTTCTTTAATTAATTTTAACTAGTGACCAACCAAAACTAATTTCCACTAATCTTGTGTGATTAGCCCCACCCAATTAAATGCACGCTAACCGTTAGAACTAGATATTGTGATGTATAGTTGTGATTGTTGAAACCTCAAAATCATTTTTATGAAATGTGATTAATGAGTTAGGAACTAAATTACAATCATTCTTTTGGAAATGTGAAATAATCACCCTGCCCTCTTCTAAGATTAAATTATGGGGTGTCTGCAGTTAGTTAGTGTCCTTAGGTAACCCGCATGGTTTGGACTTCAGTTGTTTTTGTTTTCCATATCTGCTGTATATGAAACAGATCTTGTACATTCAATTGATTAGTTATATCAATTTTTTTTTTTCTAAAGTCCTATTTTTTGACAATTCCATGGCGACAAAGATCATTGCATTTCGTTTCGCTCTATTCTGCATTATCGTTGCTGCCCTCTTTCCTCTTCATGAATGTAAGTATGTCAATATCGCTTTCATCTTCATCAGATTTAAACGTTTTAGTGGCTAATTAATTATTAAGATAGTTAATTTAACTTAAATAAAACTATAAAAACGTTTTAAGTGACTTAATAATTATTAATATGGTTTTGAATTTATCTGCATATAATTTTTAAGAGAAGTGCTACGTCCACATTGTTTGTCACAAGAAATCTTAAATGGTAATTTGCTATTGATTCTAATTTGAATCCCTATTTGAAATAAATTTTTTGTCTACTAATAACATGAGTAATAATTTGTCACTTAGGGTTTCTCAATTTTTAAGGTAGTTGTGGATCGCACAAATATGATACTGGTTTGAAGTAAAATTAGGTCATCAAACTCCTGTAGTTTAGCCCATAGCTCATCCATTGCAATAATATTTATGTTCATGTAATTAACTTTGCTCTATTTTTTCAATATGACATGAGCAGGCAACCGAAACAATGACATTAACAACAAAGGAAATGATCTTCCCAATTTTTATATTTCATTCTGCAAATTAAATAAATCGAACCATATGTGGTGTTGCAAGCATATATGCTACGAGGGCAGAAGAGAATGCGATAAATATTGTGGTCCAGCTGGGCCAACACCACCATGAACCCCATCCTCTCCTGAGTAATTGCCTTCCAATTTTTACCCACAAATCTATTCTGAAATAAAGGATTGTAAAATTTTGTGAGGTAAAATTTTGGAAAAATGCCTAAACCTTAAATAAAGAAGTAAGCATTAATTTGGGTTTTTTCTTATTCTTTGTTTTCAAAAAAGAAAGAAACTGTGAATTTAGGCTGCTCCCTTGATTTTAAGATATGATTAATTTTCATGTGACATTTCATCACTACAAATTGCATGCAAGCAATGTGATTTATTACAGCACACATGCTGGTGTCCTATGTGTGCCGTAGTTTGCTAGGAGATCATAAAGGTACACTGGAGCTAGCACTTTTTAAATTCAATCAAGCACTAGCAGAAACAAGTGGGGAAATGAAGAAAGGGATAATTATTATCATAAACGCGCAGTATATACCAAGGAGTGGTTGTTGGTGTTGCTTTTCAAAGGTTCATGTATATAGAATAGGCGAAGATAGTGTGGCTTGGCTTCCCAATTTACATTGAATGTATCCCATAACCAGGATACTATATCTTGTAATTCTAGCGTTGCTACAACCGAAGAAGCAGAGTTATTGAGCACTAGATTTTAAGAATGGTTTGGTTCAATGCAATTTAATCTAGTTTCTCATTTTCTTCTATCCTTAGTTTTTTCTTCTCTTATTTTTAACAGATGTCCAAGTCAGCCTGAACTTAGGGGCCAGAGACATCAGAACAACTGTCATAATCCATGAGTCAGCTTTGGAAAAAGGCCTTAAGTTTCTTTTATAACATAGAGATATCAGAGAAAAACAATGTAGGTCAAAGCTTTGAGAGTAGCGGGTTTAGATATAGAGAAGTCATTCAGTTCAAATAGGGATGGGTTACTCAGTGACAAAGTTGAATTGTTGAAACTATGTTAAGAAAATGACAGCCTTCTTGTCCACCTTACACACTTCAAGAAAATTCCCACTTCCCTTGCCAAGTTTCTTAACATTTCAGATGTAATATTTGTTGGAATCTGCATCGAACACAACCTCAGTGATCTACAAAGGGATTATGGGGTTCAATGTAGGAATGTGATTGAATTGGAACCTTTTGCTGCTGCTGCTGTTCAAGAGAAGCCTATTTTAAGTGCTTATAGTTTGCCAGATTTGTTTGAGTCTTTTTAAATTTCCTAAATGGGAAAAGACTTTTGGCAAATCTACCAATGTTGCTTAAGTTCAAAACAATTCTAGCATGCTAGCAGCCTAATATACTATATTGGGTCGTATAAGTTGTATCGTGTCACGTGGCTATGATCTCCTTGCGGCAATTGGTATTTTTTTAATTATTAAACACTTAGGTAAATTACAGAATTCCCCTATAGTTTCCAAATTAAATGGTAAGTTTTAAAAATATTTAAGCAAAACCATGAAATTTTAAATTATCTCTTCCTTAATAAGTCAATATTAACTAATTAAAGTAACACATTTCACATAAATTGTAATTGCAATTTGAGAAAAATTAACGAATGCTATAAAGACATTGATTTATAAAATATTTTTAGAAACTTTTTATGAAAAAAGAAAAGAGCAACTAAGGTTATGTTTGGTAACAGTTTTTTTTTTTTCTATTTTCAAAAACTTGTTTTTGAGAATATAAAGAAAAAACAATTTTCTTGTATTTTTGAAATCAAAAACATGTTTGGTTAGTTGAAATTAAAAAGATAGTTTTTTGAAGAAAAAAAATAGAAAATACTAAAATATGTTGTTATTAAGATTTGAACTCTAATGATAACTCATTAAATGAGTTAGATTCATTAAATTAATTATGTATTTTTATTGACTTTTGAAAATTAGAAACTGAAAAAAACCTTTTGCATGATTTCAGTTTCCTTCACAAATTGAATTTTGAGAATGATTTTTGTTTTCTGTTCGTTTTGGGTTGCCAAACAAATTTTTTAGTTTCAAAAATAGAAAATTATTTTTGAAAATAGAAAATAAGGGGGAAAAACAGTTACTAAACATACCCTAACTTTTTTGACAATTGTTTATATTTCTTGTGAAAGTGATATTAAGACTTTTCTAAAATTGTCCATTAACCAATGCCCTAAGAACACCAATTAACAAGACCCTTATATTTTTTTTTCCCTAATAATTTTTAGTTTAAAAGTTATAATAAGAATGGTTTTAAAAACTGAACCAGACCAATCAGTTCAACCAGGAATTGAACCTTAATCTAGTCCAATTATTATTAAAAATAAAAAAATAAGAGAAAAACCGCTAAAAACCGAAAACTGTCATTTGAACCAGCAAAGCCAAAAATCTGTATGGTTAAACCAGTTTTTAATTGTTCTTCATAAAAACTTCAGATGCTGTGTTTTTTACTATATATATATATATATATATAAGAGTTCTTTGGTCATGTTATTTAAACAATAATTTTCGTTATTTAAGCAATACAACACGTATTTCCATAACACTTTACCCACACATATTTCCACACCACTTAAATAACGTTACTAGAACAATATTACCAAACAACCCATTGTTTCAGATTTAAGAGGAGGGATTTTGAAAATGCTCTCAAGCCTAAAGTGGTTAAGTCTAAGACACCTACAGTGACCCCAAAAACTTCAGATTTCCTATCTTTTTGTGGAGGAAGGAGCCTAAAGATGAAGTAGACTTACAATGATTTGATCTGTCCACTTTAGTCTTTGTTTGCTGCTCTTGTACATACCCATATTGAGGAAGAGACTAAGAAGGAGAATATTGAAGAGAGAGATGAAAATTTAGCAAAAAGTTAGATAAGAAGGAAATTGAGTACAGAATTGTTGTTTGAAGTTTGAACGAAATGTGTGGATGTAGTAGGTTTTCAAAATGTCTAGTGGGTGCAGGGGTAGAGCCGGCAGGGGGTTGAGGGGGGGCAGATGCCCCCCCTCCCCCTGGGCTACCTAGAAAAAACCCTTAGTTCTTTGTTAATACTTATTAAAAATCCTTGTGTACTTTTTTCTTTTGATAGAAATAGCAATCTAGATCAAAGTAATACATCAACTTGGACTATCTTTCTTAAGTTGGGAGGAATATCATCTAACCAAAAGCTCTACTCACTCACATTTAATGATAATTTAGCCAACTAAAACTCCACTCTGTTTCTTTGGTCTTGAAACAAAGCATAACTCTACTGTCTAAATGAACCAATAAGGAACTACAAGTCCTCCACTAACATGCCTCACACCCCCCCCCTTCCCCAAACTCAATCCTAGCTCCGCCACTGGGTAGGCGTGACATCAATGTGTAAGAGTAGGATAGGTGGGAAAAAAAAATCAAGTGAGCAATGATATTGGTACCCACTGGTGCTTTTACTTTTTGTTATTTGAAAAATTAATAAATAACTAAAATGCTTTGTATTGGCTACTACTGACCTCTTTATGTTTTTTTTTTTTTGGTTAAATTGTTAAGTGGTGTCCAAAAGTTGGTAGGTTAGTGTTTAATATATTACTATTATTTAATTTTTTCAGTTAAAATGACTAGTTATAAAATTATTTATTTATTTCAATTATCTCATTTTTGTTATTTTTGGTAAAATTCATTATTTTACCACCTAATTACATGATTAGCATGAGTTAGTGTTTTTTTTTTTGGGTGTTTTCCAAACCAACCTAGGTAATTCAGTTTTCAAATTAATAAAAATTCAAACTTTATCTATTGTCTTTCTGGAGGATTCTAGAACCTTATCATCTTATGGATTCAAAAAAATCCTCATGAATTTGAGGTTTTCATTCAGAAGCTAATGTTTTTAGTTTTTTTTTTTTTTTTTTCATTAAAAAAGTGACATGTTTTTTTCTTGTAGCTTCTACGAAATCACAATGGACCCATTAAGATGTACATAAACTTTACTCATGAGTTTTTCAACACACCATCCTTTCTTGGAATAGATAATTTTTTCTTAGAAAATATGATGGATTATTTGTATTTCCCATATCACTAACTTCATAATTCACATACTCAGAGGCACCATGCTCTTTGCCAGCATCATTGAAATGTATTCCTGCAAGTGGTGGTTCTAGGATTATTTTATTTTAGTGGGGGTCAATAAGAAACATAAATTATAAAAAATATAAAACAAAAGAGAACTTGAATATATTGATATCACAAAAAGACAAAAAACAAAAACCAAAATACATAATATTTTACAATCGCTTTTTATGATTTTTCATATTTTGAAATTGTTATATGATTTCTTCATTATCAATCTTACGAGCTATATCTCTTTCAATGTACACAACTAAGCAATCATTCATCCATTAATCTCCCATTTGATTGATTTATTTCAAATTTGTTAAGATTTAAATGGGTTTTTTCTAAGGTTTAAGATTAATAAATTTCTACTTTTGTTGTTAGACTTATTAATTTTTTTTTCTAGATTTTAAATCAAATTGGTTTGTTATTGGACCTTTTTGTGTGTGTGTGTGTGTGTGTGTGTGTGTGTGTGTGTGTGTGTGTGTTTAAAAATGATAGGATATTGTTAAGATAATCATATTCAAACTTATTTTAGCTGAGCTTAAAAAAAAAAAAAAAAATCTAGAATCAGGGTGTTCAAATTTTTTATTTTAGGGGGTCAAAACAATATATTTTATATGTGTGTGTGTGTGTGTGTGTGTGTGACACACACACACACACATAAAATTTTTTTGGGCCAATTCAGGGAGGTTCATTTGAACCCCCTGTGAGAGACTGCAAAAGTGCCTCTAATAAAAATGAGAGATTTTTGGGTGCTTTGAAAGACACCTCTCTTTTTGGGTAAGTAGTGTGCATTCACCACTTATTTTTTTATACAAAAAAAGGAAAAAGAAAAAAACTAAATACAAAGTATATGACTGAATTGTTCTTTTCTCATTAATTGAATAAAAAAGAATACATGTTTGACAAATTGAAAATTACATGACTTTGGGTCCTAGTTACAAACTACCAAATAATTACACGGCCTTTTATCCTAGTTACAATCTACCCAAAAAAAAAAAAAAAAAAAACCAACGATAAAGCCTAGGTCTACCTATCCAAAGAAACTAAATTCGGAGGCTAGGTTACGAAATGGAAAGGTGTTAGACATCCATTCTGCCCTGACAAAGTCTGGTCTTTTAGACTCTTGTGACCAATATACCCCTTTATGCATGCTATGAATGACATGTTGCTCATATGAACAAAACTAAATCACATTAATTTATTTATGAACACATCCTCTTCTTTGTTAAAAATTCAGATATGCTTTTGTAGATTAAAAATTTTGAATTGGGTTTAGAAAAATGAGATCTGTTTTTTAAGAACTAAAAAAATGGTTTGTTGATGAAAGAAAAATCAGATCTATTTTTAGGAACTAAAAGAATTGGTTTTTTGATGAAAGAAAAATCAGATATGTTTTGTGATATATATATATATATATATAAAAAAAAAATCAGATTTGTATATTGAAAAAATCAGATCTGTTTTTATATGTGTAAATAATATTAAGAAAAAGATTTTTTTTTTGGGAAGAGGACTTTATTCATGAAATAAATCTATGCTACATGCACTAAACAAACAAACAAAACCACTCATGACCCTTTTTTATTTCAAAATCTGTTATGTTTAAAAAAAAAAAAAAAAGATCTACATCTAAATAAAATGTAGATCAATTTTTTAAATAAGAAAAATTCAGATTTGCATCTAAGGAATATACAAACCAGTTTTTGTTTAAAAAATTCAGATCTATATCTAATGAAGATGCAAATCAGTTTTTTATTTGAGAAAAATTCAGATTTGCATCTAGGGAAGATGTAGATCAGTTTTTTTATTTAAGAAAAACTTAGATCTGCATCTAAGGAAGGTGCATATCAGTTTTTGATTTAAGAAAAATTCAGATCTGCATCTAAGGAAGGTGCAGATCAGTTTTTGATTTAAGAAAAAGATGTAGATAACATGCAGATTTTTGAAAGTAAAAAATAGATCATGAAAATAATAAAAAAAGAATCAAGAATATATTTCCACAAAACAAATCAACAATTCATGATATGAATATTTAAAACAACTAAATTGAAAGAAATATATAAACATGCATCATCACAATAAGAGAAACATAAGAAAAAGGGTTAATAAGAAACAACCTCTTGCATAGAGCACTCTTCTTCTTGAAGGGGATATTTTAGGGTTCGAAGAAATTTATGCAATTGTCTTTGAAACCTCAAAACCCTTGCTTACAAAAAAAAAAAAAATTCTTAAGACTAAAGCTTCTAGAACCTCTTTAATGTAAGAGAAAGAATTTTAAAAAGGGGGGGGGGGGGTTAGAAATATGAGAAATTTGAGAGCGTGAAAAAGTCTCTCTGAGAACATAAGAGTGTGTTGAATTTTGAGATCCAGTCTCTATTTACAGAGGCTGGGAGACTCGAAAAAATAGTTCAAATGACTAGAATGCGAATCGGGACACATCCTTCTGCGAAAAAGTAAAAAATGATATGTTTTATCGTCACCTGAAGACCGTCGGGCCAAAGCCTTCATAGATGCCATTCAACACTTTGAAAGTGCTGTTCAACACTCAAAAAGTGCCAATCGGCACTCCAATGGTGCCAAATGGAACTCTTGGATGCCAATCGCGCTTTCATGTTCGGGTGTGTTTTGGACTCCTTTTTTAGGTTTTTTTGAGCCGGGACTTGCACTTAGACGTGTTTTCAATCCGTATTCTAAGATTTTTAACTCTTTTCTGGATAATTCAAGTTTTTTCAGCAACAATTATCTTGTAGATAAATACTCTAAAATAAATCTTGATAAAGTTCAGATTATACACAATTTTATTGTTATCCAACTATCCCCTTTATTCCCATGCAAGCAAACCTATTCTAGACACTAATTATCAACTAATCACAAAATTATTTAATTAATTTTAATTGTTCAGCTAATCAGAATTAATTTAAATTAATCATACGTGGTCGACTCTACTTAGACACAATGTATGCTAACCATGCATAATTGATCACGCGATATCTTTCGATCCGACAGTCCGATTCGGAGACCGGGCATACCGTTGCGACCATTAGAACCTCAGGATCATTTTTATGATATGCAATGGACAAATTAATGCATGTAATGAAATTATGATTTTTGGGTACATTAATGGTCATTCCAGTCATTCTCCTTGATTAAATCATGAGTGCAAAATCGAATGTCTACACCCCCTAGGGTCTAAGTGAAGCCACCGACGGCAAGCAGTTAGATTTAAAAAGAAAATAAAAAAAATTGGTTAATCTTTCTAAGCAACTAGATTTTTAATTACTTTATTGATAGGTTCACAAAAAATAAGGAGTTCCTTTTCTTTTCTTTTTTCTTTTTTTTTTTTAAATTTTTTTTAAGACTAAATTCTTAGCCATATAGACGAGCAATACTAAGGATCTTGCAAGGGAAGAGAGGAGGAATAGAGTTGAGTTGGTCAAAAAAACTTTCAAATGTTTGCTATTGACTGAAAAACACAATCATAAGATTTTTTTATTTTTTTATTTTTATTTCAATAGTTAAAGTGGGAAATTTACACCTTGGATGTCTTTGTCAGAAACACCAAGAGGTGCACTTGGAGAAATTATACAATCTTCATGGTGAATCATGTCATTTGTTCACCATTCTACTAAAAGACTCCCACTTGTTTAAAATTGCTGAACCAGTTTAGCAAAAAAAAAAAAAAAAATTTATCATAAGCTCTATTATCATAAGGGGAATTTTTAATTGACAAAATAAAAGAAATTGTTAATCTCCAAAGACCCATCAGCTCTATTATGCATACTGACTTCACGCAAGATGAAGCCGTCAGTCTCTAAACTGAAGACATCACACAAGATGAAGCCGTCAATCTCTAAGCTAAAGACTTCATGCAAGATGAAGCTGTTAGTCTCTAAGCTAATGACTTCACACAGGATGAAGCCGTTAAGCTGACGACTTCATCTTATGACCTGATGGCATCTACACCTAGACGGAATGAAAAGCTGACAGGGAGAAAGCTGAAGGCAGGAAAGGATCCCACGAGATATGTGTATTAATGAGTGATAAGGATAAATTTACAATATTAGAATCACCAGTGAAAAGGGATGAGGCGACAGTCTATTGACAAGTGACGACATGAGGAAGTCTACAGGTCCACCTCAAAGTTGACGAGAGCACCTTGAGCGTCGATGGAAAGCTGACGACTATAAGCTGAAGGAGGTATGCAAGACCTTGACAGTTCTGATGTGGCTTTACTTGAGCTCCATGCATGCATGTATAATAAGATATCTTGTGCTCCATGCTTAGTGTTAATCAAAAGGACTCCTACAAGGAAAGGGTTTCAGAAAATATGCTCATGGAGACTCCTATAAGGAAAAGACATCTAAACCAAGGAAGAGAAGTCAACTCTCAACAACTATAAAAACCCCAAAACCCTCACAAACCAAGGTACGCATAATTCACCCCAGCTCTAGTACTCTAGAGTTGTGAATAAGAGATTTCTCTAACTTGACCGTTGGAGGGTATTTGGCCGGTACCACACCAGTACTCCTCTTAAGGTCTTCAGTTTTTGTGTTGTGCAGGTTTTTGTCAGGAGCACGTGAGGACCGTGTGGCTTACTAACGATTTTTCGGCATCATCAGCCCATATACAGCTCATCTATTGCAATATTATTTATGTTGATGTAACTTTGCTCTAATTTTTTCAATATGACAATGAGCAGGCAACACAGACAATGGCATTAGCAACAAAGGAAATGATCATCCGGATATCTATATTTCATTCTGGAGATTAGATGTGCGCGTTCTATGGTGTTGCAAGGGGGGGGGGGGGTTATGCGCCTCTGACAGACTAGCTAGAATGTGATAAAACTTGCGGTCCATCTGGTCCAAGACCTCCTCCATCGCCATGAAACCCCATCCTCTCTCGAGTTGCCCTTCAATTTTATTACCCATACAAATCTATTATGAATAAAAGGACTGTAAAGGATGAAGACTCCTAACTCCTAAAAGTCCTTCCCCTCACCAATGAGTTGTTTGTGAGCTAAATTTTTTGCAAAATATGCATAAGCCTTCTTCAAAAAAAGAAAGAAATAGTGAATTTAGGCTCCTCTCTTATCGTATCAACTAGTTATAGGTCCATATTTTGCACGGCTTTATGAAAAAGCTTATAAAATAAATGTATAAATAATTATATATTTTAATAGATTCAATAAAGATAAAAGAAAAAATTATCAAGTGTAAATAATTATCTCACTAAAATAAGGGTTAAGATTTCTTCCTAAGACTAAATTAAATTGATAATTCCAAATTGAATTTTAAATTGATAATTATTTATTAAAAAAAAAAAGTACTAAACAATTGATAAATCTAAAATTAATATAATCTTGATAATATTATAAATTAAAATTAAAGTTGATAATTCAAGAATACACGTGTAGAACATCTTGATAATTTGATGTAACATAAAAATCAAATAAGAAAATTGTTAAAATTAATCTATTAATTCTAACCATATTTAATGATTAATTCTAAGACCCTAACCCTAAGCATATAAATTAGATCAAAGCTAAGAAAATTAGTTTAAACAAAAGGCAACCAATACACAAAACCTAATCAATTTAATAAAAACAAAATACAAAAACAAAGAAGGAGCCTTTAGAAACTTGACAATGTTTTCGAATGTTTTGAATTCATTAATTAAAATCACATGAAGACAAAAAACCAATAATAACACTAAAGAAAATAATAATAATAAAAGAATAAAGAATGTATACTTGCGTTGTCATGGGATTTATGCATTCACATATTGAAATAAGCTTCACTCCAAAAAGGATATATAGGGTTATATATATTGGTAGAGTTCCATTTGAAATATAATTCATTTAAATCTTATTGAAATTAAAGATATCTAATCAATGTGTTTGTTTTATCCCATAAAAATTGGAATTAAAAAAATGTCATATGAATTAAATGAAAAAAAGAAAAAGAAAAAAAAAAAGAGTCGATTCAACATAACGTAACATATAAAAATTAAAAATTAAAAAAAAAAAGAGAGAGAAAAAGAACGTGGTTGATAGCTATAACGAATTTTGATATATATATATATATATATATATGTCATCAACGTAGAAATTATCAAATTAATGGAGATATATGTTGTTTTTTGGAATAGATATAGATTATTAAATTATTGGAGATATATGCTGTTTCTTGGGATATATTTATATTAATCACCTCTTGAAGAATTTGGATTGTGCTTATCCCTTAATAATCAAGTTTTGTAGCTTGATATTCTGATAATATATATTAATTTAATAATATTAAAATTTTGAAAATTTAGATGATAAATATTATCTAAATTAAATTTTTGTATGTTAAATATTATCTCCTAATTTAAGAAATATATCCTAACAAATAAAAAAATAATGTTAATTAGATGATAAATATTATTTAAATTAAATTTTCGTATGTTAAATATTATCCCTTAATTTAAGAAATATATCCTAACAAATAAAAAAATAATGTTAATCTAATTTTATTTAATGATAAGAATGAATTAGAGTCTTGGTTGTATACTATTTCTTTTTAGTTCTTTAAAATTCTAAAATTTTAATAAAATTTCTGCAATTTGGTGAAGCCACATGGCGCAACCACGGCGTTTAAGCCCAATTTTTATTATATATAATAATATGATATGATTTACAGAATTAAATATTAGAAAACCAATCACAAGATAAATAAATAATAAAAAAGGAAAAAATTTAAAATAATAGTATATCATATACTACACATAAAGTTGGGTCCTAAAAGTTAGGATTGTTCCAATAAGATATCTTACTTAATTGTCACAGTCTTTCAGCACATAACCTTTTATTTTATTTTTTATTTTATTTTTTAAATTTTTTTGGTTCTTATCAACTTTTTAATAACCAATTGTCTCTCTGCCTGTCTTTCATGTCTTAAACTTCCTTTAAAGCTTGGATATCAATGGCAATTTCGGTCACAATAGATCCATAAAGATGTACTCGAACTCTACTCATGGATTTTTCAACACACCATCCTTACTTGGAATAAATATATTTTTTCCTAGTAAATAGAATGGATTATTTGTATTATCCAAATCACCAACATAACGAGTCACATACTCAGGAGCACCATGCTCTTTGCTAACATCATTTAAATGTATTCCTGCAACTGCAAGCAGATTGATTTAAAAAAGAAAAAGAAAAAAGATTGGTTAATCTTTCTAAGCTACATTTCATTACTTTATTTATAGGTTCACAAAAAAAAAAGAAAAAAAAAAAGGTAAAAAAAAAAAAAAAAAAAAAAACACATACAACTACAATTAAATTTATGAGGCATACCAATAAATAATTGATAAGCATATTTTTAATTTTGAAAAACTTGCATGTCAGCTCATCATTGTAAGAAAGTGGTTTGCTCCAAAATTTAGGGGGTGTCATGACATTTTTTTTCTAATTTAAGCTGATAAAAATTCTAAACGAGAACGGTTTTATATTGAAACGAACAGAGGCTAAATGAATTAATTAAAAAATAAGTTGACAAAAAAAATGAGAAGAAGTGAAAGTTTAATCTGTTTAGAGAGTTTTAGGTGAGGGTTTAATAATTAATATCATGTTGATAATTAAGGAGAGTGCCCTTATTATTTTTAAGCTTCTATATATCTTTAGTTTAAAAAAGAAAAGAAAAAGAATTTTAAGTGTTTTAAATAATTATACTTAAGCATGTAAATTCAAGAAAGATTGGTCTAATCTACGAGAATATGGGATTGGTCCTATCAATTGAACCGTGAACTAGCCACCAGCTCAGCCCAAAAAAACTCTAATAACTAGTCAAAAACTGGGTTAAATTGGGAACCAGAGGCAAATTTAGTTTTGCCCCTAATTCGGTTTTTAAAACTATGCTTTTAATAGCTACTATAAGAGTTTAGAGTATTCTAAGGCCGCAAAAGCTCCAAAAACTTACATAAATCTCTAAAGGTCTTCCATTTTAAAAATAGTCCCGAAAATTGCACAAAAAGTCCCAAAAATGGTAGGATGGTAATTAACTTTGACAAGCTATATCATGGCCACATATGAACCTTATAATTTCTAAATATTTTACAAAAAATAATTAAATAATAATATATAATATGAGATGAGTTCAAATTATACCTGGTATAACTTGATAAGAGTTACACCATTTGTAGACCGTAAATTTGTAATTGATCTAATGGTTAATAACAATTTTGTTTCTCTCTCCTTATTTATTATTTAAAACCTTTTACATATATTCCTTTTTTTGCCAATGACTTTACAAATATATTTGCAATACTTTTTTTTTTGTTTTTTTGTTTTTTGTTTTTTGTTTTTTTTTTTTTTTTTTTTTCTCAAATAATAATTAACACATATACCTTTTTTTTTTTTTTTTTTTGGTTGAATGACTTTACAATTATATTTGCAATTCTCTCTTCTTCTTTTTTGGGTGTGCTTGAGTTTGTAATACTCATGTCATTTTCTTTTCTTCTTTAAGCTAGTAATACTTTATTAATTGTGAATATTTTCTTTGCCTTCTTAAAATAAAATAAATAAATAAATTGCCGGGTAATGTAATTGTAAACACATATCCACGAAGATATCTTTTTATTAATTAATTTTGGCTTTTCAAAGCTCAAATGGAGGAAACATTGGCTGTGTCTACCATGCACAACTTTTAAAAATTGGCAACACGCCAACACATTATATATGTGTTTGCATGATCTTTATATTATTCAACTTTTTTAATTCAATAAGACATCCTAACATGTCCAACTTTTATAATAATAAGAAGAAGAAGAAGAATCATCCTTGCTTAGCCACCAAGTTTTTATCTAACCTCATAAAAGTAAACCTATTAGAATATTACCATAGGATTTTTCTTGAGGATGACAAAATTAAGAAACATGTTTGGAAGAAGAAATTAAAATCATTGAAGGCCCACAAATGGAAATTATTGGTCATCATATTTGTTCTCACTTGTTTGTATACCATTTGTGTGATAAGACTATAAGAGTATGATAGGCTTAAAAGAAGAAAAAAAAAGTAATACGAACTCAAAAAAAAAAAAGAGTATTGCAAATATTTGTAAAGTCATTGGCATAAAAAGGAATATATGTAAAATGTTTTAAATAATAAATAAGGAGAAAGAAACAAAATTGCTATTAATTAAGTGAATGGGGTGTAAGTTAATTAGCATTTAATGTTATTTTTTTAACCATTAGATTAATTACAAATCTATTGTTTAGAAATTGTGTAACTCTTGTCAAGTTATGCAAAGCGTAACTTGAACCTATTTAATATAATATTATGCAATATTTTAACTAACATAAATTTTTTCTTAGATATTAAAAACTATACAACCACACAATTCAACAGGCCAGTCATTCGAAACCTTATCTAGTTATTTACAATTGACATAGCTATTACAAGTTCCAGAGACAATGGATTCTTATGTGTAATGAGGGTGGGCACTAACTCGGATTGATTAAAAAATTAAACATATGGCTTAAAAAGTGGTCACATCAATAAGAAAATAGATTGGCTTTCTCCTTTTCTCACGTGTTTGACAATACAGATTTATTAGGACTTACTAGTATAATAAATTAACCATGCACTAAAAGGAAGGTTCTGCTGTGGGACCATACTAAAAAGAAACCAAAGAAGGAAAAGGAGAAAAAAAAAAAAAAAGGGATCTTTAATCAAACAAAGATAAAATAGGTTCAAACGAAAAAGGGGGGAAAAAAATCTTATATTTAAACAACTAGTCGTGCAGCGCAAAAGAAATTTTAAATGACGTGTGTTTTTTCCTCTTTAGTTTTTTTTTTATACAAAATATGAATTTGGATAATAGTATTTGTAGTGCCACGGTTTTTAACCCAAGCGCAAAGATGTATGGGATTTTGACCAGTGAATTTAGTACAATAAATTTGTAGAGAGTGGATTGTAGAATTAGGCCTTAATGAATTTGACAATGACTAATATGAGTTTAAAAGATGATCAAGTAAGAACAAGGAAAACAGAGTTGAATGAAATCACCGTCCAATGGGGTATTTTTTCATATAAATCAATAACAGGTAGGTACAAATACAATTTTGATTGCTATAGTGTTTTTTCTCTCTTTTTTCCCCTCTTTCTTATGAAGGGTCTCTTACATTATATAGCTCCTTTTAGATCATCTTGATCATACATTTGTTAATCATCTAAGTCCTCACTTGAGTGCCTGTCCCATCAGACACCCCTTTTGACTCTCTGTGAGTTGTGGTAGCTAAGACAGTGTTGTTCAAGGGTCTTCTTCACATAAATGCAGTCAGAAAAATAGCTGTAGTGCATTTAATGAAATGGTAGCAACTTTCCCTTAGATTCCTTTGAGCTCCCAACCCTTTTGTGCGATCATATCGCTAGTCTCCATCAGTAAATCGTCTTAGAAGGTTACCTTGAGTGATAAGGCATACATTCGATTCCTGCTCTGCTCGTCTGAGGATATGATACTCCTCAGACAGACTTTCTCAGCCTTTTAGCTTGTATTTTACTTATGGGGTTCTGAGCTTAACACCTTCACTATTTTTTATTCGTCCTCGAACCACCCAACGTCCTCGGCCAAGGCCCAAGGCCTAAGGCCCAATATATGATTTTGGACCCTTATCCCTACAATATTTATTATGATTGTGTTTGTAAATAGAAGTATGGAACTATATATCTTAGCATTACGTACTATGCACTTATTTTTTATTATTATTGTGCTTGTATATATATGAAAATATAAAATTTTAAAATTTAAAGAAAACATGATGTGTATATATATATATATGAGAATTGATGTGTCAAGATTTAGGTTTAAATATAGAATAAAGTTTAAGTTCAATTAAAAATTATATTTTAGAATAATGTAATATAAAATTGTAAAACTTCAAAAATTTATTTAACATAATATATGAGGTCAACCAAAAATTAAACATCTACAATAATAATAATAATAATAATAATATGGATAGTGTTGGTTAGCAATATAATTTCCACAATAAATTTCAATGTGCGCTTAGCTATATTTTCAACTAAAATAGTAGGAAATGCTAGAGTTATAAACTATTTCACAATAATTTCATAAATTATCGATGTGGTGAGTGCTTGTTAGTAAGTAAAAAAAAAATAATGTTAATAATGTGTCTAAATAAAAATCAATAAAAATTGGCAACATCAACAGTTTATTAAAATATTAAAAATAATTTGTAGTTGTATCACTCAAAATAATATGTTAAAAAGTAATATGTTGAAGATGTACAAAATTTCAAATACAAATCCTTTATTAAATTTTTTGAATTTCTTTTATTTTTTATTTTTTATTTATTTATGAGAAAAATATTTCATTTAAGTATAAGTAAGAACAACTTGTTATTAAATAATACTCGTTAGTACTCCTGTATCACCTTTTTGCACAAAGCTAATTATGGATGTATATATAACTCTCGATATCTTTAAATGGAGTAATTCTACGGTACCCCCAAAAAAAAAGGGGGGGTACGGTACCCACTAGTAGGTAACCTGCTACACCAGGTTACTTTTTTTTTCATATTTGACGGCTCCATCCTCATATTGTGCAGCTCCAACATCACATGTGACAATTTTTTTCTCACATTTGGTGGTTCCCTTACTTTTTTCTCATATATGACGGTTCCATCCCCACATTGTGCAGTTCCAACATCACATATGACAGTTTTTTTCTCACATTTGATGGTTCCATCCTCACATTGTGCAGTTCTAACATCATATATGACAGTTCTTTTGTCACATTGAGTGGTTTCCTTACTTTTTTTTTCATATTTGACGGCTCCATCCTCAATTGTGAGTCCAACATCACATGTGATATTTTTTCTCACATTTGTGTTCCTTACTTTTTTCTCACATATTGACGTTCCATCCCCACATTTGCAGTTCCAACATCACATATGCAGTTTTTTTCTCACATTTGAGGTTCCATCCTCACATTTGCAGTCTCAAATCATATATGAAGTTCTTTTTCACATTGGGTGGTTCCCTTACTTTTTTTCTCAACTTGATGTTCATCTCACATTGTGCAGTTCCAACATCACATGTGAAGTTCTTTTCTCACATTTGGTGTTCCCTTACTTTTTTCTCACATTTGAAGTTTCATCCTCACATTGTGCAGTTCTCAACATCACATGTACAATTTTTTCACATTGGTGGTTCCCTTACTTTTTTCTCACATTCACGTTTCATCTCAATTGTGCAGTTCCAACATCACATGTGACAATTCTTTTCTCACATTTGGTGGTTCCTTACTTTTTTCTCACATTTGACGGTTTCATCCTCACATTGTCAGTTCCACATCACATGTGACATTTTTCTCACATTGGTGGTTCTCTTACTTTTTTTCTTACATTTGAGTTCCATCCTCACATTGTGCGTGTTCAACATCACATATGACAGATTATTTTGTCAAATTGGGTGGTTCCCTTACTTTTTCTCAACTTGACGGTTTCATCTCAATTTGCATTCCAACATCACATGTGATAGTTTTTTTCTCACATTTAATGGTTCCCTTACTTTTTTCTCACACTTGACGGTTCATCCTCACATTTGCAGTTCAACATCACACAGTGACAATTCTTTTTCACATTTGGTGTTCTCCTTATTTTTTTCTCACATTTGACGGTTTCATCTCACATTGTGCAGTTCTAACATCACATGTGATCAGTTCTATTGTCACATTTGGTGGTTCTCTTACTCTTTTTTTTTTTCTTCATATATTATGACGTTCTCATTCTCAATTGTGCAATTCCAATTACATGTGACAATTCTTTTGTCACATTTGGGTGAGTTCCTTTACTTGTTTTCTCATACATGACGGTTCCATCTTACATTTTGGTTCCAACATCACATATGGACGATCATTTTCTCATATTTGTGGTTCCTTCTTTTCTCTCATATTTGATGGTTCCATCCTCATATTGTGTGAGTTCCAACATTACACGATGACAGTTGTAGTCCCTTACTTTTTTTTCTCACATTTGACGTTCGATCCTCAATTGTTCAGTTCCAAATCACATTTACAGTTCTTTTCTACATTTGGTTTCACTTATTTTTTTTCTCACTTCAACGGTTTCATCCTCATATTGTGCAGTTCCAACTCAACATGTAACAGTTCTTTTCTCACATTTGGTGTTCCCTTACTTTTTTTCTCACATTTGATGGTTCTATTCTCACATTGTGCATATTCCAACACCACATTTACAGTTCTTTTGTCACATATATGGTTCCTTTTTTTTCCTCAAATTTGATGGTTTCATTGTCATATTAAGCAGTACAGCATGCATCTGCTCTATTTTTGTCACATGTGACAGTTCTTTTGTCACATTGGTGTTCCTACCTTTGGATGGTTTCTATCTCACATTGTGCAGTTTCAATATCACATGTGACAAATTCTTTCTCACATATGGTGGTTCTTCTTTGGACTTCCCTTACTTTTTTCTCACATTTGACGATTCCATTTTCACATTGTGTAGTTCTAACATCACATGTGACATTCTGTTCTCACATTTAGTGGTTCCTTACTTTCTTCTCACATTTAACAGTTTCATTCTCACATTGTGTAGTTTCAACATCTCTTGTTACAGTCTTTCTCACATTTGGTGTTTCCTTTACTTTTTCTCACATTTGACGGTTCCATCCTCACATTGTACAGTTTCAACATTACAAGGACTATACTTTTTATCACATTCAGTGATTCCCTTTTTTTTTTCTCACATTTGATGGTTCCATTTACATTGGGCAGTACCAACATCACATTTGATCGTACATTTCTCACATTCGGTGTACTTGAATTTTTTCCTCACATTTGACAGTTCTATTGTCACATTGGCATTACCAACATCACATGATTGTACTTTTGTCACATTCGGTGGTTCCTTATTTTTCTCACATTTGATGTTATGTTGTTCCATGTCATATTAGGTAGTACTAACATCACATTTGACCATACTTTTGCCACATTCGGTTGTACTCATATTTTTTCTCCATTTAAGAATACCATCCTTAAATGTGCAGTACCAACATCACATGTGACGTACTTTAATCCACAGTGGTGGTTTCCTTATTTTTTTCTCATATTTGATGGTTTCATTGTCCCATTGGGTAGTACCAATATCACACATGACCCTATTTTTGTTACAGTCAATGGTTCTTTTTTGTTTTTGTTTTTTTTTATACTCATATCTGACTGTTCCATTGTCATATTAAGCCGTACTAATATTACATATGGTCGTAGCCAACCTAACCCTACGCCATCGAATTATCTAATAATTGACAAATATACATAACAAAAATACCCCTAAATTCTCTAAAATTTCGGAAATACCCTTAAATATACTAAAATTACCAAAACGCATCCAAACACTTAAAAATTACCAAAATAAGCCCAAAACTCTAAAAAAATTATTGGGGTATCATTAAAACCTAAAAAATGACCAAAATGACCCTAATACCTAAAAAATGAAAGAAATACCCTTTAAACCTAAAAAAAATTACAATTTTTTGTATTAACAATGAGAATAAGAAAAAAAAAAAGACTAATAAAAGATAAATTACAAATTAAAAATGCTGATATGAGAATAATAAAATGACCACAATAATTTCATAACAAATCTTGTGCAACAAGTTATTAGCCAGTTATTGGTGGGTAAAACATGTCAATATTGAATCCAAATTAGAATTAGTAATAGCTTACCACATAAAATTTATTCTAAAAATATTGTGGATGTAGCATTACTCTTATATTTATTGAACTCAAATTCTTATGAGTCTCAAGTAAAAGTGTTCAACATTTTTATTAGGGTGGTCAAAATAGGTTAATTTAGTAAATAATATTTTTTTTGAAATATATATACAATATTTTCAAGTTAGGGTGGTCCTAGAACATATTAATTAAAAATAATTATTTACATAAATTTTTTTTGCATATATAATTCTTTTTTGACAAGTGAGGGGACCACTCTCACATACAGGTAGAGCTGCCAGTGATTTGCAAGACCAAAATGACAATAAAAAATTTATACAACCACTTGATTTGCTTGATTTGAAACTCATTGATTTTAAAATTAATGGATTTAAAAGGCCTTAATTTGAAATCCATTTATTTTTAAATTCCTTGTTTGGGTCTTTTTATACAATGACGAATTTGAAATTCTATTGTTTGGATACTTAAATTTGGATTTGGATTTGAATTTAAAAATCAATAAAATATTTTTTCCAATTATTATTTTTCTTAAACCTTCTACATTTTAATTTTAGTAACATTTTTTAATAAATACATGATAAAACATATTAATTTAAAATAATTATATATATATATATATATATTTTTTTTTTTTGACAAGTGAGGGGACCACCCTCACATACAAGTAGAGCCACCAGTGATTTGCAAGACTAAAATGACAATAAAAATTTTATACAACCACTCGATTTGTTTGATTTGAAACTCGTTGATTTTAAAATTAATGGATTTAAAAAGCCTTGATTTGAAATCCGTTGATTTTTAAATTCCTTGCTTGGGTCTTTTTATACAATGACCGATTTGAAATTCTATTGTTTGGATACTTAAATTTGGATTTGGATTTCAATTTAAAAATCAATAAAATATTTTTTCCAATTATTATTTTTCTTAAACCTTCTACATTTTAATTTTAGTAACATTTTTTAATAAATACATGACCTAATAAAAAAGCCATTGATAATCCAATTGACAAGATGATGACTAAAAATCTGTTATCATAGCCAACTAAATTTTTTTTTGCCAACTATTGGCAACTAAAATGTTCTATATCAACGTAAAGAGAGAACCCAAATGCATGAGTTTTTTCTCAACATTTAAAATCTCAAACTAAAAAATTGTTTCAAAGTTCCGTTAAAAAGTTTTATTTCAACAAAGATGATAAAATATCCAAAATATATGTTTTTTACACAAAATTCAAAACAAAGAAGCCATTGATAGACCAATTGACAAGAAAATGATTAAATATCTTCCATCATAGCCAACTAAAAAAATGTCTCACCAACTCTTGCCAACTAAAATATTTTAGAGAGAGAGAGAGAGAGGGAGTACCCAAAATACATGGGTTTTTTTATTATTTTTTAACAACATTCAAAATCTCAAACTAAAAAATTGTTTCAAAGTGGATATTTTCTACGCTTTTTTCTTTGGCAAGGTTCAATTGCATAATTTATTGATGCCAAATGTTGATGTGTTGTTGTGCAATAGGAGAATTCATCACTTTTCTCCTTCCTCAATCATAGCTTCAACTGCATCGTCCATATATTTTGCACCAACTCTAGGAGCTCTATTCCTCCCACACAAGATCTCAATGTCCTCCAATTGTCAATAACTTTGTTTTTATAAGCACATGCTTTTGTATTTTTCTAAGGAGAAAAAGAAGAAGCAATGAGTTAACTTAAATAAAATAAATTGGAAAATAAAACAAAGGAAAGGGAAAAAAAAAAAGCAAGACATTATGTGATGATTGTATTAGTGATAAACTTATGTAGAAATGAAAGGCATTATGTATCTGCAGAATTTTCTCAAAACAATTTTTAAACATGGACAAAACTTGTTATGGCTTGAAAACTAAAATACCAGGAAGTAGTTAGCACACGGCCATATAGTTGAGTTAGCCTTGGAAAGTCATTCAGTAGAACAAACATCACATATGACCCCCTCTTAGCCATTTATTTTAAAATATTTTGAAATTTGAAATTTCATATTTTACACAAGTGATACATAAACTAATGTAATTTTTTTTTTTTTTTTTTTTGCATTGATTGGGCAAATTTTGGATGTTATAATATTTTTGCTCTCTTGATCTGAATGCTATATGAAACCATTTTTCCATAAGTTCATATACGAAAAAATAAATAATTCATTAGTTCTATTTGTATATGCCATAGATGGTCCAAAGAAAACATACCACCTACTTGCACTTGGAGCTAAATATAGTGTTTTTTACCTCATAATAACGATAACATGAAATGATATACAACCCAGTTTCATGCACTACAAATAGGTCTCTTGTTGTAAAGTATCTAAAGGAAACTGAAAAACTACAAAGAAATCCATTATAAGTATCTTGACTTCTACTTACTTTGCTACTTGCTCATCATAAGAAGGAAAAAATTCATTTACAAAGAAATCCACTACAATGTGTTTCTTCAAATCTATATTTGAATACCATCATGGCAATAATTGAAAAAGAGAATCAAATGCATCTTGCAATTGGTCTACATGTTTGGATTATTCATTCCTAAGTTTTGAACATGGCAACTTCTAACTTGTAGGAATTTCTTATTGTCCCTTTTGCAACTCAAGTGGTAACTAAAGTATCTGCATTTACATGGTATAACTGTCAACACTTAGAAAAATGAGATGTTCATAAGAGCACACCTCATTGCATAGAGAATTCTAGTAGTTTTCTGCACATCAAAGGGGAATTTATCAAATAAAGCATATAATAAAGACATTATGACTAAAGTGATAAACACAGAAGGAACACAAGAGTTAAAAATAAATGAATATCCTTAAAATTTATAACAAAATATTGATAAGTTTTTGATAAGGTCCAACTCAAAGATTCATGCCTTTTGACAGCAAGTTTTTTTTCCAACTAATTTGTTTATTTATTTTTTTGATAAGTAATTTTATTGAAAAGTTCAACTAATTTATTATGTAGTTTCTTTTATAGGTAAGTTCTACACGCCTCTAAAGAGCACCGAGTCAAGCACATTCGTGCTACACCATATTTCCAAAGGTCACAGGTTTAGCGTATTGTAACTAAAAGGCTACTATAATGGTTTATAAAAAAAATTTGTTCAAAAAAATTAATGAATTTAATTAGAACTTTTATATAAAAATTATATTATATTCTATTTGTATATTGTTATTTTTTATGAGATACTACCATTTTTATTTTTACGTAACTTAGAAGTTAGAAGACTATATTTCTTAGGGGGGCGAATTCATATTATTTTGGGAAGTTAAACTCATAAAAAAAAAAAAAAAAAAAAAATTATTTATGCAAATTTACGTATATAAAATAATAAAATTTTGTGGGGCCATGCCCCCTTAACCCCAATGTAACATTGTCCCTGATTAACTGGCACTATATAAACCTGAGTTGCTTCTCCAACTAAGATATGAATATGACCGATACTTCTCTTTCTTTAATATCAATGGAGACAAAAAGTATTGCATTTCGTCAATTTCTCTTTCATTCTTCATCATATTCATATATATTGTTGAGTAGAAAAAAAAAAAAAAAGCTAGGCCAAGTTAACATAAGTCTAAAATGCAAAAACACCATCTAGAATTTGCATCAACCCATATACTTTCAATTTTGTGCTTTTGAATCCTGAGTTTATTCATTATATTAAAAAAATGGTTCCTGAGTTTATTATTGACGGATCCACTTTATTATAAATAATTCATTTAATAAATTTTAATAAAAACTCATTTTATTAAAATAAACTTTTATAAAAATGAATTAAAAAATAAAATATCACTTGGCTGTTTCTCAAATTATTATTTTTAGTTTAAATATAAATTTCAATAATTTTTTTATCATTGCTGAAAAAAATTGGTTGTTGATATCTTATTTTAAAAATGTAAACGTGAAATAAATCTATTACATCAAAATAATAAAAATTAAGTTAAGAAGTAGCAAATTATATATTAATTTCTAGAATAAAACAATTAAGAATGAACAATTTTCATACTTTATCAAATAATATCTGTAAGGACTCAGTTTAGAAAGGTTCCACAACAATACATTTTTAGAGAGTGGATCGAAGGTTTAGGCCCTAACAGATTAGCAACGGAATACAAGCCCGCCTTCTTCCATTGAAGGGGAGTGAGCCCAGTTTACAACTAAGGGTAGCTCCTCGGCACTCGTCCGAGGAGACCCCTCTCCCTGAAACTAACATGACCTCTAAGTCCTTCTATGTCATTCCCTTAAATGATCCAAACCCCCCCCCCTTTAATTGCTTTACTCGCCTTTCTTATATAGTTCTCTTCCTCCTATCCCCTTCTTCCTTCTGTTGATCATCCATTGACCTTCCCTCTGACCGTCCGTCCCATCACAGGTCTTATCCGTACTCAAGTGGCTCACCATGATCGATGTTGCCCTGTCAAGGGGTTACATCCCCATTAATGCGGCCAAGGGGGTTAGGTGAGCACATTCAATGCAGAGGTGACAGCTCGCCTAAGGCTTGCTCCTTCGCCGTGCTCCCGTCGCCGACGCGTGGCACTGGGCCCTCTCCTCCTCAGATATTCAAGGAGTCTCCTTTGGTGAGTTGGTGCTCGTGTTCTTCCGAGGTCTCGGATGCCCGAGGACGGGGTCATCCTCGGGTATGTTTCTCGGGGGTTGGTCCTCGCGCTTTCATCCTCGGACCCTTCATGCATCCTCGGCGTGGGCCATTGGGCCTGGCTTGGAGTGGGCCAAGGCCACCTGTTTTTCTGGCCACACAATAGCCCCTCAAAATCTTGCTGCACACATCCTCGGGCGGGGAGAAGGATTTTGACATCCTCGGCCTTACCCCCCATCAGCACTGGGGTCTATTCATCTGCCCTAGGCACGTCGCTGACGTTTCGGAGCGCGTAACGTGCCCATCATTAAATTCAGGCGGCTCTGTGCTCCCCACGTCTAATGAGGCGTTACCAATCCAATGGTGGAAGTTTGTCTCGCATTTATGGGTGGGAAAACCCGCATGACTCTTCGATTTGGGGTATAAATACTCATACGAACCGCTTCTTCCCGTTCCTTATTTGCAATTCCAGAATTCCCGCGCGTCCTTCCTGAGTTCAGACACACTCTCACTTACATCTCCAACACAAAAAGCCTGTCCGAGGAGCTCCTCCTCTTTCCAGTAAGTCGCTCTATCCCTCTCTAAGCTCTCTCCCTCTTTACCCCTTCTTCTACTTCGCCTGTTCTTTCTTAGTTCTTTTAGGCATCAACTGGGATGGGTAGGTTTAAGAAATACGTCGATACTGAGGAGGCGATGGAGAAATTCATCGCTGACTACAGAATTCCCGGCAATGTAGGTCTGAGATATTGTAAGGACGGGGATTGGCGCTTACACAGACGGGAGGGCGAGGTGGTAATTCCCATTGTTACCTTTCTTGAAGGGGGGATGACGATCCCTATGGGGCCGGTGATGAGGGACTACCTCACGCACTTCCGGTTGGCCCCTACCCAGTGTGGGATAAACGTCTTTAGGATTCTGGGCTGTGTGGACGCCCTGAACGAGAAGATGGGGCTAAGGTTGATCCACCATGACGTGAACTGGTGCTACAACCTTCAGCTCCTTAAGGGCAAGTCTTATTACCTGAAGACAAGGGACGACAGGGTGCGGCTCATTCAGTGCCTCCCTGAGTCCAGCTAGGGGCCCAACGAGGATTTCCTCATCGTGTCAGGGGAGTGGCACGATGGCCTTCACTGCCCAACAACAGAGGGAATACCAGGTGGGGCAGTGGGAAATAGGAGGGGTTTCAAGTTCTCTTCTTTTTTCTTCCCCCTTTTTTTTTTACTAAAGCGGTGGTGCTTTCCGTTTGCAGATCCGCGTGCTTTTGAGCGCCACTTCCATTTGGTCAACCGGGAAGATTTACAGAAGGTGCTAAGGGCGTCGGTTTATATAAACGAGGACGACAATCAAGTTAGGGTCGCCCACAAAATCTTGGGGTATAAACCTGTCCAGAAATCATTCCCGGTTCCAAAGCACGTGATCCGAGCCAACGATCCTCGGCTTCAGAGGATTACTGTGACTGAGGACGGGTTTCAGTTCCCCGAAGAGCCCTCAGAACCAGAAGTTGTTACTGTAGCCGTCCCTTCTTCCTCCCAAGCATTCGCCGAGGCTGCCGAGGAGGATCCAGAGAGAGAGGAGGACGCATTCAACGTTTTCGTACAGCTTGATCAGTCCGAGGACCCTCCCGGGGACTTGGGCGACCCTTGTTTGACCGAAGCAGACCTCCTTACTTCAGAAGCCCCTCCTCTGCCATCGATGGGTTACAAAAGGAAGCCCACCACCAACTTGTTGGACCTGATTGAAGGCCAACTGGGGAAGTCCCAGCAAAAGCTTCCCCCTCCTCCTCCGAAGACTAGGTCGACTTCTGCTCAGCAGAAGCTTCCCCCTCCTCCTCCTCTTCCTTCCCAGACGGGCCTGCCTTCTGGGATCGTGTCTGCCAACCCCAAGAAGAAGAAGGATAAGGGTAAAAGGCCTATGGAGGATAAGACGGTGTCCTCGCAAGAGGAGGACAACACTCTGCGGCCATCCAAGCAACTTAAGATAGGCGGCAAGAGCCAGGACAGGCAGGTCGTCGACACCACATCCGAGGCTCAGGCTTGGCTCCCGACTCCGATGCTCCATGGGGAGCCCCTGAAGGATGATGCCTCCCTCAGGGACTTCAACGAGGGTGAAGGCGCGCACGTGGCCGACGCGCTGGAAAGGTGTCTGCTGCTCCTAGCGGACATGGCCGAGCTGAACTCTTTGAGGAGCAAGCAGGTCTTTCGCCTTCCATTCAAGTCCCCATCTTTTTCATTTACGAGGCGTCCTTTGGCCGTTTGCGCTCCGCGCTTGACGTTTCGGTGCGCGAGTCACGCCTTCATTAATATCCTCGTGAATTGATACAAATCCAGCGGTCCACGGTCCCCTTGAGATTGGTATCTTCGTGATTAGTACTGCTGATAATTCTCTTTTCGAATTCTGTGTGGATTAATTCCCACCAGTCTTCATCCTCTATATAAGGCTTTCCGGGGGAAAGGTTTCTCCACACTCTATGAACTTCCAACGCAACTAGAAACACGTCCCTTCAGCTCCCCGAGCCCCTTCAATAACCCTGCCAGGATTGTGACCGTAGTTGGGAGATATGGGGCGGCCTGGGTTGGTGTGAGGACACATAGGCCAAAGGTCCTACCGCCCCGCCAGGAGCCGTCGTGATCGCAGCCCCACCAGACTTCTGCACGGCAGAGCCTTGGCGTAACCCTGATAGTGCCATGCGCGATGGCCAGGAGGGATGTCCCTGAAGTACCTAACGCTCCTCCCCGGGGCGCACCCCGCTGGAGGAGACGCGCGAAATCATGTCATGGCTGGTGCCGAGTGTTGCCGTCTCCAACGGCCAACGCTCGTGAGGATTGGAGAGAATCAAGGGAACATCATGGGGGGGCTTCCCGGAGCACCTGCGTCGGCTCCTCTCTTTGTTCCAGCTCCGCCGCACCGGACAAGGAGTTGTTGGTGGCCTTGGAGCATACTAGCCTCAGCCCCATTCCCTCTAGCTAGTTTTAGAACAGGTCCACCTGGGCCTCTGTTTGTAGAATTAGCTTGTAAAGTTAGTTGTAAAATACGCCTGCCTGAGCCTCTGTTTGTATCTTGTACTTTCTGTTTAATAAAATAATATGAAGTTCCTTTTCTTTTCTGTTGAATCTTCTACTTTTCTGCAATTTTTTTTTTTTGATGCGTCGCTACCAACCTTCTGTAAAATAACTACTTAGGAACAGTCGCCCGTTGCGCCTGCCAGTGCACTAATCCTTCCCACAGACGGCGCCAATTGTAGGGACTCAGTTTAGAAAGGTTCCCCAACAATACATTTTTAGAGAGTGGAACGAAGGTTTAGGCCCTAACAGACTAGCAACGGAATACAAGCCCGCCTTCTTCCATTGAAGGGGAGTGAGCCCAGTTTACAACTAAGGGTAGCTCCTCGGCACTCGTCCGAGGAGACCCCTCTCCCTGAAACTAACATGACCTCTAAGTCTTTCTATGTCATTCCCTTGAATGATCCAAAAAATCCCCCCCCCTTTAATTGCTTTACTCGCCTTTCTTATATAGTTCTCTTCCTCCTATCCCCTTCTTCCTTTTGTTAATCATCCATTGGCCTTCCCTCTAACCGTCTGTCCCATCACAGGTCTTATCCGTACTCAAGTGGCTCACCATGATCGATGTTGCCCTGTCAAGGGGTTACATCCCCATTAATGCAGCCAGGGGGGTTAGGTGAGCGCATTTAATGCAGAGGTGACAGCTCGCCTAAGGCTTGCTCCTTCGCCGTGCTCCCGTCGCCGACGCGTGGCACTAGGCCCTCTCCTCCTCGGATATTCAAGGAGTCTCCTTTGGTGGGTTGGTGCTCGTGTTCTTCCGAGGTCTCGGACGCCCGAGGACGGGGTCATCCTCGGGTATGTTCCTCAGGGGTTGGTCCTCGCGCTTTCATTCTCGGACCCTTCATGCATCCTCGGCGTGGGCCATTGGGCCTGGCTTGGAGTGGGCCAAGGCCACCTGTTTTTCTGGCCCCACAATATCACTACAAGGTTTTTTAAAAAAAAAAAAAAAGAGTTGACAATAATATAAAAATGATACTAAGTAGTATTCAAACTTAGGCAAGAATGTTAATATGCCTTTAATCATGTTTATTTTGATTCTAAAATAATATGCTTATTTTTAAATGCATCCATATGGTATTAATGAGGTTACCAGCTATTTATATATTAAAGTTCAACTCAATCATAAATTCAAGTTAGATTCTAATTGTAGTTTAATTTTGTGGAAAATTTCCTTATAATAGAAATATAATTTGACGCCAAATGCCTTTAGGCTTTAGATTACAATGCACTCTAATTTTGTATTTATTATATTTACATGAAAAATCATATATCTAAACTTAGAATTAGAAAATATAAAAAGTCTCAATTCAATTTTTTTTTTAATACAAATACAATCATTTATTTATTTTTTAAATTTAATTTGATTCCTCTTAAATGTTGATGACCATCCTCAAATTTTGAGAAAATCAGGTCAGAGAACTCATGTTGTTTAGCCCATAAACCATAGGCCATTTATTGCATTAATATATATATATATATATATGTTGATGTACCTTTAACCTTTGATCAATTTTTTTCAATATGACGTGTAGGCAACCAAAACAATGGCATTAGCTACAAGGGGAATGATGTTTCCGATTTAGATGGGGGAGCTGATGCAATTAGGAACAGCAAAATATATGTTTCATTCTGCAAACTAATTTCATTGCAAGAACCTACTAATAAAGTTTTAAATGGGGGAATGGGCAGATTAACAACGTAAAGGCCAAGTATATAGTAAGTTAGGCAAAGTTTCGAAGAATTAAGAAAAATAGCATCTCGAGTTTTAGAAACTCGAGATCATTTTAAAACTCGAGTCTTAAAGACTCGCTTTGCGAGGGTTGTTGGACTGAAAATGCCACATGGATCTCGAGTTTTTGAAAATCGAGTTCCATGCAAAAAAAAAATTATTTTGATCACCCCTATAGTGGCGTTTTTGAGTCCTATGGTGACGTTTTAAAGCCATATAGCGGCGTTTTCCTGCAAAAAAAATTTATAAGTGTTAATACCGGGTTTAGGGAGCCCTATAGTGGCGTTTTTAAGCCCTATAGTGACATTTTTAAGCTCTATAGCGGCGTTTTCCTGCAAAAATTTTTGTAACTCCATTTTTAAGCCCTATAGTGACATTTTTAAGCTCTATAGCGGCGTTTATGGAACTCGAGTCTTTAAAACTCGATTTCCACGTGGATTTTTTTCCACATCACACTTATCCGCTTACAAATCGAGACTTAAAAACTCGATTTTTATCTTGGAACTCGAGTTTTAGACACTCGAGATGCTAGTTTTCTACATTCTCTTGAAACGTGACACTTAACTAAATTTTTTAATATTTGTTGTTNTCCCTCTAGCTAGTTTTAGAACAGGTCCACCTGGGCCTCTGTTTGTAGAATTAGCTTGTAAAGTTAGTTGTAAAATACGCCTGCCTGAGCCTCTGTTTGTATCTTGTACTTTCTGTTTAATAAAATAATATGAAGTTCCTTTTCTTTTCTGTTGAATCTTCTACTTTTCTGCAATTTTTTTTTTTTGATGCGTCGCTACCAACCTTCTGTAAAATAACTACTTAGGAACAGTCGCCCGTTGCGCCTGCCAGTGCACTAATCCTTCCCACAGACGGCGCCAATTGTAGGGACTCAGTTTAGAAAGGTTCCCCAACAATACATTTTTAGAGAGTGGAACGAAGGTTTAGGCCCTAACAGACTAGCAACGGAATACAAGCCCGCCTTCTTCCATTGAAGGGGAGTGAGCCCAGTTTACAACTAAGGGTAGCTCCTCGGCACTCGTCCGAGGAGACCCCTCTCCCTGAAACTAACATGACCTCTAAGTCTTTCTATGTCATTCCCTTGAATGATCCAAAAAATCCCCCCCCCTTTAATTGCTTTACTCGCCTTTCTTATATAGTTCTCTTCCTCCTATCCCCTTCTTCCTTTTGTTAATCATCCATTGGCCTTCCCTCTAACCGTCTGTCCCATCACAGGTCTTATCCGTACTCAAGTGGCTCACCATGATCGATGTTGCCCTGTCAAGGGGTTACATCCCCATTAATGCAGCCAGGGGGGTTAGGTGAGCGCATTTAATGCAGAGGTGACAGCTCGCCTAAGGCTTGCTCCTTCGCCGTGCTCCCGTCGCCGACGCGTGGCACTAGGCCCTCTCCTCCTCGGATATTCAAGGAGTCTCCTTTGGTGGGTTGGTGCTCGTGTTCTTCCGAGGTCTCGGACGCCCGAGGACGGGGTCATCCTCGGGTATGTTCCTCAGGGGTTGGTCCTCGCGCTTTCATTCTCGGACCCTTCATGCATCCTCGGCGTGGGCCATTGGGCCTGGCTTGGAGTGGGCCAAGGCCACCTGTTTTTTCTGGCCCCACAATATCACTACAAGGTTTTTTTTAAAAAAAAAAAAAGAGTTGACAATAATATAAAAATGATACTAAGTAGTATTCAAACTTAGGCAAGAATGTTAATATGCCTTTAATCATGTTTATTTTGATTCTAAAATAATATGCTTATTTTTAAATGCATCCATATGGTATTAATGAGGTTACCAGCTATTTATATATTAAAGTTCAACTCAATCATAAATTCAAGTTAGATTCTAATTGTAGTTTAATTTTGTGGAAAATTTCCTTATAATAGAAATATAATTTGACGCCAAATGCCTTTAGGCTTTAGATTACAATGCACTCTAATTTTGTATTTATTATATTTACATGAAAAATCATATATCTAAACTTAGAATTAGAAAATATAAAAAGTCTCAATTCAATTTTTTTTTTAATACAAATACAATCATTTATTTATTTTTTAAATTTAATTTGATTCCTCTTAAATGTTGATGACCATCCTCAAATTTTGAGAAAATCAGGTCAGAGAACTCATGTTGTTTAGCCCATAAACCATAGGCCATTTATTGCATTAATATATATATATATATATATGTTGATGTACCTTTAACCTTTGATCAATTTTTTTCAATATGACGTGTAGGCAACCAAAACAATGGCATTAGCTACAAGGGGAATGATGTTTCCGATTTAGATGGGGGAGCTGATGCAATTAGGAACAGCAAAATATATGTTTCATTCTGCAAACTAATTTCATTGCAAGAACCTACTAATAAAGTTTTAAATGGGGGAATGGGCAGATTAACAACGTAAAGGCCAAGTATATAGTAAGTTAGGCAAAGTTTCGAAGAATTAAGAAAAATAGCATCTCGAGTTTTAGAAACTCGAGATCATTTTAAAACTCGAGTCTTAAAGACTCGCTTTGCGAGGGTTGTTGGACTGAAAATGCCACATGGATCTCGAGTTTTTGAAAATCGAGTTCCATGCAAAAAAAAAATTATTTTGATCACCCCTATAGTGGCGTTTTTGAGTCCTATGGTGACGTTTTAAAGCCATATAGCGGCGTTTTCCTGCAAAAAAATTTTCTAAGTGTTAATACCGGGTTTAGGGAGCCCTATAGTGGCGTTTTTAAGCCCTATAGTGACATTTTTAAGCTCTATAGCGGCGTTTTCCTGCAAAAATTTTTGTAACTCCATTTTTAAGCCCTATAGTGACATTTTTAAGCTCTATAGCGGCGTTTATGGAACTCGAGTCTTTAAAACTCGATTTCCACGTGGATTTTTTTCCACATCACACTTATCCGCTTACAAATCGAGACTTAAAAACTCGATTTTTATCTTGGAACTCGAGTTTTAGACACTCGAGATGCTAGTTTTCTACATTCTCTTGAAACGTGACACTTAACTAAATTTTTTAATATTTGTTGTTATTTAGAAAAAAAATTCGTTTTAAATTAATTTTAGAAGATGTTGACCACACTGGAATGGATTTTAGGGTGAACCCTACACGCATGACCTTTTTTAAAGGCCTAGACAACGCGTGTATAGTTGTGTCATTATTTGTGTATGACACTTGTGATGTAGTGTGTGCATGATTACGCCATTTTATCTTTTGTTCATTTTGAAAGCTTATCACTTTCTTCCTCTTAAAGAATGCAATCTTTTTTCCCCTTGATAGAAATAATTCATCTCATAAAAAAAAATGTTTATACAATATTTATTATATAATGTGATATTGTAGTAAATCAAATATTATATAATAAAAGTTGGATCCCACAAGTTGTGATAGCACCAATCGGTTATCTTTGCTTTGCAATAAGTATTTACATTATCTCTATCTTTTATCTCCAAAAAAAAAAAAAAAAAGTATTTACATTATCAGTAATTACTAAGATAATTTACTTTAGATTAAACTCTATTGAGTCCTTGCAGTTGCACCTAGTGATCTTCTATTTGCAACAAGTGTCTAACTTAGCACTTTCAATAATTATCAAGATTATATATCATAATTTTATGTTTTAATATAGTAAAGTTTACATATACTATATACCATGTTTGCACAAAGTGACTTAATGTATATTAAACTAGTATTATGTTCATGCATCGCACAAACATATATAATACTAGTTTAAAGTAAAATCAGGCCATTAAATTCCTGTCGTTTAGCCTATAACTTATCTATTGCATTATAATAATTATGTTGATGTAACTTTGCTCTACTTTTTCAATATGACATGAGCAGGCAACCAAAACAGTGGCATTAGCTACAAAGGGAATGATGTTGCCAATTTAGTTGGGAGGGCTGCTGCAATTAGGGGCAGCAAAATATATATTTCATTCTGCAAATTAGCTAAAGAGCTCAATGTGTGGTGTTGCAAGAAAATATGCTACCTTGACAGAGCAGACTGTGATAAACATTTCGGTCCATTTGGTCCACCACCTGTAAAACGCCATGAACCCCATCCTCTCCTGTGTTGCTTTCCAAGTTTATCTTGTATTACTGATATTGCGACTTTGCGTGAACCTAATAAAGTATTAAATTAATGGGCAAATTATATATTTAGTTCCTAATCTTTGTAGAATGTGTCAATTTGGTCTCTAACATTTCAAATGAGTTAATTTAGTCTCTAATCTCTATGTGTTGTGTCAAAATGGTCCATGCCATTAAGTTACAGGTGAAAAATGTTGACATGACTAATAGCCCAAGGGCCTGTTTGGGTACAGCTGAAAACTGAAAACTGAAAACTGAAAAATACTGTAGCAAAATAATTTTTAAATGTGTAAATAGTACCGTGGGACCTATTTTTAATAAAAAAATTGATGAAAAGTGAGATTTGTGGGACCCATTTCTGAAAAGTTGCTGCAAAGTTACTGAAAATGTCACTGTAGGTGCACTGTAGATGTACTGTATTGCACTGTTCATACCCGTAAGTCAACATTCACGGCCTGGAAAAAAAAAAAAAAAAAAAAAAAAAGAAAACGCAAACGTGAACATGCCTGAAAACGGGCTGGCCAAACGCAGCCCAAATAAAAATTATTCTCATGCCATCTGGACTGTCCCATGGATTAAACAAAAAACCCAATCCACATGTACAAAATACTTTCAATGGCGGCACCACATAGTGTTCATGGATTCAAATGAACCCTCTGACTTTTGGTTTTTGTTCTTTTTTTACATATAATAATATTTTTAAAGTTTTTGTTTTGATCACCCTAAATTGAAATTTTGAACCCCCTTAGATAACCCAATAACAAATCAATTCAACACCAACATGTATCTTGGCTTTTCTATTTAAATTTAAAAAAAAAAAAAAAAAAAAAAAAAAAAAAAAACAATAACAACAATTTGATCTAAAATCTGATTAAAAAAAAATAGTAAGCCTAACAACGAAAATTAGTAATTTGTTGATCTTAAACCTCAGGAAAATATATATATATATATATATATAATTAAGTGGGCAGTAAAGTGTAAACAATGGGAACTGGGAAGTGAAGCCAATTTTTATTTTATTTTTAATGATTGTATTATTGTGTTGAAATCTTGATAGATTAATGCAAAAAACACAAAAAAAAAAAAAAAGAAATCTTAATAAATTATAAAGACTAATAAGTTGTCAAAGTTGAGTTGAATTGTTAAATAAAATAATTGAAAAGAGTTAAGACAAAAACTAATAAATAATAAATTAAAATATTCTAAGCAATAATAATTAAAGTTCACTTAACAATAATAATTAATGACTTGGTTATAATAGTAAGAGACAATTGATGATTTTCAAGATTTAATTTTGGCAACACTAATCTTCAATATACTAAGTGTGGGGTCCGTGGGCCTGATAGCCTCAGTCCTTCATATAGCAGGCCCAAGGCCCATGCCGAGGAGCGCAAGCTATTTCTGAGGAGAAAGGGGGGAAGCCTATCTCTTGAATCCACGCCGAGGACACCTTGTCCTCGGCCTGACAAGAGTGATTTCGGGGAGTGGCTAACCCCAAGGTAAGCTGTCACTCTCGCATTTAATGCACTCAACTAACCTCCCTGGCCGCATTAATGGAGAGGTAACCCCTTGGCAGGATAACGTTGGTCAGAGTGAGCCACTTGAGTATCGATAAAGCTTCTGATGGGATGGACGACCAGAAAAAAAGGCGAATAGACAATCAACAGATGGAAGCAAAAGATAGGAAGATTAAAACTATAAAAGAAGAGCTAGTAAAGCCAAATGGGGAGAGGGAAAAAGAAGGGCCTCCTCGGCCACAGGCCGAGGAGCATTCCCTCATTCGTAAGAAAATACTTAGCCATTTTTAAAGAGAAGTTTGGGCATGGTGATCAACGGCCAGCACCTAAGCCTGTCAGCCCACTCTCTATAAATGTATTGTTTGGGCTTGTTGGGCTGAAAACCCAACACTCAATTCAAATTGAGTCCTTACACTAAGGAACAATATGCTCAATGAACTTATAGTCTATCCTTCATTCTCTTGCTGTATTACTGATAAATTTTTTATAAAGAAATCACGTATACCACAAGATTCATCTTCCACCTAAAATTTATTATTTAAAAGAACTCGTGTTGACTTGAAAAATATTAATTTGATTCATAGATTGCAAAAAGACTCATCCTATCATCCTAATAATCAAGATGAAATAAGAAAATATTCTTTACAAAAAGGTCATTGTCAACTTCATAAATTTGAATGACCACCCTAAAAGATATATCTAGAGCCGCCGCTGAATACTTTAAATCTAATTTTTCTTCTCTTTACACTTTCTCTTTGCACTTTCTTTAGAAATAAACACTTGCAAAAATGAAACTCATAAATCGTAACCAAGAATTAAACTCCAGCCACCCTGAAAATCTCATATTCTTGGCAATGTGTTCAGACTTTAGATGGCAAAGCTTCTATTTTGTTTTTTTATTTGTTTGCTTTCTTCATAAAAATTCAATTATAATGGATTGTTATAGTGTGTGTTACTGTTAGGTACTATGCTCTTTGAAAAAAGTTAAAATCAAAAGGCCTGTTTTGGGTTCTGGGCTTTATTGGATGCCAAGAAAATGAGATTTTTTCTTGTCGGCTGGGGTTTAACATTTTTTCCCCTTCTGTGAGCGATCATTTCCAGAGAAACCAAGAGAAATTAAGGCTGTGTTTGTTTCAACTTCAAACTACTTCCGGAAATCAATTTCCGTAAAATTGATGTGTTTGACTGCCTAGGAAAATTGGGTCAACGGAAATCAATTTACCCTTTGACCGAAAATAAGCCCTCATCTGGTGGAAATGCATTTCACCTTCCATTTTACCTTCAACCAATTTCCGGAAAAAAACTCTCTCAACTCTCCAAGCTCTCTCTCACACAGCAACACATCTCCAAGCTCTCTCTCACACAGCAGTACTCCGATCCGGTCCAGACCAAAGCTCCAAGCTCCAAGCTCCAAGCTCAGCAGCAAGTTCAGACGTCCGATCCGGTCCAAGCACCGCGTCGCCTTCGCTCGATCTCGCCTTCGATCGCCGGCGATCGCCTTCGATCCGAGCTCCGATCCACACCAAGCACCGCGTCGCCTTAGCTCGATCTCGCCTCTGCTCGAGCTCACCTCTGCCCGCGATCTCGCCTCCGCTCAAGCTCGCCTCTGCCGGCGACCCACAAACCCAAAGCCCAAAGTGTTCGACCCAGACCCAAACTTTTGTTTGTTTAAAGTTTGATTGTTGTTGTTGTCGCCGGAATCTTGTTGTTGTTGTTGTTGTTGCATTGTTGTCGCCGGAATGAAAAAATGGTAGGAAAATAGCTATTTTCCTAATAGAACCAAACACATGAACTCAATTTTCCACAACAATTTTCATAATTCAACCAAACACTTAAAAATATTTTCCTTTTCCGGAAAATAGCATTTCCGAAAAATATGTATTTTCCGGAAAACATTTTACACGAAACAAACACAGCCTAAATAGGAAATATGTGTTGTTTACACATTGATTGGGTTTTTTTTTTTAGAACACATGGCGGTACACATGGCATCCTAAGTGGCATTAGAATAATTTTTTATTTGGGCCGTTAGCCCATCAGCATTTTCCATTGTAACTTAATGGCATGGACCCCACACACGACCTTTTCTTAGAGGCCTTGACAACAAGCACATGGTTGTGTGATAATTTGTGTGTGATACTTGGGATGATGTGTGTGCATGAGTATGTCGTTTTAGGGAAAATATCTTATACGCTTGATGTACAAAACTTAGGTGAAATTGACATGTAGACCCCACATATATGCCAGATGTATACAAGATTTTCACGCCCTTATATCTTTTGTTCATTTTAATGGAATCATTGATAACTCTTAGTTTTCTAAGCACGATTGGTCACATATGTCTAATTGATTTTATTCTTAAATTAGCTAAAGAAGGTCCTAAGGGCTCCTAAGCTAAATAGAAAATAAAAATAAAATTCGAAGCAGAGGCCATGGACTCAGGAGCTCAATTACATATGGAAAATGTGTTAGGCACCCCACAATGCGCATCTCTCGATGGTAAATGGTTTTGAATACATTTGTATTACTCACTATTATGAAGATACTCTTGAATATTTGATATGAGATTTTGGGAAAAAGTTTTTGGAAATTACGTTGAAGGTAAGATATAAATGCTATAATTACTTAATTGTTGGAAAAGTAAATTACATTTGATATAAATGCTATAAGCTTAAATTGAAATTTATTCTCCAATATATTTTTCTCATGCAAAATGACTCTCGACCACCCATGACAATGACAATGGGTCCTCCCCTCCCTGCTTTTTTATTTTTATTTTATTAATAATTTTCTTTTATTATAAAGAATCAAAAGACATTCCTCCTTTTTTTTTTCTTTTTAATAACAAAAGACATTCCACATGATCGTGTAAGCACAAAGCATAAAAATAATAATAGTGCTTATGAACCTTGATAATATTAATGCTGTTTAGTTTTTACTACCAGTGTGAGAAAAACAAATATCCTGATTTTTACTGAAATTGCATGCAAGGAATGAGATTCATTACAGCAAATGAAGGTGTCGCATCCCCTGAGTTTTCTTGGAGATCATAATGGTACACCGCAGCACAATCTAAATTCATTCAAATTACTATCAGAAACAAGTGGGGAAAAAGAAGAAATAGATAATTGTAACCTGAATAAATTATTTTCATTTCTCATAACCACACGGTATACCAGGAGGTGACTCTTGGAGTTGCTCTTCAAAGATTCATGTATAGTAGGGAAAGACAGTGTAGCTTCCCAACTTTGAATGTATCCCATGAAACCAACATACTATGTCTTGGAATTCTAGCATTGCTACAACCGAAGAAGCAGAGTTATTTAGCACTAGATGATAAGAATGGCTTGGTTCATATCATATAACTATAAGTAGCCACCACTGACCACTTGTCTTGTGTTTTCAATGCAATTTAATCTAGTTTCTCATTTTCTTCTATCCTTAGTTTTTTCTTCTCTTCTTTTTAAGAGATGTCCAAGTCTTATACATGTAACTTAGGGGCCGGAGACATCAAAACAACTGTCATAACCCATGAGTCAGCGCTGGAAGAAGGCCTTAAGTTTCTATTATCTACTTTTAATGTAGAGGAATCAGAAAAAAACAATGTAGGTCAAAACTTTGAGAGAGTTGTGGGTTTAGATATAGAGAAGTCATTCAGTTCAACTAGTGATGGGTTAGTCAGTGACAAAGTTGCATTGTTGAAACTATGTTCAGAAAATGATTGCCTCCTTGTCCACCTTACACACTTCAAGAAAATACCCACTTCCCTTGCCAAGTTTCTTAACCTTTCAGATGTAACATTCGTTGGAATGAGCATCAAACACAACCTCAGTGATCTTCAAAGGGATTATGGGGTTCAATGTAGGAATGTGGTTGACTTGGGTCCTTTTGCAGCTGCTGTTCAAAAGAAGCCTATTTTAAGTGCTTATAGTTTGCCAGATTTGTTCAAGTTTGTTTTTAAATATCCAAAATGGGAAAAGACTTTTGGTAAATCTACAAATGTTGCTTTAAGTGATTGGGGTAGCAGTACATTAAGTTTGGAACAAATCTGGCATGCTACTATAGAAGTCCATGCAACCATCATGATTGTGAAAGAACTAATCCGATACCACAGTTGACAGAATTAATCCGAGACTTCGGCCAAGTTTTCAAACGAAGTTAATGACATGTTGGTAGTTTTTTTTTTTTTTTTTTTTTTTTTTTTTTTTTTTTTTGGGTGGGGTGGTAAATATTGGTCTGTTGTTGGATGGTTTGATTATGCATCTACGGTTGGGCACAAAAATTGGCACAACATAACGTTAACGAATTGATAGTTACCTATTCTAATATTTTGTATATGATCAAAAGATTGTTTGTAGCGAAAGAGCATTCTACTCAGGAGCCAGAAAAGAAAATACTTCACCTTGCAGAACCCGATTGGTCACTTTTTAGTTCTATTTGCTCCTATAGTCATTTCCAAATAATTGCAATCAACATCTATTTACTTCATCCTAGCCTATCTAAGGCGATACCATCCCTAATCTCCTCAGTTTAATTACATTCTTACATGGGTAGGAATTTCGATTCCCTAACCAAGGAAGTATGTTCAGAAAGTGTACAATTAAAGGGGAAACAAGAGGAGAGAAAAATGCACAATTAACAGTACCTCCATTTAATATAATGCTAACAAAATTTTAGTGTATAGAGTAATTATTTTTATTATCTTCATACAAGCTACTGAAAGAAGTTAATTTAATTGACTACAGGGGAAAACTTCATTTTGCAACGAATTACTGGCACCTAAATTCTGTTGAATAAAGATTAATTTGTGTGATTCTTCTTACTCTTCTTCTTCCTTGAAGCAAAACTACTGGGTCCAATTTCTATGGACATTCTTTTTGTCCTGCATAGCCAATAAAAAAAGGATAAGACCCACAGTGGCGAAAAACATTGCATATCAATGAAAAATAAAATGATTCAGATACACATGATGAAGGAAGATACCGTGTAGAGAGTTCTTCTGTCTCCTGCTCAACCTCTTCAGCTGGACCATCTGATAATAATGATATGCCTTCTTCTGTCTCCTGCTCGCCCTCTTCAGCTGGATCATCTGATTATATGATATACCATCAAATTCAGTAACAGAGAGAGAGAGAGAGAGAGAGAGAGAGAGAGAGATTTCTAGAATTCAATAAACCACCATGTGAAAAAGAAACTTTCATAAAAGATTTGCAGTGGTTTGGGTATAGGCAACTGGAAGTCAAACAAAATATGCTCCGATGTTATCCAGACAAAGATAATTAACTAAGACAACTTCACATTGGACTAGATGACTTTTAGCAATAAATGAGCCAATAAGCTCTAGGTCATGGATTCAAGACATGGGTGGTGCGTGCAACTTACCAATCCTAAAATGAATAAATAAATAAACAAAAATATCAGCAAAAGCAGGGATGAGAAGAATGTAATGAACAGGGTTAGACATATTTCCCTCGAGCAAGTATACTGAGCAGGGTTAGACCACAATTAACTTCGCCAAATATGTCTGGCATATATACAACTAAGTGACCTTGACTTTGTAAATTCTCACTTGGAACTTGGAGGAAATTGATTGATGTAATGAGTTCTAGTGTTCTACCATAAAAGAAAGATTATTTGGCCATGTAGTTGCAGTCAAGCCATTAGAACTTACTTCCAGAAATTGATGAAGACACAAGTGTTCATCAACTTTTGAACCTTTTTTTAAATAAATTTTTTAAAGTAAATTTTGGCCCCGAGGGGAAGGGAAAGGGGAGATTTATGTTAATGACATCTGCTTCATGAGACGTGGTCCCCAGTAGATTGTGCTACCCTTGAGATTATTCATTAACTTTGGAACTTTTCAAAGAATCATCCAGTCATTTCTCATTGTCTGGTTTGGCAAGATTATTTCTAAGTCCTTATATTCAACATCATAATCTTTCATATCCTAGCCTGTTCAACAGAACTATTTTCTTTTTTAGTCTTGCTCCCAATTCAACAATGAACAAGCCCAAATTAATAGGCAAATGTTTGATTTACCATCCAAAGTAATTTACGTGAAGGACCATTATTCACAGAATGCATAAGTGACTCATCTATTACAAAGTAACATAATTTGAGTTTGAAATAGAGGTAAAACATACCTGTTTCATTAACCTCATCACTTTCCTGCCCTGACTCTGAACCAGAACCCCATCGATCTCCCCCATCATCAAAATCCCAACGATCTCCCACTGGAGGCACCCAGAAATCATCTTCTTCTGCACCACTGTCATTATCAGACATATTTCTAACTTCAGAGATAATCTCTTCAACTTCCTTCTCCTTCTCCTTCTCCTTCTCCTTCTCCTTCTTCTTTTTCTTCTTCTCCTTCTGCTTCTTCTTCTTCAAACCATCTGTACTTTGCTTTGAAGCCTTCTTGGGCTTCTGCTCAACTTTCTCTTCTACTGTTCCATTTGAGGTTGGCTTCCCTGTTTCCTTTTCCTCTATTAAAGAAAGTCCATATTATAATCTTAGGCAACCTTGGAACATATAATTTATTAAAACTTGAAAATCTAAAGGCAAATACTTAAATGGATCATCAAGATAACTGATCATAAACAATCACAATGAAAAGAACTGCAAAAAAAAAAACACAAACCTAGTTTATTGAGGAATCGTTTCCCATTGATGTGCTTCCATATATGTTCCTCAGACTTATTAATGGTATCCCCTGTCAGCTTACATATCAACTTTGAGCTACAAAAATGATCAAATGGATTATGGTATCAGCATACCCACAAAAATCAAAGTAAATATCTAGAATGCTACATTTCCCAACATATATGGATCAAAAAAAAAAAACACCCAATATAAATTTTCACAAACCCATAATCAATTTTTTCTTATTAACCTTAATTCTTCAGAAAAAGAACACAATCATTTAAATTAACCAATACCCATTTCAGTTTGCATTAAAAGAAAGAGAAAGATAATAGCTTTCAATTCAATAGCTCAAAATAACAACATGGGCTTAGAGAGAGAGAGAGAAAGATAGGAACTTTTTGGTACCGAGAGAGAGGGTCTTGCTTGAAGATATTGAGAGGGGGTTTGTTTTTGGACAAAGCGAAGTCGATGAGACCCAAACGGCACCGTTTTGAGTTAGAGTAGGAGTCCTTGTCTTTGGCGAGCATTTCGTGACCAGTCTCCACGCACTTGAATCGGCCATTATCGAGCTTTGTGAAGCTCGGTGCGCCCAATAGGCTCGTCCCTTCCTTCTTCGTCTTCGATGCCTTGTCTTCTTCGCCGTTCGTCGCCATTGGTACGGTGCTGAAAAACCCTAGTGTTTGTGTTTGAAAAGGGAAGCTTTGTGTGTATTTGTTAGGCGTAGCAAAACGACGTGTCGTCTTGAATTACTTTTTATTGGCAAAAATATATTTTTAGTCGCTGAAATTTGAAAATCTTTATTTTTGTCCTTTAAATTTTGCAATTTCACCAAATTAATCCTTCCATAACTTTGCAGTTATAATTCTTGGCTTATTGCTTATATGGCAAAATATATATATATATATATATATATAATAATCACATAATGGTTTTAGTCTCTATCCATTGTCATTTGAAAAACATTGTTAAATCTCTTAAATGGAGTCATTTTAAATAATTTTTAATGCTATAAATGTGAAATAATGTCATTGTATATAATTTTTAAAAGGCAAACATGTAAAACTGACCCACTAACTTTCACATTTTTTTTATTTTAGTCCTTTAACTTTCACTTTTGTCAATTCAGTTTTCTAACTTTCAATTTTTGTCAATGTAGGATTTCGTTACATTTCTGTTAGTGGCTGTCGTTAAACCCACTGAAATGATGCCGTTTTGCATTTTATTTTTTATTTTTTTAATTTGGAATTAAAAGAAAATTAAAAAAATCTAGGAAAAAAAAAACCAGTTGTAGTTGTTGAGGATGACGAAGTTCTCGAAGAGGATTCTGGCGATGGTGGATTGAATGCCGAGGGTGATGCGGTGGAGAGAGTCGAGGTCGAGGTTGGGACACTCGAGGGACTTGTCGGAGGGGTCGCCGAGGTGGAGAGATTGAGCGATGGGGTCGAAACTGCAGTAAACTTTGAGAGTTGAGGAGAAGGAGGAGGAAACGGCGGCGGCGGTGTCGTGGAGGTCAGGGCTGGTTAGGGATTTGATGAGGCCGCGTTGCTGGAGGATTTCAATGACGTTGTTGTTGTTGTTGAGGCGAGGAGGAAAGGATTGGGACTGTGTGGAGGAGTGGTAGCAGCAATAGGTGTAGGAATTTGAATCGAATTTAGGTCTTCATTGTCTTGTTTTGATTCAGGGGAAAGGGAACGATTTTTTTTTTTTTAATTCCGAATTTAAAAAAAAAAATGCAAAACGGTGTCGTTTCAGTGGGTCTAACGGCAGCCACTAACAGAAATGTAACGGAGCCCTACATTGACAAAAATTGAAAGTTAAAGTACTGAATTGACAAAACTAAAAGTTAGAGGACTAATATAAAAAAAATGTGAAAGTTAGAGGGTCAGTTTTGCATTTTTACCTTTTTAAAATGTGAAACAATGTTGTTTTAAGAGATCTTATAGCATTTTCCACACAGTAGTAGATGAAATGACTAAAATGATAATGTTATCAAAGTGAAATGATTAAATTGATAAAAATTAAACTTAGTGGATTAAAATGAAAATTCATTTAACTTATAAAGGGTATATTGTATTTTTACCTTACTAGTCACGTACCTACATAATGTGTGGAAATATATTATTATTTTGAGATGTGGTATAATGTATAATTTATTCTCTAAATTTTATTGTAGATAATTTATTTTTCCTAAAAATTAAATAATTTCTAAAAGTAATTTCAATCTTTCTATTTTTACAAATATACAATTTTATCATTTTTGGTTTTTTTATTGATATTAATCTTTTTTGAAGCGATCCATATTATTGTTGTAAAGTCAGGATTTGTAGCCCAAACCCAAAACAATGAATTTGTAGAGAGTGGGTGAAAGAGCTGGCTTATTTGTGAATTTAGCAACTGTTAACTATAGTCACCGGGAATGAACCAACGTAAAAACGCACTTAAAAGCTAAACAAAATGATGTCCGAAGAGGAATATTATTGATTGAACAATGAAAACAGTTCTTAGAGCTACAGTAAAATCTTTCTTCCTCTCCTATTCTTTTTTTTTTTTGTTGATCCCCTATTATTAGAGGCCTCTTCCCTTTATATAGCATCCTTCCCCATCATCTCCATCGTCCACTTGTTCTTTATCTACGTATCCACTTGAGTATATGTCATGTCAAGTATCTTTTTTAGCTCTCCGTGAGTGATGGTAGCTGAGATTACACTGTTCAGGGGTCTTTTCCACATAAATGAGGCCAGGAAAGTTGCTGCAGTGCATTAAAAATGGTGGTAGCAGCTTTTTCTTTTAGATATTTTTCCGTTCTTATCATCTCCAGGCATGCCTAAAGCTTATCCTTCTTATTGAAATCGTTAGGAAGATCACTCAAACTTTCCAGATACTTGCTTGATCGAGACTTCTTGTATTCGAGGAGAATGAACTCTTCGGACCATTGGTGCTCTCTTCGGACTATATTACTCGTTCATTTCCAGGTATATCTGTTCCACGCGAATCCCTTTTCAACCACTTTCTTCTCTTCGGACACAATAGTCTTCAAGTAGGGCCCTAGGCCCAATATATAAAGTTGGGCTTTTACCCCCCACAATAGCCTCTCAAAATTTTAATTTTTCCCTCGCATCCGAGAAGAAAAAGTAGGATTGTGACTTATCACATAAAATAATTGTGAAGAATATGAAAATTACTTGAATTTACACATGCGAGCATAGATTTAGGCACTCCATCATTATCTGCTGATGTTTCGGTATTTACGAAGCGCTATTAATTGCTCTGGGCGGTGCTATGTCTTTGGTATCCAACGGTGAGCCATCGATCCAACAGACAGCATTTTCCCTCATAATTTGGGCGGGGTAATTGCCACTCATTTTCTGACCCCCCCTATATAAAGCTTTGAAGGAAAACGTTTTTCCTTTACTTCACAGTTCTCAGATTTCTCAGCGAATTCAACCATTCAAACTTCCAAAGCTTTCCCAGCCATCAATCCTAGTTATTCCCAGAATCTGCAAGAATCTCTCTCCAAGTTCAAGGATCATTCTCCGATTTAGTTTGCGTAAGTTCTCCTTTATTCAAGTCTTTAGTCTTCTCTTCAGCCAACATCCTCAGCCTTTAAGTTCTCGTTTCCCAATTATTATTCTGTGCCTTCTTCTAATTAACCAAAAATGGGTAGATTTTAGTATCTCATCGATAGTCCTGCCTTAATAGAGGAATTTAAGGAGACATACGGCATACCACAAGGGGTAAACCTGAGGTATTGTCCCCCAGAAAAGATATTAACCGACCGAAGAGAAGGGGAAGTCGTAATCCCTATGATAGCCTTTATAGAGGGAGGAATGACTCTCCCCATGGGTTCTATCACCTAAAATTATCTCCGTAACCATAGACTTTCTCCTGATCAATGCGTACCTAATATGTTTAGGATCCTATGGGCAATTGATGCTTTGAATCGTCATTTAGGACTGGGGCTCATCTGGCTTGACGTAGTACACATGTACGAGTGTCATAGCCAGAAAGGAGTGGGATACTACCTTAAATCCCGATCCGACGTCGTTAGACTCGTCCCTTGCCTTCCCAAGTCCAACAAAGGGATGAAAGACGACTATCTGATCGTCTCGGGTCCGTGGCATGACGATCTTCATTGCCCGACCCAGCCAGGAGAGCCAGGTGGGAAATCTTAGATTTAGGTTTCCTAGCAATAGATTTAGGATCTCCGTTTTTTAACAATTTTCCTTCTCTTCGTATCATGGTTTTCAAGTTTCTGACTAAGTTTCGTTATGGTGTTAACAGATAAGGATCACGTTTCTCCCCAGCTCAGCCTCACGAACGTCCATGCGCTCAACTACTTACTACAATTGGAAATTTTCGTAAGTGAGGACAGGCAGCTTCGGTTCGTTCCTCTCATTCTTGGATTCACGCTGAAATCAACTGATTTTCAGCTGGTCAGCAACGCCATCACTCAGGGAGATTATCGGCTCCAACGAATAGACGTCTCTTGGCACAATTTTTTGGCACCATTCGATCCTGCCCCCGTACCACATCCAAACCAGCAGGGTGTACCGTTACTCGTCCAGCCAGTTTAACAGATTCCCCTCGAACCAGTAGCAGAAGGCGAAGGTGTTGCTTCCTCGACTTCTTCACTCGAAAAGCAAATTGATAAGTTTACATTCGAAGGAGAGGCTTTAGGAAAGGTTCAAGTGATACAAGTTTCGGACGCCGAGGAAGAAGTTGACAGGTAGTCTAGCGTCCGCCCTCCTATTTTGATAACAGCTTTCCCAGAAGACTCTTCGGAAGAAGAAGAAGACATGGCGAGCTTGAAGGATTTAATGAAAAATATGGGTAAGAAAGTTGGGCCTAAGGAGACCGGTACGTCTCAACCAGCTGTTAGTCTTCCTCCACTGCCTCCTCAAGTTCCTTTGGATCTTGATGCCAAGCAATTGCCAGATCCAAAGAAGAAAGGACCCCTCACCAACAAGGAAGAAAGGGAGGTAGCACCTCAGAAAGGGACCAAACAACAGAAGGTGGCCAAAGACCATCGTAACAAAAGGGCCTCGTCTACAGAGAGCCGTGATAACGCTCTCGTGCCTAATGTGCGCGAGGACCTCGCACCTAGTCCCCAATCTGGAATTGGATGGTGCTCCAATCCCCTGGGAGACTTCCCTCAGAAATTATAATTGGGGGAGGGCAGGTCTCGTTACCGAGACTTTGAAGCAACCACTGCTCCTCCCACGAGACATGGATTTTTACAGGCATTTTAGCCAGTACGAACTCTTTTTATCCCTAAAGAGGGATTTAGCCATGGTAAGTAACTTAATCCACTTCTTCAGCTGATGACTTTTTTTTTTTTTAATTGAAAATTTTCCTTTTACTACATAGATTACCCAGCAGGTTTATGTGGCCGAGGAGTGGAACAAAAAGGTCTACACTGAAGCCCAAGCAGAGGCCCACTCCCGGTCTAAGGCAGAAAAATTGTTGGGTAATTTGAAGGAAGACTTTGCTCATTTGTCCGAGAAATTGAAAGAGGTGACCAAGGAGAGGAATAGTCTAGATGCTGGTCTCCAAAATGCCATGAAGCAAGTTGAAGACCAACGCCAGCTGCTGAATTTGACCGAGATCAATCTGGAAACAAAAAGAGTGCTGGTGAAGGATCTGCGGATTGAGCTTCAGAAAGCCAAGGAGACTACCACATTGGCTGAGAAGAAAGCTCAGTTGCCAAGGAGGCGGTCGAGGCTAAAAGGCAGGCAGCATATAAACTAGGGGTGGAGAAGACCCAAGCCAACCTTACTGAGCAGATTGCCGCGGTTAGTCGAGAGTACTGTGACATAACTTAGGAAAAAGCGCTGGACGCTACTGGGGTCTCCACAGAATCTGATTTGAGGCAACCTGGGAGTATATATTACGATCCTAATATTCGTGAACTCCCAGGGTCTGACTCCTCTCCCCCCACACAACTCCAAAAGGTTTTGGAGCAATCCTTGATCGGCCAAGTCCCTCCTATCAACCCTGAGGCCCCCAAGGAGTCTGGTCAACATAGTGACCAGAGCAAGCCAGTTGAGGCTCCCCAAGATAAGGGCAAAGACTTGGGAAAAGAGAAGTCCCTTCCAGAGTGATTTTATAGGTCCTTTTCCTCCTTCTTTTGGCTTTGTTTATATCTTGTTGGCAGTTGATTATGTGTCAAAATGGGTGGAGGCAATTGATTGATTTTATGGGTCCTTTTCCTCATTCTTTTGGCTTTGTTTATATCTTGTTGGCAATTGATTATGTGTCAAAATGGGTGGAGGCAATTGCTACAATAACAAACGATGCAAAGGTAGTGCTCAAATTTCTGCATAAGAACATATTCACAAGATTTGGCACTCCACGAGCTATTATTAGTGATGAAGGGACCCACTTTTGCAAGAAGTTGTTCGACACAGAGTCTAAGGAACAAGTCGCAGAAGTTGCTGCTGCTGAGTCCAGTCAGGCTGCTAACCCTTTGGTCCCTCAGTAGAAGGCCTAGACGTTTATTTTATTTTATTTTTTTATTTTTTTATTTTTTTATGTATGGAATTATGAACTACCTTCTTTTGATCAATGAAATCGTTTCTCTTTTATTCTTAGTGTTTTCGTTGCACATCTTATGATACTTATTATTATTGTAAACTATAACTGGTAATTACAGTAACACAGGCAGACTTAACGATGATATCGTGCCAGTGATGCAAACACCTTATTTAAATACTGGAAGAAGTAGGTCATACAAAAGTTATTAACAAACATTGAATGCAATGAATGATGTGAAGGTATTACAGGTTTTCTTGAATATCCACAAGGAATATTGCTAAGCACTGATTTCGGATTATTCCAATATTTTAAGACTATAAGGCGAGGTTATTTAGGCATAATTTGTTAAATTTAAACCTTAATAATGACTATAAGACAATGTTAACTGACCCATATCATTTGGTCTGAGAACTTCGGGCGTAAGTAGATTTAAGTTTAAACACTTAGCCGAAATGTGAAGGAGTTTTAACTAACCCAAATCATCTAGTCCGAGAATTTCAGGCATGATTGGATTTAAGTTTAAACACTTAGGAAAATTGTAAACAAGTGTTAACTAACCCAAATCATCTGGTCCGAGAACTTCAGACATGATTGGATTTAAGTTTAAACACTTAGGAGAATTGTAAACGATTGTTAACTAACCCAAATCATCTGGTCCGAGGACCTCAGGCATAATTGGATTTAAGTTTAAACACTTAGGAGAATTGTAAATGAGTGTTAACTAACCCAAATCATCTGGTTCGAAGACTTCAGGCATGATTGGATTTAAGTGTAAACACTTAGGAGAATTGTAAACGAGTGTTAACTAACCCAAATCATCTAGTCTGATGACTTTAGGCATGATTAGATTTAAGTTTAAAAACTTAGAAGACTTGTAAACGAGTGTTAACTAACCCAAATCATCTGGTCTGGGGACTTTAGGCATGATTAGATTTAAGTTTAAACACTTAGGAGAGGTCCAAAAACTTTACATAACAAATTGGCATATTGATTAAAGTAAAGACTTGATTAATAATAATACCTTTTAAGGTTATTTACATTCCAAGGGCGTGGTATTATATGACTATCCAAATCTTTCAAGAAGTACGCCCCAATGCCAGCCCCTGAAGCAATACGATATGGCCCTTCCCAATTGGGTCCTAACTTTCCCCAAGCTGGGTTCTTTGCAGTGCCCACAACTTTCCTGAGTACCAAATCACCAAGCTCTAGAGGCCTTAACTTTACGTTGGCATCATAGCCCTACCTGAACTTTTGTTGGTAATGTGCTAATTGGATCATTGCATTTTCTCTTATTTCCTCAATCAGATCCAAACTCTTTTCTAGCTGCTCATTGTTGCCGGTCGGACTGAACGAACTAGTTTTCATAGTTGGAAACTCAGTCTCCAGAGGTATGACAGCTTCAATTTTGTAGGTCATTGAAAATGGGGTCTCTCCTGTAGACCTACGAGGTGTAGTTCTGTATGCCCACAGTACATGTGGCAGTTCTTCTACCCATTTGCCCTTTGCATCGTCTAGTCTCTTTTTTAATCCATTAACTATGACCTTGTTAACCGCTTCTGCTTGCCCATTCCCTTAGGGATAGGCAGGGGTAGAGTATCTGTTTATGATTCCTAGTTCACTACAATAATTCCTGAATGCTTTGCTATCGAACTGTAGGCCATTGTTCGAGATGAGAGTATGAGGAATCTCAAACCGAGTGACAATATTCTTCTACACAAATTTTTGCACATCTACATCTCTAATGTTGGCCAAAAGTTCAGCTTCGACCCATTTGGTGAAATAATCTGTACCGACCAGAAGACATTTCCCATTTCCTGCAGCTTTAGGGAATGGACCCACGATATCTAAGCCCCATTGAGTGAAAGGCCATGGGCTAGATAACGGATTAAGGGTTCCCCCTGGTTGATGAATGTTTGGGGCAAACCGTTGACATTGGTTGCACTTCTTGACATACTCATGGGCTTCTTTTTGCATATTCGGCCACCAATAACCTTGGGTAATGGCTCGGTGAGCCAAGGACCTACCTCTAGTATGACTCCCATAGATTCCTTCATGTAGCTCTTCTAGTAGTAACTCAGCCGCTTCAGGATGCATGCATAATAAGTACGGTCCTGAATAGGAGCGTTTATATAGTTTCTGGTCCTCGGATAGCCAGAACCTGGTCGCCTTCCTCCAAACTTTGTCAGCTTCGCCCCTTTCTTCAGGTAAAGTATCCTTCTTCAAGAATTTAATTATAGGATCCATCCAGCTGAGTTCGGCCCTAATTTGGTGAACTTGGGCTACCTCTCTTCTTATCTCTATAGGCCTATGCAGGTCCTCGATGAGGATAACCCTCGACAAATCTTGCGCCGAAGAGGTAGCGAGCGTGGCTAAAGAATCAGCATGTACATTACCATTTCTGGGGATGTGCAGCAAACTAAAAGAGTCGAACTCCAACTGCAGACGTTTAACTTGGCTTAGGTATCCCTGCATTCTTTCATCCTTCGCCTCAAACTCACCTTGTACTTGACCAACGACTAACCTCGAGTCCGAGAACACCTCTACTGACTTTTCTCCCATTCTTCGAATCATAGCCATTCCCATTAGTAAAGCTTCGTACTTGGCCTCATTATTTGTGGCCGTGAAGTATAGTCTCATTGACTTTACGATAACGATCTTCTCTGGAGATATTAACACCAGCCCTACACCAGAACCCTTTTGATTCACTGCACCGTTTACATATACTTCCCAGGGTGATGGGCCTCGTTGAGAAATCATGCCAACCGATTTTTCATCCATGTCTTTTTCCACCGTTACTTCTGTTAAACTAGGCTCTGTGAACTCGGCCACTAGATCTGCGAGAACCTGGCCTTTGATCGAAGTGCGGGGCATGTATTTGATGTCAAAAGCCCCTAGGATAGTGCCCCATTTAGCTATCCTTCCTATGTAGTCCGCATTTCTAAGTACGGTTTTGAGCAGAAGTTGTGTGAGCACAACGATCGTATATGCTTGGAAATAGTGAGGCAACTTCCGTGTACCAAGTACTACTACCAAGATGGCTTTCTCCAACGGCAGGTACCTAATCTCGGCCTCATGTAATGACTTACTCACATAATAAACTGGCCTTTGCACACCTTGGTCCACTCGTATCAGTACCAAACTTATAGCACAAGGAGCTACCACAATGTAGGCAAACAAAACCTCATCTGGTTCAGGACTGGACATAATTGGTAGCCGAGCCAAATAATCTTTAAGTTCTTGGAAGGTTGAAGCACATTTTTCAGTCCACTCAAACCCTTTCCATTTGTTGATCAACGCGAAGAAAGGTTTACATCTATCTGCTGATGGAGAGATGAATCGGTTCAAGGCACTTGTCATTCTGGTCAATTTTTGAACTTCTTTGGGATTTCGAGGAGCCTGTAGATTGTGGATGGCCTTTATCTGATCGGGGTTAACTTCAATTCCCCTGTGAGTCACCATGTACCCTAAGAACTTGCCTGACCCCATACCAAATGAGCACTTGGAGGCGTTTAGACGTAGCTTGTGCCTTCTTAGATTTTCAAAAATGTTTTCAAGATCCTTTATTTGTTCAGAAACGATCTTGCTTTTCACCACCATGTCATCTATACAAATTTCGATACTTTTGCCCAACTGTGGCTCAAACATCCCCGTCATCATTCTTTGGTAAGTGGATCCTGCATTTTTCAAATCAAAGGGCATCACCTTGTAATGGTAGTTACCGATAGGGGTGATAAATACAGTCTTCTCCTGATCATCCAGGGCTAACGGTATTTGGTGGTAACCTTGGAAGGCATCCAGAAAACTCATCTGAGGGTGGCTGACGGCATCTACTAGCTGATCAATTTTTGGTATAGGGAATGGATCCTTAGGACAAGCCTTATTTAAGTCAATGAAGTCTACACACACTCGCCATTTCCCATTCTTCTTCTTCACCGCCACAGTGTTTGCTAGCCACTCAGGATAAAAAAAACCTTTTTAATAGTTCCAGCTTGTTTGAACTTTGTTACTTCTTCTCTTACTGCATCAGCGTGCTCCTTAGATGGGCGCCGAGGAGGCTACTTCTTAGGTATAATCAATGGGTTGACCTTTAGATGGTGACAAATGAATTCTGGTTCTACCCTTGGGGCCTCGTAAGCATTCCAGGCAAATACATCAAGATTTCTTTTAAGGAACTCTATTAGCTCCTCCTTCTCCTGTAGAGGCATCTGAGATCCGACTTGAAAAAACTTTTTGGGGTTGTCTCCAATAACAACTTTTATTAAACCTTCACATCTAACGCCTCCTCGTCTGGATCTTCGACGGGCAGTACCTGACTTTTTAACTGCTATAAACCCCTTTCGGCCTTGGCCGAGGACTCCGTTTCGAGCTTGTGCTGGATGGCAGCCATTAAGCACTGTTTGGCCATAGACTGATTTCCCCGGATTTCACAAACTTGCCATTCGGATGGATATTTAACTTTCTGATGCAAAGTAGAGGAAACAGCTCCTAGCGTATGAAGCCAAGGTCTGGCTACAATTGTCGTATATGGGAAATACACATCTACAACAATGAAATCCACATCTACTACCTCTGAGCCAGTCTGTACAGGTAATCGTATTTGGCCCTTCGGGGTGACAACTCTTCCTTCAAAACTAACTAGGGGAGAATTGTATGGTGTTAAGTCATCAGGTTTTAGGTTCAGCCCCTTGTAGAGATCAGGGTACATTATCTCTACCGCACTACCCTGATCCACCATTACCCTCTTCACATCATACCTTCCAATTTTGAGGGTGATTACTAAAGTGTCATCATGGGGTTGGATGATTCCAATCTTGTCTTCGTCCGAGAACCCTAAAACCGGTTAAGTATCCGGTCTAACTCTCTTCGGACCTTGGCCAAAGTCTCCTGCGGGTAACCGGGCTACCGACATAACCTCGGACGGCCAGGATCCTGTTCTCCCTGGTGCGGCAAAAATGACGTTGATAGTTCCCAATGGAGGCTTTGAAGAGTCATCTCTTTGGGGCTCCGAGTTCATCTGACTTCCTCGGCCACTGGAGTGATGCAAGAGGTGTCTCAATTTACCTTCGCGGACTAGTTGGTCCAAATGATCCCACAGGCTCCTGCAATCCTCTGTGGTATGTCCATGATCTTGGTGGTATTGGTAATAGAGATTATGATTACGCCTCTCAGGGTTCCCCACCATCTTATTCGGCCATTTAAAGAATGACTCATTCTTAATCTTGCCCAAAACCTGGTGTATTGGCTCTTTGAATACAATGTTAACTGCTTGAAGGTTTGTTGATCCTAACTGCCTAGCAAAATCTCTCCGTGGTTTGTTGTTATTGTAACGGTCCGACCTGAAATACCTCTTCTCTTGGGGGATAACCTTATCCTTTCCCTTCCCTTGCTGTTAATCTTCTTCAACTCTTTTATATTTTTTAATACGGTTCATGAGCTGACGCATGTTAGTAACTAGCTTACCAGTTAAGGACTTTCTTAAACCATGGTCAGTAGGGAGGCCGAGCTTAAACGTGCTAAGGGTCATTCCATCAAAATTTCCCTCCATATCATTAAACATCTCCCAGTACCTATCTGAATACGTTTTCAAGGTCTCAGCCTTTTGCATGCTCAAGAATAGCAGTGAAGACAGAGGCCTGACCACTCTTCGGCATGTGACAAAACAGGAACCAAATACTTGAGTGAGCTCTCTGAAGGAGTCGATAGAGTCTGTTTCTAGGCTATCGAACCATCTCATTGCAGCTGGTCCAAGATTGGAAGGGAAAACTTTGCACATCAAAGCTTCATCTCTGGAGTAGACAGCCATCCTTTGATTAAAGTGACTCACATGTTCCACAAGGTCCGTTTTACCATTATAGATGGTAAAGGTCAGCTGGTTAAAACACCGAGAAAGTCTTGCTTCTTCAATCCTGCGTGTAAAAGGTGACCTAGAGATTTGATTCAAGGCCTTGCTCATAGCATCGTTCCTTACGCCTCCACGTGATAGGCTTCGAGGTTGCCTCTTGCGATGATGCTCTTCTTCATAGGAAAATGATTCACTGATTGGTGTCCGAGATCTCTACTAGTAAGTGATGTCCTGTTCGTCACCGGAATCTTCATCAGAATGCGAAGAAATTCGTTTCCTCTTTGCATGGCGCAACTCCCTCTTTAGCCTTTCAATTTCTAGTTGCATATTTTAGTTCTTCTCTACATGAGACACGTGACTTCCACCATGTGGCTGGCTTCGATCAGTATGCGTAGTATGCACACTACCTTCACGATCTTGTCTCTGCTCTAAATTGAGAAAATGGTCTACGTGTTGGGATGCCCTAGATTTTGCTAGTGGTTGCCCTGGTTCAGCCATTATCAACTATTACTTCCACTTTCGCACAAGCTCTTCCCACAGACGGCGCTAATTGTAGGGTCAGAATTTGTAGCACAAACCCAAAATAATGAATTTGTAGAGAGTGAGTGAAAGAACTGGGTTATTTGTGAATTTAGCAACTGTTAACTATAGTCACCGGGAATGAACCAACATAAAAACGCACTTAAAAGCTAAACAAAATGATGTTCGAAGAGGAATATTATTTATTGAACAGTGAAAACAGTTCTTAGAACTACAGTAAAATCTTTCTTCCTCTCCTATTCCCTTTTTTTTTTATCCCCTATTATTAGAGGTCTCTTCCCTTTATCTAGCATCCTTTCCCATCATCTTCATCGTCCACTTGTTCTTCATCTACGTGTCCACTTGAGTATATGTCATGTCAAGTATCTTCTTTAGCTCTCAGTGAGTGGTGGTAGCTGAGATTACACTGTTCAGAGGTCTTCTCCACATAAATACAGCCAAGAAAGTTGCTGCAATGCATTAAACACGGTGGTAGCAGCTTTTTCTTTTAAATATTTCTCCGTTCTTATCATCTCCAAGCATGCCTAAAGCTTATCCTTCTCATTGAAATCGTTAGGAAGATCACTCGAACTTTCCAGATACTTGCTTGATCGAGACTTTTTGTATCTGAGGAGAATGAATTCTTCAGACCACTGGTGCTCTCTTCAGACTATATTCCTTATTCATTTTCAGGTATATCTCTTCCACACAGATCCCTTCTCAACCACTTTCTTCTCTTCGGACACACAGTAGTCTTCAAGTAGGGCCCTAAGCCTAATATATAAAGTTGGGCTTTTACCCCCCACAATTGTTATTATGCATTATATTTTTCTAAGTTATTATTGTACAACTAAGATTTTTAAGTTTCAAACTTATTATTCAAATTTCTTTCTTTTAAAGAGATTATCATGATTTTTTAAAATTATCATATGATCTGGTAATGAATATTTTTAGTGCATCATACATTGTAATACATTAAAAAATGAATATTTTGTGTCTTTTCATTTACTAATAGTTTTTTTTTTTTTTTGTTTTTTTTGGGAGAAAGTACTAGTAGTATGTTAATACTATATGGATGCTAGTATTGATTTTTTAAAATCCCCACCCACCCCTTCAATTGGAACCATTGCTCCTTCCTTGTTTCTTCACCACCCCCACAAAAGCTCAAACCCAACCCTCTGTCTACCTTATATCTTTAATTATTTCTTTAGAGAAATTGACTCTTTCATAATCCCGAAAAGCACCTTACCCACCATTTGGTTTCCAAATAAAGTTCTAGACTTTATGGGTTTTTGTAAATTTTTTATAATTATTTTGCTAGTTTATCCAAATTTAACTTCACACATTTATATCTCTTTTACTGAATTTCTGTTTTTTGTGATTTTTTTGTGCATCTCAAAAGCTTATTTTAAGTACTACATGACGGAATCAATAGTTCTTTTTTGATAAGTACATGATAGAATCAAATAGTGGCTCAAAATATTGTATTTTCAGAGAGAAAAACATGCCCCGACATACTATATTCACACAATCAATCATTAACATAAACATAAATAGATTATTGGCTACCGTTTTATTTTACTCCTAGAATTCTTATTAACTATAATTTTTGAAAAAGTATAACCTTGATGAAGTGTCACACTAAAGCTATATGGTCCAATTTTAGTGTTGGGAAGTGGGAACTCCACTCCGCTAAAAAAATATAATCCTAGTGAAAAAGTATTAACTTTAATTCTTTTTAACTTCACTTGCTTTTAGAAAGAAGTGGAGGAATCAAACACCAAGTGTTTTATTTTATTTTAGGCTAAAATGTAAAATTGATTTCATTTTAGTTTTTTAATTTTACTTTCGTTAATTTTAATCTTTTGAATTTCAAATTTATTAAATTAAGGATTTCCTGTCAACTTTTAATAAAATTTTCAACCAAAAAAAAAAAAATCTGGAGAACATTTTTCAATCATAATTACGATATATCTTTTGGTTCTTATGGACTCTCTAAACTTAGGGGAGTCAAATTGCATTGGTGATCCATATTATTGTTATTATGCATTATATTTTTCTAATTTATTTTTATACAACTAAGATTTTTAAGTTTCAAACTTATTATTCAAATTTATTTCTTTTAAAGAGATTATCATGATAATAAAAAATTATCATATAATTAAAATTAATATTACTCAAATAATTGATAATACTCTTAACTCAAACATGTATTTTCCCAATCTTAAGTAACTACATCAAAGTGGACAGAAATTGACCAAAATGGACTAAGGTACCATTTGGATTGTCGTTTCACGCGTTTCATGTCTGCGTTTTCTTCTTCTTCTTCTTTTTTTGACTAGCGCCTCTTGCACTGTTAATGGGACATGAACAGTGCATTAAGATAAATGAACAGTGTTTTGTGAGTGTAAATAGTAATCGGAAATTATTTTTTTATTGTTTTCAATTTTCAATTTTCAACAAAATAAGCGGTATCCAAACGCACCCTAAATAAACTGAAGTGGACTAAAATGAAATGAGTAGACCAAATTGGACCAAATTAGACCAAATGCTGAACAGTAATTAGTAAACAATTAAACGTAACTCAAAAAATTAATAATTATTATAATAATTATTAATTATGCAATATATGTGAAGCAACAATTATGCAATATATCATTTCTTATTCTACAGCTCAAATTTTTAGCGACACCTTTCCACATGCCATCCTATATAGATGTCTTAATTAAAGATAATGTGAAACAGCTCTATTGGCAGTTTGCTTTCATCATAGAGGGTTTTGGTGTCAGTGAATCATGGGCTAACGCAGTTAGACACTCTGATTACTAACAACAAAAATACATTGATTCTTATGCAAAGCATGTTTGTTCTCCAGAATTATAAGCAAAGCTTTTAAGTAAAAGGAGAAAATACATCTTTGATTGCTAACCAAAAAGTTTTGACATTGAGTCTTATGCAAAGCATGTTTATTCTCTATAATTATAGGCGAAGCTTAAAGTAAAAGAAGAATGTATGGTAGACAAAGATGACTACGGTTCATGAGCATGACTTTGACATCTTTGATTCTGAGCAAAGAAGATTTGACATAAATTATTATGCAACATTACCAAAAGTCTGCATCATAAATCATAATCCTAGGCAGATTTTAAGGGAAAAGATGTAAAGAATGAAGAAGTCGGCAAACATATCTGACCCTTTAAAATGTGATTTATATTGGTGAAATAAATTAATAGCCTCAAATTTTTCTCCTTTTTATTTTTTAGCTGCACGCAATATGCATCAGGTATGATTACATTGTTCACCAAAAAAAAAAAAAAAAAAAAAGGTATGATTACATTAATTTTCTAACCAAAAGTCATTGAAGTGATCAAGAAAGAAGCCAAAAAATATCTGCCAAATTGGACTTGAAAAGGCATCTGATGAGCTGAATGCTTTTACAGGGGAGGAAAAATTCAAACCTTTAGCTTGGCCTACGGAAAATGAGATCCAAATTATCATATTGAAGAATAATTCCTCCAACTCAAGTTAACTTCCTCCATGCCACCTTAATGCTATGTTTGAAAGTTTTGAGAGAGAGGAAAGTAGAGGGGAGTAGAGTAGAGGAGAATAGTTATCCTCCACCTAGATCGGATGTTTTTAAAATTAAGGGGAGAGGTTTTTAAAATTAAGGGGAGAGGGGAATAATTAACCTTTTCATAGTTTGTAATTTTGTTAATATAATAAGGGTAAATTTGGTAATTCATATGGTCAAGCATTTTTATACTCTACTCTCCCTCTAAATCTCTCCAATTTTTGGGAATTAAAAATGAGATATTAGAAGTAGTTAGAACCCCTCCAAATCCCTCCAATTAATCCCTCCCCCTCCTCCCTTAAAAAACATCCAAACAAGCTATAAGTTTGAAAGGAAATGTTAGTGTATTTTGTGAGCCTTTGTTTATGACTAAAATCAAGAGGAGAAGATAATCTACGTTATAATATTTATGCCAGATTTTTTATAGATCGATTCATTGGGGTGAGAGATTTAAATTTTAAATGTCTCTATTGAAAACACTAAGAGGTACTAACTGAGTTACAACGCTCTTGGCAATGTTTACTCCATTAACTAACTGGATCTAATGGCAAGTCTCAATAGCTACCATGATTTCTTATTCATTAAACGTGTTATTTAATTCTTTTTATGTCTTTTCAGGGTTGAGACATCCAGCTTTATAAATGTTAAAGAGAGTTGCAGCATGTGATACAGCAGTTGCAGTACGAGTATATAAATTATTATGATAATGACTAGATACGTGATGGTAGCTTGGATTATATGATGTATTGTGTTAATGTTTGAACAATGATTTCTTGGACTCAAGGACTGTAACAAATTATTTTAGGCCCCCCATATGATTTTGCATCGATTTCGTGGTAAATACTGCTAATTATTGTCATATATATGGGACAATGCTTTGAGTTAGTCCATAAGATTTTCTTTTTTTTAGGGGGGTTACAACTTGCAAACTTGTTTTATGGTGACAAAAAAAATGCATAATATTTCGTACTTATATAGTTACCCCTTTTCTACATAAAAATATTATGTAAAGGCTATCATTTTAAGCAGAATAGTAGATGAAAGTGTTATCAACATGTACTTTTATAGAAACTAAAATATTGTGAAGTGGACTCTCTTTGTGAAATTAGGATGAACTACCCCATCTTGTTTTGTCTCGCAATAATACAAAGTAGGCTCATTTATGTATTTAGGAGGGAACCTTTACATTTTTTCCATTTCCATTCCCCGTTTTGATTTTGTATAAGAGATTTAGATGGACTGAGTTCCTCTTTTGATTTGTCTAGTTTTAAGTTATACTTATTCATAAAAGTGGTATTTTGCAATATAAATATACTTGCAATCTATTATTTTATATATAAAAAATCATGTATTAATTGTAAGTTTTGATAATAAATACAACACCATATGGCAAACGCAGACCAAGTTACATTATTGTGACATCAAAGGAACTGCAAGGCGAGATAACTAGGATCTTATAGATAAAATCACCAAATTTGGAATGAGTAATCTTGGATCAATATGTCATACTCTTATATGAATAGTTGATCTTATCATAAATTTAATTAATGAGATTTACTGTTATGTGAGATGATAAAATATGACTCTAGAAGTACTAAATAATTACTCCCAAATTTGAGATGGACAAGCTATAACAATGCAAGAATAACGTTTATTTGCAGCACGAAGTTGAGAAAAGTAGCTGGAGATGCCTTTATAGAAAAGCAAACGTTGGATTTAGCAACAGCAGAGGAAAACAACAAATGTATGCAATACTACTGATGTGGAATAAAAATAAATTTTTAATATTTCCCTTTTTTTAATAAAGATAAATATTTTTCTTTCCACTTGTTGGAAATATACATGATTGTCATGAATATATATACTCATTTCTCTTTGACTATATAAAGATAAGTGTGCCTATAAATACGCATCTGGGAGTCTATATCACTATAACAGTAAGGAAGTGTTAGTGTCCAGCATATGAGTCAGAGTTTTAGTCCAGTGAGAATGGAGGTTGTGAGAGTTTTTATTGCTGCGAGTTTAGCTTTCTTGGTTTTGAGTGTGTTAGGTGAAGACATGACTGGCTTATCACCTTGTGATTTTCCAGCAATTTACAACTTTGGAGACTCCAATTCAGACACTGGTGGGATATCAGCAGCATTCTACGCAGCAGGGCAACCGTCTGGTGAGACTTTTTTCCATCAGCCAGTTGGAAGAGCTTCCGATGGGCGCCTTATAATAGACTTTATTGGTATCTAGCATTTCAACTTGTTCTCTGCCCTGCAAGCATGTATCTAGAATGGTTGTTTATCTAAATTTCACAGAAAATTTATCAGTCTATTGTGTTTTTATGCAGCCGAGTCCCTTAGATTGCCATACTTGAGCGCATACCTAAACTCAATAGGAACAAGTTTCGGGTACGGTGCAAATTTTGCCACTGGTGGATCAACCATTAGGCGGCTTAATGAATCCTTCTTTTCAAATGGTGTAAGCCCGTTTTCTCTAGATATCCAGATTGCGCAGTTCGACCAGTTCAAGGCGCGTACCAGCAATCTCTACAACCAAAGTAATATGAAACGTCAACCGCTAAAAGAAAATAGTCCTATCTGATTTTCATCTCCTTTATTTTAAGTTTATTGTATGTACAATTGAATAAGAGTGAGTTGATTCAAGTTGAGGGCATGAAAAAAGATAGAGAGGAACCAAAAATAACATTATCAGTAAAAAAGAACATGTCAATAAAGAAGTAATAGAAAGTATGATTTTGTTGTTGTTTATGCAGCCCAGGAACAGTTCCAAAGAAGAAATCTTCCAAGACCTGAGGACTTCTCTAAGGCTCTTTATACATTTGACATCGGCCAAAATGATATTGCTGCTGGTTTTCGAACAATGAGTGATATACAGTTTCAAGCAGTAATCCCAGACATAATTGAGCAGCTAGCTACCGCAGTTCAAGTAAGTTGTATTAAATGTTCAAAGTCATATATCAATTGGAGTTAACAAGATGCGAGTCAGATCAAACACGTTTATTGTGTGTTATGGCTAAAAGTCAACCATCTTTTTCAGCATCTGTACCAAGGAGGGGCAAGATCATTTTGGATACACAACACTGGCCCCATTGGCTGCTTGCCAATGACCCTACAGTACTACCGCCAACCAATGCCTGGCATTCTTGACGAGCATGGATGTGTCATAGCTCAAAATGATGTGGCTAAAGAGTTCAATTGGCACCTTGAGAGTCGTGTCATCAAGCTAAGGGAACAGCTACCTGATGCTGCATTAACGTATGTGGATGTCTTTGCAGCAAAGTACAAACTAATTAGCAATGCAAAGAAGCAAGGTAGTTCTTCAATTTTGTTGTTACCATGATACTGTTGCTAGCTAAATCAGATACTAGTTGATGCCTTTTTTCTGACCTTTACTATACCAATATGATATTTGTTACTTGTCACATGAAAATGAAGCTCTGCCAAGAATCTAACTTTTTAAAATGAAAAAATGGTTGGCCTTTTGCAGGATTTGTGGATGCAAGAAACATTTGCTGTGGGTATCACGAGGATAACAAGCATGTGTGGTGTGGGAATAAGGATAAGATTAATGGTACTGAAATTTATGCTGGGTCTTGTGAAGATCCTTCCTTGTACATTAGTTGGGATGGTGTTCATTACACTGAAGCTGCAAATCATTGGATTGCTAATCAGATAATCAATGGTTCATTCTCGGACCCAATAATTCCAATTACACATGCATGCCATATGGGTTGATCTGAATGATCAGAAATCTAGATTTTTTTTTTTGACAAAAGATATGTATTCAATTTACACATAAATTCACAAACAAGCTACACAGAGAATTGTTTTAAATCGTTGTGTTTTAGCTACATGAAAAATCAAGAATAGTCTCAAGAATAGATGTTCTCTCTGTTGATTATTAAAAAAAAAAAAAGATGTTCTCTCTGTTGGGGAGATAATAGAACTAGAGAGACTTCAATTGAGGAATTAGTATCTCTTGCCATCACTTGACCTAAAATATTTAAAATATGGTTTTGAGCGCATCCACTCTTGTTATTATTTTCCAATGTGGAACTTTACCACTTAGCCAATCATACCACTTGTGTGGTTACACTTCTATTGATCTTTCATAGCAATCCAAGTGTCATACATCACCAACAAGTCTAATTTGCTCACCAATAGAGTGCTCTTTACTCAAATATAGGTGAGCGAACGTGAGAGTTTTTCACTAATGAATACTTGTCCAATTGAAACACCATGGCTCTAATACCACTTTTTGGAAAGATAACACCATGGGTAGAACTCCAATTGAGAGATTAATAGAATATACAGGGACACTATTTAACCTAAAAACTTAAGTTTGAGTTTTGGTCAAATTATATCATATTAACCACTCACTTTTATTAAAATAATCTAATATGGGACTTTACCACTTAACTACACCACTAACATGTGAATATATCAACACTCTTTGTTTGTTTAAAAATCTAGCATTTAGTTGCACCCCAAAACTCCAACAATGATGGCAATCAAAGGAAGGAAAGTGTTGGTTGTGACAATTGTGGTGGATGATGACGATGACAACGATGGCAACCAAAGATGGGAGGCTTGTGGTTGTGGATGGGTAGATCGGCAATGGTGGTTGGCAAAAGGTAGACCCAATGGTTTTTATAAGGATTTAACGTATGAAGTTTTATATATTACTAGCCGCGAACCCGCGCGTTGCGCGTGATAATTATTTTTATGGTGGTTTTATTAAAAAAAAAATTTACAATTTAAACTAATCTAATAATGAGTAATGTATTTCGTAATTATATTTTTATTTATTATAAGAACAATCATAAATGTAATATAGGATCAATCCAAAACACCAAAAAAACATACACTAAAAAAAAATTAATAAAACTTAACAATGATTAATTGAACCAATATTAGGATAAAATTTTGTTTTTGATAATCTATTAAGGTTATTTTCTTTGTAGAAATTATAATTTCGGCCACTCAAAACATATTATCAAATAAACAATTATTAGCAAAATCTAAGAATTAAATTTCTATATATGAATTGTTATAAAATAATAATAATTAAAATAAAATTGCAAAAGTTAAAATTTGTCACCTATCCGATTATTTTTGTTTGGCTAACCTTTGCTTTTCTTTCATTTGGCTAACCTTTGCTTTTTTTTAAATAAATGGCATTATAAAGTACTTCTAGTACAACTATTAAGAGTACTTTGTCTATTACAAAGGATTAGAAAATAAACAAAAATTAGTAAAGTCTCACAGTTTAACATCTAAACTAAGCACTATAAAAAATATGCTATGTAACAGAATAAATACCAAATTATCTAAATCATGCTATGTAATAGAATAATATTATATTTGTATATGCTATATTTAATTCTTTAGAACGCAATAGGACAACATTTAACATTCAAAGAAAAAAAAAAAAAAAAAAAAAAAAAAAAAAAAAAAAAACAACAACAACAACAACAACAACGACAATTTAAAAACTAAACTAAATCACAATTTAAAAAACTAAAATAAATTGCATTAACCAAAAATAGAGTTTTAAAGAATATAAAAATTATCAACCTAAAGTAGAGATGCAAGAAAAATAAAAAAATCTACCAAAAAATTGAGAGAGAGAGAGAGAGAGGGAACCTTTTTTTGTGAGGGAAAACTATGCATGGAATAGAAGAGATAGTGACAAATTTATAGTAAGAATGTGTGAATAAGAAGAGACAAAAATAAAGGAAGATGAAGAGAAAGATCAGGAAGAATGATATTAATGTAGAGGGTAGTGGGAAATGAAAAGGTAAAGGAGGGAGAAAGATTGAAGAAGTAGTGGGGAGATGAAATGGTAAGGGAGAGAGAAAGGTTGGAGAAGTGTAAATAAGTAATGGAAGTAAATAAATAAGTAGTGGGCTGCATTTATAGGACTGAAAATTGTAAAAATTATTTTAAAATTGTAGGAAAATTATATTTTAAAAAAGAAAAGAAAAAAAAGAATGATGTGGCAGCTGATGTGGCGCAACGTGAGAGCAGCAGCATTAAACGTTACGCTTCAGCTTTTAGCAATATATAGATATAGACTAGTCGCAAACCCACGCTATGTGTGAGAATATATAATTACTTTGTAATGTGGTAGAATGTATGATTAATTTTCTAAAATTTACTGAAACTAATTTGTTCTCTTTAAAAATTGAACTATTTCTAAAAATATTTTCCATCTCTCTATCTCAACAAATATATCATTTTATTATTCTGAGTTTTTTTTTTTTTTTTGGAAAAAAAATGGGTGTATTTAATTGATATTATTCTTTTTTTTAGAAGAGATATTATTCTTTTTTCAAGTAATCTATATTCTTCTACAACTAAATTTTTTTAATTTCAAAAATTAATTATTTAAATTTCCCATTCTCTTAAGGAGATTGTCATGTTAATCAAATCTCATTACAAATTTACAATTGATATTACTCAAATAATTGATAGGCACATTCAAATATTACAATTGTTCTTTTTGATTGTTAAATGTTAACTTATTGCATTATAAATAATTAAAAAAAGTATATAGGAAATTTTTTTGTTCTCTTTGATTGTTAAATGTTATCCTATTGCATTATAAAGAATTAAAAATAGTATATAAGAATATAATATTATTCTATTAAATAGTATGATTTGAATAATTTGGTGTTTATTGTTATATCTTTTATTTTTACTTTTCTTTTCTTCTCATCTTATTTTATTCGACATTTAAATTCAGCCACATCCTCCATATCATTAAATTATTTATATTTTCTCTCATTTTTTATTTTAATCACATATTCTAAGAGAGAATGTGAGAGAAATATCAAAATTATATAAAATAAGATGAATAGAATAATACTCAAAAGAAAATGTATAATTGTAAACAACAAATTATCCAAGCTATGCTATGTAATAGAATAAAATTTAACAATAAAATAAAAAGATAACAAATTAAAATAAAACCAAATGCACAACCCAATGTAGAGTTTCACCAAAAAAAAAATCACCAAAAGAAAGGAAGAGAGAGAGAGAGAGAGAGAGAGAGAGAGAGAATATTCACCTATTTATGTGGGAAAAATATGGATTGAATGAAAGAAAGAAAAAAAATATATATTTATAGTAAATAAAATGGGATGAAGAAGAGTCAACGTAAAAAGAATATGAAGGGATAGAGGAGTTGTAAGGTTAAGGTATGGGGTAATGGGGAGATAAAAAAGTAAAAGTGGGGAAAATGTATTGGAGGAAGAGTAATTGTAAGGTCATAAATTAATAAGGAGAAAAATAATTAAAGAGGAGAGAGAAAATGTTGGAAATAAGTGGATAACGTGGCCGTTGATATAGCACAACAAGAGCGTAGCAATAATAAATACTATGCTTCAGTTTTTAGATATATATATATATATATATATAGATGTAGATTAATGTAAAAAAAAAAAAATTGTTTTCAACACTAACAAACCAAACATTTCCTAAAACATAGCATAACAAAGTTTAATACAATTCCTTAGATATCCTAAAATATAGTGGACCAAACTTAAGTACGATTCCTTAGGTATAATACATTAGGCTCTTCAATTAAATTCAAACACATGCCAAAGGCCTTGTAGCTGAATTGATACTTCCTTATGCATAAAGTGCTTGGGGGTCTAGGGGGAAAAGGGTTCGAGCTGCGGGGTTAGCAGCATGTTGTAATTATCTTTCTAAAAAAAAAAATCAAACACATTGTTGTAATATTGACCAATGGAATACAATTTTTTTTTTATTTTCCAATGACAATCAAATTAAATGCAATACAATCAATTTTGTAGTTAAATTTTGTTCTATTTGATAATAATATATATATATATATATATTTTTTTTTTTAATGAGATTACCTTAAAAAAATTATCACGCATAGGTCTACAACTAGTTGATTTTCAATTGAGAAATTTCATACACACAAAATCCAAGAAAACAAATTAGCAAGCCTTAAAAAAAAAAATTAGTCCAATCACAATAAAAAGCTAAAGAAATTTTTTTCCAATCAACTAATTTTAGACCCAGCCCATAAAAAAAAGAAGTATTTCTCTCTGTCTCATCTGGGTTGAGGCACCTTTCTAACTATGATTCTCTCTATAAGACTATTTTTAACTCTTTGATACATGATGACCCAGTGGTACTTTCTCTATGAGCTCAGTTACTTTTTGAATTACTTTATTAGTTGTCTATAACCGGCCTATAACTTATACTAATAGATAGTAAAGCATTATTCAACCAAATGATAGAAGAGTGTAGAACTCTTTAGAAGAACTACAAAGCTTTGGACTCTTGAGCCAAAAAATAAAATAAAAAAGGGTAAAGATTTGGATTTTTGGAGCATGTAGTTGGTTAAATCAGTGGTAAAAATGAGAGCAATAAATGATTTACTGTAGGTGTCATGTGGGTAAGAGGGGAATGAATTCTGGTTTTCACTTTAGTTGAATAATTAATTGCATAATAAGATAAAAATGTAACAAAAATAATAATTATTTAGAACTAATAAATTAAGAATAAGTAAATTTATAAATGGGAAATTAATAATTTTATAAATTGAAGAGAAATAAATTTATAATTAGTGCATTTTGCATATTGGCCACATTCTTGTATTCTTGGTATATAATTTGACATATGATCATGTAGTGAATATTTTTAGTGCATTATACATTGTAATACATTAAAAAAATGATTATTTTGAATGACAAAAAAAAAAAATTGATTATTTTGTGTCTTTTCATTTTCTAAAAGTTTTTTTTTTTTTGAGAGAAAGTGCTAGCTAGTAGTATGTTAATACTATATGGATGCTAGTATTGATTTAAAAAAAAAAAAAATTATTATTATTATTCATTCTCCCACAACCCACCCCACCCCTCTCAATTGGAATCCTTGCTCCACCCTTGCTTCTACACCACCCCCAAAAAGGCTCTGACCCAACCCTCCATCTACCCTATATCTCAAATTATTTCTTTAGGAAAATTGACTCTTTCATAATCCCGAAAAGCACCTTACCCGCCACTTGGTTTCTCAATGAAGTTCTAGACTTCACGGGTTTTTATAAATTTTTTATAGGAGTAATTATTTTGCTTGTTTATCCCGACTTAACTTCACACCTTTATATCTCTTTTACTGCATTTCTGTTTTTTGTGATTTTTGTGCATCTCGAAAGCTTATTTTAAGTACTACATGACGTAATCAATAGTTCTTTTTTGATAAGTACATGATAGAATCAATAGTGGCTCAAAATATTGTATTTTCAGAGAGAAAAACATGCCCCAACATACTATATTCACACAATCAATCATTAACATAAACATTAATGTAAATATAGACATAATCACGATATATCTTTTGGTTCTTATGGGCTCTTTGAACTTAGGGGAGTCAAATTGCACTTATGATATTACCGAAAATGAGACATCTGATATGGTATGATGGTCAACAATGGTGAAGCTATACATGATCACTTTCTATGATCCTCTAAAGGCTTAAAGAGATAAGGAGGAACAAGAAAACTCTAATACCATAATTAAACACATTCCTTTCATATACCCATTAGTTTTAAAAAATAATTTCCTTGAAAAAAAATTGATTTCAAAAATAATTTTTAATTTTAACTATCATTTGCATTTAACAAATGTGATTTGGGCAATAATTTGTCGAAGGGAGAAAAAGATTAATGAGCAATTTCGAGGAAAAAGGTACTGTAAAATTATGATAGGTGATACAAATTTCAATTGATGTATCCGTATTGTAGTTGGTGACCCTTGTAACAAGTAAAAAAAAGACATTTAATATTTGTTTATGTTTGTTTATCTATGTTTAATGTATTTCACTAAATAATTATATGTTATTGCTAGCTCATGCTGACCCAACTTCACACCTTTAGCTGTTCCTCAAAAAAAAAAAAAAAAAAAAATTCTCACCTTTAGCTCATTTGGAAAGCTTATTTTAAGGATTACAAGGTAGAATCAAGAATCACTCAATAAGAGTACATAAAGAAAAACATGGCACAACATATTATTTTCACACAATCAATCATTAGCATAATTCATTGATGATTTAAAAAGGTTTATTCCTTTAATATAGACTATTGATTCTAATCCACTTTTCTGCCGCTGAAACCATTTAAGATTCTAATCCACTTTTCTAGAGAAAATGAGGGAAGACAAATATGACGGAATCAAATCCACAAAATTTGCTCGCAAGGAGGCACACAAGACAGAGCAACAACCCCTTAGAAAATAGGAATCTTGCTCTTGTAAGCATTCCTTCATATTTACAACCACAAAACCAAAAAAAAAAAAAAAACTAATTGTTTCTCTCCTCTTTCTCAGCATGATATTTTTAAAGGAATAAAACTTTTTAAATCAACAACGAATTGTGGGTTCTAACTAGCTCAACCGATAAAATTTCTGATAGTTAAATAAGAGATCTGGAGTTCAATACCGCTTATACCAAAAACCGATTAATATCTTGGTCTAATGATAAAGAGTTGTTACCAGGAGTGAATGCTATAGATTGAAACTCTAAAAAAAATCATTAACATAAACATAATATATGCATAACTATGCAATATATTTTCAAATACATGTCCAAACAACACATCATTAGTTCCTATAGACTCCTTGAACTGAGTGGAGTTAAGTGGTGCTAGTGGGGTCACTGAAGAGTAGCTGATAGTGAGAAAGTTAATATGTCATAATGGCCAACAATAGTGAAGCAACACATGCTTATTTCCTATGATCTTCTAATGGCTTAAAGAGACAAGAAGGAGCAAGAGAGTTCAGGTAGCAACATATTGTTCTTGCGTTCTCATAAATCAAAATCAATTTTCACTTACCTATTGGTTTCAATAGGAAACCCTAGTCGAAACCTTGTGCTGAAGTGAATAAACAAAATTCCTCCCCATAACTCTTTTAGCCCCCGTACAATTTCCATGGCACTTCAGAGAGTATTTAATTTTATTCCATATGTATAACTATGTACTCTCGACTATTCTCTACTCTTTATGTCTCTCTCACCTCTCAATTTCTCTCTGTCACGCTTTTCAAATTTTCTTTTCTATTTTTCATTCATTTTTTCGTTTGGATTGGGTTTACATTTTTTTGGATTTACATTTTTGTTTTTTAAGATTTACTTGGGTTGAGTTTATAGCTCATGATTTTGGAAGGAGCCTAAGCTACAAAGTAAAGTGAGCCTAAGTATAAAATTTTTTACTAAAAATTAACCTACTAATTTTTTTTTTTTAAAATTTTTTGGGGGCCAGGCCTCCACCTGGGTCCTCCCCTGATGTATCTTGACAACTACAACAATTTTCTTTGTTATAAGGCACAAGGTGAATTCCACAAAGCTGAGATGCCAACTAACTTACGGCCCCTTTGAGATCTTACATGTTTGCATTTAAATTTTTCTACAAATTTCCCTACCGAAGCCTCCTGCTCCTCCTTGGCCACTAATTGCTACAAAGATTCGAGCTGTTTCTCAGCCTCTTCCGAAGGATATATACAAGAATCTTAAGACATGTATGCATCTGTGACTCTATTATGATAATAGCTTTAAGAAAATAGTTAATATTTTACATGATGTATCACACTTATATTAGTTATGCTGGTATGATAAGAACATATAATTTTGAGAGCTCTTTTTTACATTGCAGTCGTTGACTGTCATGAATGACTCTATAAAATGATTATAGCCGTGATGACCAAGAAGCCATATTTGGCGTGGTCTCGATGCATGGTTGAATGATGAATACCAATGAGATTCTTCCAGGATGAAACTAATTAATATAATGAAAATGAAGGCTTCTTACTACAACATAACAGTTTAGGCAGTCTAGCTATTTGTAAGTACCATATACTAAACAAGCCAAAGAAAGCTTTAAAAAAAATGGCAAAAATAATAATAATAAGGGAGTCTATTTGTTATAATACTAAGGTTTATGTACTTGACTAAAATAATAGTAAAAAATTTGTAAATGTAACTACACCAAAGTGGACTTTGGTGTACCTTTTAAGTGCATTTTGACTTCGTTTGTAATACAAGGAAGCAATTAATTAGTAGATGACAAATTGTTACATATATATATATATATATATATAATTTTTTTTAAATACCTCACACATCATTTCCTTTTATAAATAAATCAGAAAAAGCAATTTGATTAGTCTGTTGAGAATCCATATCCGACTCCAAAATTTTGGGACTATGGCTTAGTAGTTATTGTTGTTTTTGATTTGAAAAGAAATACACCTTTTGACTAAAGTAATATCAAAAGAAGTCAAAGCCGGGGAAAAGATCACAAACTCAAAAAGTATAATGTCTGTTTGTAATTCTGGCCTTTTTCTTCCCTGTGAAAAGACAGCATTTGGGTTTTTACGTTAAGGCAATTGTTACAATCATGTCAAAGAAAAGTGCCAATGTAACGGCTATTACTGATACTGTGAATCTGGGATAATTTCTTTTACACAAGTTACTTCTTTTACAGGATTGGATCGAAGGTCTGCTGTGGGTATCAGGAATTACGACATGTTGGTGTGGGACAAAAGACTGTAAATAATGCGTGTTTGGTGCTTCTTGTGAATCCTTCACAGTATTTAGCTGGGATGGTGTCACTACCTAGGCTGCATCATGGTTTGCTAATCATATCTCAATGGTTCACTGTCAGATCCACCAATTCCAATTACCCGAGCATGTCAAAAGCATTAGTGTGATCACAACCATATGTCATATGTGTTAGATTGGGCGATGGAAAGGTATAATAGTAAAAACATTGAGAATTAGTACTATCAGTGTATCAGAAGAATAACATTGAGTCTTGAGAAGTTTCATCTCTGCCAGAATTGTAACATTTGTCTCAGTTGCCCATCAAAAATTAAAAGCAAAGGATAAAAAAGACCATAATATTTGAAATGGCCAGCTGATTTGTCATACTTCTCTAGTTTGCATGTTTTTTTTCCTCCATCATCATGCTTAAGATTGCATAAATGCTGAAACTAGTCTCAAAATTGCATGAGTTTTGTTATTGTGATAATGTTAAGTTGTCGAGAAGCCTACTGTTACAGGAGGCTTCTTGACCACTTAAGTCCTGTTTATTGATTTTTTTTTTCTTTTTAACTGGAAAAATAAGAAGTTACACTGTATCTTGCTGCATCATGAGGAATACAGTAGGTAGCATTAAGGGTGGAATGGAGATTCATGGTAAGAATGCACAACAAAGGAAGTATATGCTCAACATTAAGTCAATTTGAATAAGCAAAAAAATTATCTGACATAGCCATAGTTGAATAAGAAAAAAAAAAACACTATCAGAGCAGCCATAATTTGAACAAGCATCATTTGTTTTGCCTATCGTCTTGCTGTTAACTAGTCTTTGTTGTCTCTGTTGCTTATGTTCTAGCCATTAGTGACCAATATGTTTCATTTCCCTATGGGAATGATGTCTGTTACATCAGATGTCTATCACCCAACAGCCCTTTCCCCTAGTGGAGAAGTGCTACATTCCAACCTCAATGTAGGGATGGTAACTATAAATCAAACGCCGACACTTCTGATTTGGCCTACACCCTCTTTATGACTTGACAAATGCAGAACACTACTCTAGCTCCCCAGGGCCCAATATCATTACCCATGAGTAAGTTTCATTTTACTTCTACTGGATTTGTCAATTTTTAGTGCGTAGTACAACAAAAAGAGTTACTCAATGATATCTTCTTTTGCTAGAGCCTTAGCTTAAGGCCACAGGCTAGCCTTGGTTCTTTTTCCACTTGTATTGATCCCTCTTTTCCCTTACTTGTGATAGCTTTTCTAAATCCATTCAAGGACCATTATGGTTTTTGCAGCTTTGGGTGTATGCCTATGTTCCATCCTTTGCTCCTATTACTAAAACTTAATCTAGAAGTTCCACATTCATGTGGCCAATACTTAATGGAAGCCAGATATGATTCCTCTATCCCTACCTTTGTAAGATGGTTCTATACTTTTGCAGAACATAAAAGGACCAACCTTCAGCTTAACCCATTTACCCTCGGGAAGTTTAGGTCAGAATGCTACTGACTTTTTAGTATAGGAAGTACGTAAGTTTTTAGATACAGAAGTTATGTGGGCAAGTTTCCTGGCTTCAATAGATTTGCTCATGTTTAACAGAAGTAGAATTGGACTCAAAAGGTCTATAGTATACCCCAAGTAGAATTGGACTAACTTGGGGTATTTTTGGTCGATTTATAGGTTTTGGGGTATTTTTTGTAATTTTAGAGGTTTTGGGGTATTTTTGGTCATTTTAGAGGTTTTGGGCATATTTGATCATTTCACAGGTTTACGGCGTATTTTGGTCATTTTGTAGGTTTAAATGTATTTTAGACATTTTTTAGGTTTATCTTGTATTTTTACCATCATATAGGTTTTAGGGGCATTTTTGTCATTTTATAGATTTCGGGGGTATTTTGGTCATTTTATAGGTTTTTGGGGTATTTTGGTAATTTTTAAGTTTCATGGGTGTTTTAGTAAGTTTTTAGGTTTAGGGGATATTTCGGTCATTTTTTAGGTTTATGGGTCATTTCGGTCATTTTTTAGGTTTTGAGGAGTATTTTGGTCATTTTTAAGTTTCGGAAGTATTTCAATCAGTTTTTAGGTTTTGGAGGTATTTTTTTCATTTTTTAGGTTTAGGGGGGTATTTTGGTAATTTTATATTTCGGGGGTATTTTAGTCAAATTTTAGGTTTTGGNAAAAAAAAAAAAAAAAAAAATTCTCACCTTTAGCTCATTTGGAAAGCTTATTTTAAGGATTACAAGGTAGAATCAAGAATCACTCAATAAGAGTACATAAAGAAAAACATGGCACAACATATTATTTTCACACAATCAATCATTAGCATAATTCATTGATGATTTAAAAAGGTTTATTCCTTTAATATAGACTATTGATTCTAATCCACTTTTCTGCCGCTGAAACCATTTAAGATTCTAATCCACTTTTCTAGAGAAAATGAGGGAAGACAAATATGACGGAATCAAATCCACAAAATTTGCTCGCAAGGAGGCACACAAGACAGAGCAACAACCCCTTAGAAAATAGGAATCTTGCTCTTGTAAGCATTCCTTCATATTTACAACCACAAAACCAAAAAAAAAAAAAAAACTAATTGTTTCTCTCCTCTTTCTCAGCATGATATTTTTAAAGGAATAAAACTTTTTAAATCAACAACGAATTGTGGGTTCTAACTAGCTCAACCGATAAAATTTCTGATAGTTAAATAAGAGATCTGGAGTTCAATACCGCTTATACCAAAAACCGATTAATATCTTGGTCTAATGATAAAGAGTTGTTACCAGGAGTGAATGCTATAGATTGAAACTCTAAAAAAAATCATTAACATAAACATAATATATGCATAACTATGCAATATATTTTCAAATACATGTCCAAACAACACATCATTAGTTCCTATAGACTCCTTGAACTGAGTGGAGTTAAGTGGTGCTAGTGGGGTCACTGAAGAGTAGCTGATAGTGAGAAAGTTAATATGTCATAATGGCCAACAATAGTGAAGCAACACATGCTTATTTCCTATGATCTTCTAATGGCTTAAAGAGACAAGAAGGAGCAAGAGAGTTCAGGTAGCAACATATTGTTCTTGCGTTCTCATAAATCAAAATCAATTTTCACTTACCTATTGGTTTCAATAGGAAACCCTAGTCGAAACCTTGTGCTGAAGTGAATAAACAAAATTCCTCCCCATAACTCTTTTAGCCCCCGTACAATTTCCATGGCACTTCAGAGAGTATTTAATTTTATTCCATATGTATAACTATGTACTCTCGACTATTCTCTACTCTTTATGTCTCTCTCACCTCTCAATTTCTCTCTGTCACGCTTTTCAAATTTTCTTTTCTATTTTTCATTCATTTTTTCGTTTGGATTGGGTTTACATTTTTTTGGATTTACATTTTTGTTTTTTAAGATTTACTTGGGTTGAGTTTATAGCTCATGATTTTGGAAGGAGCCTAAGCTACAAAGTAAAGTGAGCCTAAGTATAAAATTTTTTACTAAAAATTAACCTACTAATTTTTTTTTTTTAAAATTTTTTGGGGGCCAGGCCTCCACCTGGGTCCTCCCCTGATGTATCTTGACAACTACAACAATTTTCTTTGTTATAAGGCACAAGGTGAATTCCACAAAGCTGAGATGCCAACTAACTTACGGCCCCTTTGAGATCTTACATGTTTGCATTTAAATTTTTCTACAAATTTCCCTACCGAAGCCTCCTGCTCCTCCTTGGCCACTAATTGCTACAAAGATTCGAGCTGTTTCTCAGCCTCTTCCGAAGGATATATACAAGAATCTTAAGACATGTATGCATCTGTGACTCTATTATGATAATAGCTTTAAGAAAATAGTTAATATTTTACATGATGTATCACACTTATATTAGTTATGCTGGTATGATAAGAACATATAATTTTGAGAGCTCTTTTTTACATTGCAGTCGTTGACTGTCATGAATGACTCTATAAAATGATTATAGCCGTGATGACCAAGAAGCCATATTTGGCGTGGTCTCGATGCATGGTTGAATGATGAATACCAATGAGATTCTTCCAGGATGAAACTAATTAATATAATGAAAATGAAGGCTTCTTACTACAACATAACAGTTTAGGCAGTCTAGCTATTTGTAAGTACCATATACTAAACAAGCCAAAGAAAGCTTTAAAAAAAATGGCAAAAATAATAATAATAAGGGAGTCTATTTGTTATAATACTAAGGTTTATGTACTTGACTAAAATAATAGTAAAAAATTTGTAAATGTAACTACACCAAAGTGGACTTTGGTGTACCTTTTAAGTGCATTTTGACTTCGTTTGTAATACAAGGAAGCAATTAATTAGTAGATGACAAATTGTTACATATATATATATATATATAATTTTTTTTAAATACCTCACACATCATTTCCTTTTATAAATAAATCAGAAAAAAAAAAAACCTCATATGCCTTCTTCAAATACATTATGGATTCATAGTGTAGCTCAATATTTTAAGTTTTAACCAGTAAGTATTACTTAAAGATTACGAGAAGCAGCCTTTTTTGTCGATTGGCGCCTCTGGACAAAATTTTAATGGACCTAAGGCAATTAAACATCTTTGATAGCTAACAAAAAAGTTAATGTTGACCTCGATTCTTTAAGCAAAGCATTTTTTTTTTTTTTAAATCCAAAATTATAGGCAAAAAATAATATGAAAGGAGAAAGCATGGAAGACAAAGGCTAGCCTTGGTTCTTTTTCCACTTGTATTGATCCCTCTTTTCCCTTACTTGTGATAGCTTTTCTAAATCCATTCAAGGACCATTATGGTTTTTGCAGCTTTGGGTGTATGCCTATGTTCCATCCTTTGCTCCTATTACTAAAACTTAATCTAGAAGTTCCACATTCATGTGGCCAATACTTAATGGAAGCCAGATATGATTCCTCTATCCCTACCTTTGTAAGATGGTTCTATACTTTTGCAGAACATAAAAGGACCAACCTTCAGCTTAACCCATTTACCCTCGGGAAGTTTAGGTCAGAATGCTACTGACTTTTTAGTATAGGAAGTACGTAAGTTTTTAGATACAGAAGTTATGTGGGCAAGTTTCCTGGCTTCAATAGATTTGCTCATGTTTAACAGAAGTAGAATTGGACTCAAAAGGTCTATAGTATACCCCAAGTAGAATTGGACTAACTTGGGGTATTTTTGGTCGATTTATAGGTTTTGGGGTATTTTTTGTAATTTTAGAGGTTTTGGGGTATTTTTGGTCATTTTAGAGGTTTTGGGCATATTTGATCATTTCACAGGTTTACGGCGTATTTTGGTCATTTTGTAGGTTTAAATGTGTTTTAGACATTTTTTAGGTTTATCTTGTATTTTTACCATCATATAGGTTTTAGGGGCATTTTTGTCATTTTATAGATTTCGGGGGTATTTTGGTCATTTTATAGGTTTTTGGGGTATTTTGGTAATTTTTAAGTTTCATGGGTGTTTTAGTAAGTTTTTAGGTTTAGGGGATATTTCGGTCATTTTTTAGGTTTATGGGTCATTTCGGTCATTTTTTAGGTTTTGAGGAGTATTTTGGTCATTTTTAAGTTTCGGAAGTATTTCAATCAGTTTTTAGGTTTTGGAGGTATTTTTTTCATTTTTTAGGTTTAGGGGGGTATTTTGGTAATTTTATATTTCGGGGGTATTTTAGTCAAATTTTAGGTTTTGGGAGTATTTCGGTCATTTTTTAGGGTTATGGGGTATTTTGATAATTTTTGGGTTTTAGGGGTATTTTGGACATTTTTTAGGTTTCATGGGTATTTAGTTATTTTTTAGATTTTGAGGGTATTTTGGTCATTTTCTAGGTTTATGGGGGTATTTAGGTAATTTAAAGTGGTTTTTGAGCATATTTGGTGATTTTGGGGGTATTTTGGTCATTTTAGTGGTTTTTGAGCATAATTGGTGATTTTAGAGATATCATGGGTATTTTGGCCATTTTAGAGGTTTCATAAGCATTTTGCTCATTTTAGAGATTTTGAGGATATTTTGGTCTTTTTAGTAGTTTTTGAACATATTTGATGATTTTATAAAAATTGGGTTTGGGTAGAGTATGGATATCCATGGGTAAACAAACCGGGTAACAATTGGATATAGATACTAATTGAATAAGGTAATTGAGTATCCATGGATAATAATTGGGTTGGGTATGGGTATACCCTACACATGGCCATCACTGCCCGTCCCCAACTATGTCTGCCTGGCAATTTGGCTTAACCCAAGCCACTCCATGTCTCCATCTCCTCCTTTAATGCTGCTTGGCACACACAAGTGGCATATCAAGCTTAGGTTGGAGAACAGTTGGCTTTATCACAAGAGAAGGATCTGAAAGGCATTGATTTTCGATGATTAATGGAGTTTCCAGTATCTCCTGAACTCTTCGATGTTTAGTGGTCTACATATAAGGAAGTTTTCAATAAAAAGACATTTATTTGGAACACTGAAGGCTATTCAACTGCCTTTTGATCCTGCTGAGGATGAAAAATGATTAGTTGACTTGACAGCTTCAGGTATCTATCCTGATAATATGAATCTTATCCTAGTCACTGTCTTTATACTCTTTATCACATCGTCTATATCTTCCCTATAGATTCAAATAAGATTCACCCAATTGCTATTTGCCAGTGTTTCTACCAAAATTGTGTTATTACCTAAACCACTCCAACAAGTCCCTCTGCATGAATCAAAGGGAGTGAAGAAGAAGCTAATGGCAGATGCTTTTCCAAAAGCTAAGGCTAGGTCTAAACGCAGACATGAGACTAATCTAAAGCCCACATATATCTGAAAATTAAAAAAGCAAATCAAGATATTGATCCCAAAAAAGATGGAGTTTATAGCATCATTGTAAGATAATGGATCTCCACTATTGGATACCTAAGCAAAGCAAACCTGACCATACATTCAAATTCATATCTTTGTTGTGCTGTATGAACTTTTGTTTCTTTCTGCCTCTAGCAATTGAATAAGCTCTTATTGCTGCTGCTAGTTTTTCCGTAGTAACCTTTATCAGTAGATGAAATATTTGCATCAAACTCTACCTCAATTGTTAATTTCTCCTTTGAGCCCTCATCACACACTTTTACTTCATTCTAATTCAACATGGAGATCTTTATCATACAAGGCACCTCTTCCAGTAACTTTTTCCTTCGAGATTGGATTTCAAAACCTGTAACCTCTAAACTTTCTCAAACCAAGAAATTTGCACTCTCTTGACTTTAAATGCAGTTTTATATGCTGTCCACTTTACACATGCACATAATCTAAAAAAAAAAATAACAAAAACAAAAACAAAAACTTTCAAACTCTACTAATCCACTAGTTTGTTTGAGCATACCTCTAGCGAAATTTTGAAATCGATGGTTTGTGATTGAGATGTTGACAATGAATGCTAGACCAAGGCCTAGGCCTGAGGCGCCCATTACTCAAAACGTCTTATCCCTTTTATAAAAGGGCTACACTGTCCACCCCTATTATAAGGCCCAAAATTTTATGATTGTAATGGTTTTGCATTATTTTTCCTATCTCAAACTGCCTCCAAAATATTAGATTAAAAAAAGCCCAACACAATTTTTTTTTTTTTGACAAGAAAAACCCCAACAAAATTGAATCCCTATATTGTTTGGGAAAAAAAATATTATAAATGTGTCGAATCATTAATAATAACTAACCGCAAACCCGCGCATTACATGTGATAATTATTTTTATAGTAGTTTTATTAAAAAAAAATTATAATTTAAACTAATTTAATAATGAGTAATGCATTTCATAATCATATTTTTATTTATTATAGGAACAATCATAAATGTAATATAGGAATAATTATAAATCATAAATATAAATTTTGTTGTACCAAAATGACAATAATACAATTTTTCTTTGAAATTTAAAAAGCAAGTTAAAAAAATATTCATTTTTTAATAAAAGTTATTTATAACATTTTGTGAATCAATAAAATGAATATAAAATTTGGAAATTATTCTTTTAATTTTAAACAAACTTTCTCAAACCTTATTTTTCAGCCTACAATTCAAAACATCAAAAAACAAAACTAAAAAAATAATAAAACTTAACAATGATTAATTGGACCAATTAAAATAAAATTTTGTTGTTAATAATCTATTAAGGTTATTTTCTTTGCAGAAATTGTAATTTCATCCACCCAAAATATATTATCAAATAAAAAATTATTAGAAAAATCTAATAATTATATTTTTATACATGCATTGTTACAAAATAATAATAATTATTAAAATAAAATTACAAAAGCTAAAATTTGTCACCCATCTGATTATTTTCGTTTGGCTAACATTTACTTTTCTCTAAATAAATGACATTATAGAGTAATTCTAATACAACTATTAAGAGTAAAGGTGAAAAAATTAGTAAAGTCTCATAGTTTAACATCTAAATTGAGTATTATAAAAAATCATGCTATATAATAAAATAAATACCAAATTATCCAAATCATATTATGTAATAGAATAATATTATGTTTTTATATGCTATATTTAATTCTTTAGAATGCAATAGAATAACATTTAACAATCAAAGAGAACTTAAAAAAAAAAAAAAAAAAAAAAAAAAAAAAAAAAAAAAAAAAAAAAAAAAAAAAAAAAAAAAAAAAAAAAAAAAAAAAAAAAAAAAAAAAAAAAAAAAAAAAAAAAAAAAAAAAAAAAATTAACCTAAAGTAGAGTTTTGAAAAATATAAAAAAAAAAAAAAAAAAATTATCAACCTAAAGTAGAGATGCCAAAAAAAAAAATTTGAGAGAGAGAGAGAGAGAGAGAACCTTTTTTTTTGTAAGGGAAAAACTATGCATAGAATGAAAGAGATGGTAACAAATTTATAGTAAGAGGGTATGAATAAGAAGAAACAAAAATAAAGAAAGATGGAGAGAAAGAGGAAGAATGATATTAATGTAGAAGGTAATGAGGGGATGAAAATGAAAGGAAGGGAAAAAGGTTGAAGAAGTAGTGGGAAGATGAAAAATTAAGGGAGGGAGAAATTTTAGAGAAGTGTAATATTAAAAAAATATATGTTAAAAAAATTATAGGAAAATTGGAAAGAAAAAAATAATGACGTGAACACTAATGTGGCTCAACTAAAGTGTATCAACAATAAATGCTACGGTTCAGCTTTTAGATATATCTAGATAGATTTTTTTCTCTTAACATCGCAAGGCTTTAATTTTTGTAAAACAAATTCCTATATGATAAATTGTCAACATTAGCAACCTAATCTCCCACATGTCCACACACCAAAAAATCTCTCTCTCAATTTCCTTTACAAAGTGACACAATTGGTTAGTTTCACATCAACAACATAATAAATAAGTTCCTAATTATTTTTTAGAGATACAAGAGTTAGTCCAAATTTTACTATATATGTCTTATAAATTTATATAATATCTAAAATTTGAAATATACCAAAAAAAAAAAAAATCATCCACAAAGAAATCCCAACAATAGGACTGCAAATACCCAAACCAATCATGCTATTGTCTTGCTCAACCTAATCAATTCATTTTTTTTTTTCGTTTTAACTGGACATATATTTAGAAAAATATTGAAGTTAATATACAACATAATAATGATTAAGTTTCAAACTTTTATATATGAACTAGCCGCAAACCCGCATGTTGCACGTGATAATTATTTTTATGGTGGTTTTATTATCATTATTTTTGTTTACAATTTAAATTAATTTAATAAAAAGTAATGTATTTCGTAATCATATTTTTTTTATTATAGGAACAATCATAAATGTAATATAGGAACAATTATAAATCATAAATATAAATTTTGTCATACCAAAATGAAAACAATACAATTTTTCTTAGATGTTCAAAAGTTAAGTTAATGAAAATATTCATTTCTTAATAGAAGCTATTTATAATATGTAGGGACTCAATTTGGAAAAGCCTTCTAAAATGAAAAGGAAAAACGGTCCAACAAGCTCAAACAATAAATTTTTAGAGAGTGGACTGAGGACAACACCAAGTGGAGGAACAAGCCCAGGACAGGTTGTCATCTCCGCAATAAATGTGCTCACCTAATCCCCTGACCGCACTAATGGAGATGTGACTCCTGGACAGAGTAACCTTGGCCACTACAAATCACATGATTACTGATAACACAGCTGATGGGACAGACGTTTAGAAGGGAAGCGCACGAATGATCAACAAGTGGAAGAAAGAGATGGTGGGAAGAAGGCTATATATGGGGAACCAATGGAACAGGGGAGAGGGGGCTCTCCGGGGAGAGGATCCTCGAATGAATGCCGAGGAGCAATCTTGATGAATAATCTTAGTGTGCTAGCCTTCAACAGGTAAAAATCCTATTTTGGGGCGTTGTCCATTTGTTAGGGCCTAGTTCTTGAACCCACTCTCTAAAAATTTATTGTTTGGGCTTGTTGGACCGTTTTTCCTTTTCATTTTAGAAGGTTTTTTCAAATTAAGTCCCTACATAATATTTTGTGAACATTAAAAAGAATATAAAATTTGGAAATTATTCTTTTAGTTTTAAACACACTTTGTCAAACCTTTTTTTTTTTTTCCTGCTTACAATCCAAAACACCAAAAAAATGTAACTTAGAAAATTAAGAAAACTTAACAATGATTAATTGGACCAATTAGGAAAACAATTTGTTCTTGATAATCTATTAAGGTTATTTTCTTTGCAGAAATTGTAATTTCGTTCATCCAAAACATATTATCAAATAAACAATTATTAGCAAAATCTAAGAATTAAATTTCTATATATGCATTGTTATAAAATAATAATAATTTAAATAAAATTGCAAAAGCTAAAATTTTTCACCCATCTGATTATTTTCGTTTGGCTAACATTTTCTTTTCTCTAAATAAATGGTATTATAGAGTACTTCTAATACAACTATTAAGAGTACTTTGACCACCATAAATGATTAAAAAATAAACAAAAATTTATAAAGTCTCATAGTTTAACATCTAAATTGGGCACTATTAAAAATTATGCTTTGTAATAGAATAAATACCAAATTACAATAAATACCAAATATATCCAAATCATGCTATGAAATATAATAGTATTATATTTTTATGTGTTATATTTAATTTTTTATAACGCAATAGGATAAAATTTAACAATAAAAAAAAAAGACAATTATCTTAAAAAAAAAAAAAAAACTAAATTGCATTAACCCAAAGTAGAGTTTTAAAGAGTATAAAAATTTATCAACCTAAAGCAAAGATGCAAGAAAACCAAAAAAATTAAGAGAGAGAGAGAGAGAGAGAGAGAGAGATAGAGAGAGAGAACCTTTTTGTTGTGAGAGAAAACTATGCATAGAATGGAAGAGATAGGGACAAATTTATAGTAAGAGTGTGTGAATAAAAAGAGACAAAAATAAAAGAAGATGAAGGAAAAAAGGAAAAATGATATTAATGTAGAGGATAGTAAGGAGATGAAAAGGTAAGAGAGGGAGAAAAGTTTGAGAAATAATGGGGAGATGAAAAGGTAAGGGAAGGAGAAAGGTTGGAGAAGTGTAAATATTTTTAAAAAATAAATTTTAAAAACAATTATAGAAAAATTGGAAAGAAAAAAGATAATGACGTGGATGCTAATGTGAAGCTAAAGGGTTGCCGTATGAGATTGTAACCGTGGAACACAAAGGGTTGTTGTTTGAAATTGTAATCGTGGAACACAAAGGGTTGTCATCTAAAATTGTAACCGTGAAAGAGATAGGGTTGGAAATTATTTTATTTTATTAGTATTTTTAATTTTAGGAAAACTATTTTTAAATTGTATGACAAATTTAGGAAAAAAAAATGATAATAACATAACTGCTAATGTGTCTTAACCTTAGCGTAGTAACATTAAATGCTACGCTTCAACTTTTAGTAATATATAGATATAGATATAGATATAACGGTTTTTATTTCTTATTTTTCGTTATTGAAAATTTTTGTTTCAATCTTTGGGTCCTTAGATGAAATCACGGTTCCATTCCTTCCTAATATTAGGGTCTTCTCAGTTCTAACCATGTATGCTTAGGATTGTGCAGCTTAAAAGAACAAATATAGATGCTTCTTTTTCTATCTATGGCAAGGAATGGAGATGTTTATTTTTTTGGTAAATTTCACTAACATATCTTGAGGTTTGGGTTAATGCTAACAAGATTCAAGACTTTTCAAAACTAGCCAATTTGGTCCTTAAAGACAACTTAGTCCATAAATAATTAGTTATTTTTTCTCAATTGTTTTAGGGACTAAATTGGCTTTATGAACCAAATTAGTTAGTTTTGAAAAGTCTTGAACCTGATTGGCATTAGCCCAAACCACAGGGGGTGTGAATGAAATTTACCCTTTTTTTTTTTTTTTTTTGGTTCCTAGACTTGTAGACTCTAGTAGTTAAATACAGAAAGATTAACTGAAAGATTAACTAATCGAGTAAGTAGATAAGTATAGACTATTTATAGCAAAAAAAAGAAGATAAGTATAGGCTATTTCCTAAATTAGGCCTCTGGTTCTTGGTCCCTATAAATTAGAGTGGTCAAGCATGAACTACTTTTATGCCGCACCAATGGAGTTTGGTAGACTATTATTAACTGGGTTCTTCGTTTTATGTGTTCTAGGTGTGAGTGGTAAGGAGCTGCAACGCTCAGCTCCTTGTAAGTTTCCAGCAATCTACAACTTTGGTGACTCAAATTCAGACACTGGAGGAATATCAGCAGCATTTGATCCCATTATAGCACCATATGGTGATTCATTCTTTCATAAGCCTGCTGGAAGGGACTCAGATGGTCGGGTACTCATAGACTTCATAGGTACATACATTTCTGTATCACTCTACTTATCTATGGTAAATGCATAGATTCAGGACAGTAGTCTAATTTGAGAAATTTTATACATGCAGCTGAGCACCTAAGATTGCCATACTTGAGTGCATACTTGAATTCACTCGGAACAAATTACCGGCATGGAGCAAATTTTGCCACTGGAGGATCAACTATTAGAAGGCAAAATGAAACCATATTTGAAAATGGCATTAGTCCTTTCTCTCTTGACATCCAGTTTGTGCAATTCCTGCAGTTCAAAGCACGCACTGCTGATCTCTACAACCAAGGTCATTCTTATTAAAAGAAAAAGGACTAATTGTTGTGTGTTTGGGTGAGCTTATTTTCGTCAGCTTATTTTGTTTGTTGTGACTTCCAGCCAAGACAAGAAACAATCTTCCCAGACCCCAGGACTTCTCCAAGGCTCTTTACACATTTGATATTGGTCAGAATGATCTTTCTGCTGGTTTTCGAAAGATGAGCTTCGACCAACTTCGTGCAGCATTGCCAGACATTGTCAATCAGTTAGCCACAGCAGTCCAAGTTAGTAACAAGATTACTAGGATTACTTGAAATAAGAAGATTGTTGTTAGAGACTGGCTCATATTCTGAAGGGAAAGTGACACTGACCTCTAGCTTAAAGTGGCATATATATATAAATTGGCCTGTGCTGAATAATAGGTTGGGGTATGATATTATGATTAGGGTATATTGGGAAATTTAATGTGCAGTAAATACACTGTAAATCCGTTATTTTCTTATAGTGAATTTTTCCACTGCTCGCTCCTGTGCAGTAAATACACTGTAAAGACATTGCCAAAGCACTTAAATTTCTGTGTTGATTCTCTTTTCTCTCTGTTTTCTCTAACATTGCTAAGATTTGAAACATTGAACAATTGTGAGTTTAATTAAGCATGTCTTAATATGAAATGATTGTAATGGACTACTTGCAGCGCATATATCAAGAAGGGGGGAGAACATTTTGGATACACAACACGGGGCCTATTGGATGCTTGCCTTTGAATTTTTTTTACAATCATAATCCACCGCCTGGCTATCTTGACCAGCAAGGCTGTGTCAAGAGTCAAAATGACATGGCTGTAGAGTTCAACAAGCAGCTCAAGGACAGGGTGATCAAACTAAGGGCAGAGCTCCCAGAAGCAGCAATAACATATGTGGATCTATATGCTGCAAAATATGGACTTATCAGCAATGCAAAGAATGAAGGTATTTATCATGATCCTCATCACATTACTTATCAGTTTACATGCCTCTCAAGATTTACAATGACACTCTTTTGAGCTTACAATTTTCGTCACTGTTAAAGTGTTAAGATATGGAACATTTTACTACTATTAATTAGTTTGATATTTCATAAAAGAATACATGTGGCAAACCAAGATTAGTTTGTTGAGAATTCATACACAACCCTAAATTTTTGGGACCAAAGCTTGGTTGTCATCATTATTTTTATCTAATAAGAAATATACATTTTAACTTAAGTAATATCAAAATGAAGTCAAAGCCGAGGAAAAAAGAGCACAAAAGCTCAAAAAGTATAATGTCACTTGCCATTCTGGCCTCTATCTTCCTTGTGAAAAGACTGCATTTGGGTTTCTACCTTAAGGCCATTGTTACATTCATGTCAAAGAAAAGTGTCAAATGTGATGGCTATTACTGATGCTGTGATTCTGGGACAACTTGTTTTACACGAGTAACTTCTTTTACAGGATTTGCCGATCCCCTGAAGGTCTGCTGTGGGTATCATGTGAATTACGATCATGTCTGGTGTGGGTCAAAAGCAATTGTAAATGGAAGTGAGGTGTATGGTGCTTCTTGTGCTAGTCCTTCACAGTATGTTAGCTGGGATGGTGTGCACTACTCTCAGGCTGCTAGTCAGTGGTTTGCTAATCACATACTCAATGGTTCACTCTCAGACCCACCAATTCCAATTATCCAAGCATGTCAAAGGCATTAGTGTGATCACAACCAACCATATGTCAAACATCATAAATTAGTACCAGTAGTTGCAGGCGTGGGACAGTTACAATTTTTTGTGTTGCGTTGATGTTATTTTTTTTGTTCAGTAAAAAGTTGGGTACCTCTTCCAACTACATAATAGAGTCCTCAACGTAAAGAGCTTGTTTCATGCGGCCTTATGTTGTCATATTAATTATTTCAAGTACTTGTATGAAAAAAATATATGATCACTCTTGTTTGAGAATGGAGAGGATAATAATTTTTTTTAGAAATGAATTTTTTCCATGGAATGTTGGATAACTTATACATTGCAAAATGAGCTTCATTTCACATGTCAATAGAAAAAAAAAAATTTCATGTGCTCATATGAATCATTTAAAAGGTTAAAAGAATCATAGTTATAGCAATCCCCTAATTTCTATCTGAATTAAAAATTGGTTTTCAAATTATCATATAAAAACATTCAAATTGTGTAATTTACTCAAACTAAAATGCTAATTTCAAATAAGGGGAAAAAAACATAAAGAAATATAATACCACAAATCATTAAATTAAACAATTAAAAAAAATATTAGTACTTTTTACCATCTATATTTTTTAATAAATTTGAATTTAGAATAAGTAATCTCAATCCAAACCTGTCTTTTCCAATTTTTAAGTAAGTGCATTGAAATGGACCGAAGTAAATCAAATGGACCGAGTAGACCGATTTGGACCAAATTAAACCGAAATAGACCAAGTCATTGGCCACATCACCATTTTTTTTATTTATTGATTTGTTCTAATTTTTTTATAATATTAAATATGTTAACCACTTGACTTTACACATTCAACTTTGATTTTTTTTTTTTCTAATAATATCTTAGACGGTTTAATATATTTAATATTATCAAAAAATTAAAGTAACAAATCAATAGTAAAAAATGGTGACATGGCCAATGATGTAACTCAATAGGAACGTAATAATATTAAATACTACACTTAATTTTAGATATTATATAGATATAGAGATAGGTGCATCAAGATCTTTTCCATGTAGGAGTTTAAAGGGAGTTTCCATACCTAATACTGGTGTAGGATGATGATCTATCAGAAACACTGTTGTAGGGAATGCTTCAACACACAAACTTGGTACTTTACCATGATACGGTGAAGTGAGACCCAATTGATTCTACTATATGGCGGTATTTCCTGGAGTATTAGGTATATTTCAGGGACAAGACATTGTCTAATTATGCAATGGGTAGATAAATATTTTGAGAATTCCAGTTTTCCAAATCCACCACCTCCATCACTTTGCAAAGCTCTAATTTTGTGCTCATGTTGTAATTCCACCAATTTCTTGAATCTTCGGAATCAATCAAAGACAATTGATTTATACCTTAAAGTATACATCCATGCGTAGATAAAGGACACATAGTATTAAAAAATTTGGACAGAAGTAATTGGTGCCATGCACCATAGATCACAATGTATCTTTTGTAGTGGAAAATCACTCTGTGCCTTGTCAACAAAATATGGAAGTTTACAAGTTTTAACCAATCTAACTTCAACAAATGGATTTTTGCTTAAGAAAGGAAATAATTTTTGTAGAGGGTGTCCTAACTGTTGGTGCCAAATCTTCTCTAAAGCTTTCATTTGTAGAGAACAAAGCACATGCTTCCTCCCACATGCAAAGATCACCTTTTCCATGACCATGAGGCAATGTCTTCCATGTTTTCTCATCTCTAATCACAAAGCCATTAGATGAGAAAACGGTGACACAAAATAAATTATCAATAAGTTTTCCAACAGAAAGCAAATTCTTTGTAATATTCAACACCAACAGAACATTTTTAAGATCCTGTAATCCATATGGAGTAGATATAGACATATTTCCAACATGAGTGATTTTATACTCTTCCCGTCACAAATAATAGTTATATCTGCACCTCAATAAGGGTAAAGTGAGTGGAGTTTACCCGCATCATTAGTCATGAGAGGTTGCACCTGACCTAGGAATCCATTCAAGATCTTGCGAATCAGAGAAAGACATTACTGCCACGGCTTATGGGGATCTCTTCATCTTGATAGGCATGATTGATCTATTTCAACAACTGATAGCTTTATGTCCCAGTTTCTCATATATTTGATGTATAACAATCACCTTTTGCTTTTGAGCATTGTGATTCAGCTGTTGAGTACATTGTTGTGTTTGTCCAACTAGTCTTTTTGAGGTACCTAAGAAGTAGGCTGTTGAGCCCAAGTGTAGTGAGATTGAGTAAAGCCATGTCCTTTTGAGCATTGTGATTCAGCTGTTGAGTACATTGTTGTGTTTGTCCAACTAGTCTTTTCAAGGTGCCTCAAGAAGTAGGCTGTTGAGCCCAACTGTAGTGAGATTGAGTAAAGCTGTCCATTTGGATTAAAGTTGCCACCTCCAGGATATCCTTGACTACGACTGTTTGAAGACTGTCGACCTCTATTTTGACATTGAGTAAACAACGCTTTAATTTCATTCAGGTTGTGATTTTCATGTCTTCTCTCACAGATTGACAAGAGATTAACAAACTATTCAAAAGATAGTAAAGGAGATCTTACCTGCATGGCTATGACAAGGTTGTCATACTTGCTTCCAAGTCCATTGAGGGCCCAATAGACTTTGTCTGCATCATCGACAGGTTTGTGTATAGCAGCTAGTTCATCACAGATGACCTTGAAGGCTTCAATACATAAAGATATTCATCTAGGGAACGATAATTCTCTATAACTAAATCTTATTTGTTTTTTGCTACTTATCAAAAAAACTAAATCTAATTTGTTTATGCCAGTAGAAACTATCAGAAAGCCAATAAACTCAAGATCACTCCATAATCTTAAAATCATCAAGACATAAGAGAATTCTCCACGTTAATCAAGTAGCACACATAATAAGCCATGTAATCATACAAAATAATGTGACAGAAAAGATAACATTGAAGTATCTAAACAGAATTTTGACATTGAGTGGATTGGAGTAAAAAAAAAAGAGAATTACCTTTGGCCACCACCCTCATCATCATCACTCAATCCCTCTAGGACTTCAAATCTGCACATAGAGTTACTTCTTCATAAGAAATATTGGTGACATGTAAGTCATGGAGAACTCCAAGACTGCAAATAAATACATGCAGAAAGTTGATATCTTAAACAACAGAACACACCTCCATTGCAGTTTATGGAACAACATCATTAAAGAGAATTTTATAAAACCGTTTTCTTTCTTCAGGGTCGAACAGACCTCCTAACTTGTCTCCCTGGTCATCATTTTCAGACATTTCAGAGTTTCTTTCCTTGCTTTTGTTTAATCTACCCAAAACCATGTCTTTCTTTCTCTTCTCTAAATTCACCAAATAGTGCCTCTTATTATATTCATGAAGTCCCTCCTGCATCAGCTCCCCAAATTTTTCCTTCACAACAACTAAAGGATCTTTATCTATTAGTTCTGACCCATTATATCCCTCTCTAAGAAGTACAGTATATATTTGATACTTATTTGAAACATAATATATGCCAGGGTGCTTAAGCAGCAGAACATTCAATTTCTCTGGCATGCCAAACTCTCTCCTAAAATGGCCTAGCTTCACTATTGACACTTTCTTCCACAGTGTCAACGACAATAACTCATGCACCAAGCCCACAGTCCTCTTCTCCGACTCCTTTGATCCCTCCAATAAACCTCTGGGGTCCAAGTAGGGCGAAATATAAGGAGATGCATTAAATTCATGAAACCTTTCCCATGACTTCACCCAAGTTGAGGGCAATGAACATGAAAAACATGGCTGAGAACCATGCTTCCGAGCAGAGGCTTCTATTGTGGAAACTGCTAAATCAGGGTTCCAAGAAACCAGTTCAATTTCCATTGAACTCCGTCTCCCACTATAATTAACTATCCGGAACATATCCGAGTACTTCGGCACAATTCTAATTAGATAGTCATCTGGAAAACCAAAGTTCCTCTTTAATTCATTAAGTTTCATAACATTGAGTCTATGATTCAAGCTCATCATAAGCAACTTTGCCAATCTATCAACAAATATCGGTTCCTGATTATCTTTGACAGATTCTTCCTCTTCTATCAAAAACATCATCCGTTTTGTTAGCCGGCAATAGTACTCGTCACCAACAAGATAAACTTCAAAGCAGCACGGGTATTTTTTAAGCCAATTTAGAGCTTTGCCTTGGAGATCAAGGGTCTTGAATTTCTTCTGCAGGAATTTCACAGATGCTGCCTGGTTTGGGCATCGAAGAATTATGTTCTTGATCTGATTATTGACTATCCATCGACGATTTCTAGACAGAGCCGATTCGAGATCTGGATCCTTTTTCATTGACCAGAGTGAAAAGTTTCGAATAAAGTACTGAAGGGGCAGCGGAGCATGCACTCGATGATTACTATAATTAAGTTTTTGCAGAAGCATTTTAATCACCATTTTGCAGTTCTTTACACGCACCTCTTCAATATCTAGCAAGAATATATAACCCTGAGAATGCAAATGAAAACCCAATAACTAAAATTTTGCTAGGAAAAATGGTAATATGTTTCCATTTGCTTATATATACAGTAAAAGGGTGACTTATCAAAAATATACAGTAAAATGGTACAACAGAAAATGGGGTTATTATATATAAATAAATAAATAAATAAGGGTTGAAAATTATTATCCTATGCAAATTAAGAAGGAAAAAAAATTTGCAAGTGATTTCAAATCCCATTACAAGCTCTTCCCACCTCCATTAACAATCATATAGTAGATTCCAAGATTTTTTTTTTTTTTTTTTGGCCTTTCAGGTGAATTTCTTTTAAACAATCCGCATCAAATATAACCCAAAGAATGCAAATGAGAACCTAGAAATACTAAAGCTAAACAACCAAAACATTGCAAGGAAAACAGTTCTTTCTTAATCAGTGAGCTATGCACTTACCCAGTGGGTCTCAAACCCACAACCTCACCCTTCATCCATTATAATGAAATGAGAAAGTGTCATTTGAGGTATAGCTCATTGGCCAAGGAAAATAGCAATATGTTTTCCATTTGCTTATAAGTACAGTAAACTAGTTGGAGAGAAGATGGGGTTTCTATAAACACAAAATGATGGGTGGAAAACTATAATTCTATGCAAATTTCAAGCAGGAAAAAAACAATTGAAAGTAATGACAAGTAAAATCCAATACAAGCTTTTCCTACCTGCATTAACAACTATATATAGAGCTTCCAAGATTTTTTTTTTTTTTTTTTGGATGAAATATTTGAGAACTATCCACATAAAAGGATTCTGTGTATGTAATCTTGATAGCACTGATATGGGTATTGTGCACAGCATAGGACTCATTGACACAACCCCACTAATCTAAATTTCATGTCTAGCAACCTAGTGAAAAAGAAGAAGCATAAAAAAAAATTATGAATATATTAATTTGAATCCAAATTCAAAAAAACAAAAAGAAAGAAAGAAACTTTAATGTAGTTTTGCTAAATGTAATTTAAATAAAGAAATTAGGGGGTGTTACCGAATGTAAAGGTGTGAAGAACTATGAAGAAAGCCCTCCCTGTGCAACTTGCTGAACTGGGTTGGACTCGATTGAGTTGAGTTGGGACTAGATAAGGAGCTTTGCCAAATGCGAATTATTACGTATGAAAAAAAAAAAAAAAAAAAAAAAAAAAAAAAAAAAAAAAAAAAAAAACAAAGCAGAACGATTTTATCAAGGACAAGAATTTGGATGAAACAATAGAAACCAAAAAGTAAGCACCAGAGCTGTGCGCGCGTGTGTCTGTGTGTGTGTGAGAAAGTCTGCAAAAGAGAGTGTCGGGGTCAGAACTCCGAACTCGGACTTTGCATTCGTTTCAATACATGGGTAGTGTTGTTGTTGTACTTGTTATTGTTTTTTTTTTTTTTTTTTTTTTTTCTCTAAAGTCCCTAACTAAGTAAAATTTAATCTCTATAAAAAAAAAAAAAAAGTAAAATTTAATCTTATAATTTTAAGAATAGTTATTTTACAACATAATTACACGTAAAGAATTTTTTTAAAGAAGAGCCTTTTGCATTTATGAAAACAAAAATCCTTTGAACTTTATTCATCCCTAAAATTTATATGACTTTATTTTTCTATCCTTAAACTTTAGAAAGTTAGTTTTTTATCTCTAAACTTTTGAAAATTGTATACTTTCTAAATTTATATCTTTACACTTCTTAAAGAAAAAATTCATTGCTATTCTTTTTTTTTTCTTTATATATATATATATATATATATATATATATATGTGTGTATTTATGTCTTTATTTTTATTTCTAAACTAATGGGAAAAAATGCTTCTTAAAAATTTTTATGGACAAAAAAAAAAAAATTCATGCAAATTCCAAAGGCAGAAATAATAATTTAACCTAGTTTTATTATTGTGCCAAAAAGGATGGGTGAGTTCGGTGCAAAATTTGTTCTTCGATAAACTACTCAGGGCTTCCCATCGTTTAGTAAAAAGGGTAATCACCAAGTTGGTCTCCTCTGACCCAATAAGAATGATTATCCTTATGACCAATCAAATTAAACCTTAGATTTTTTTATACAAAAAATAATAATAATAATAATAAATTTCTTTTACCCTCCCTATTTTTACCCCTATACTATTGAGAGGGGGGAACTGTCCTTAAAATTTTTGAGGGGCAAAAAACAAAATTAATGTAAATTCAAGGATGAAAATTATTTTTTAACCTAGTTTTGTTGGTTTCAAATCAAACCTTGAACTTTTAAAAATCATATCAATTTAAACCCCTAATCAAAACCAAAAAGTTCATATTTAAATTGATATTATTTTGGAAATGTAGTATTAAATTTGAAAGTAACAAAAATATAAGGTTTAACTTGTAATAATCTTAAACTTAAATGTTTGAGTTGAAAATTTTCAAACTACATATGATTTTATTTGAAACTACCCCTAAAATATAAGGTTTAAAATGTAATTTACCTTTCTAAGATTTTTTTTTTTTTTGAGAAGAATCTCTCTAAGAAATCTAAAGCACATTTTACTCACTGTTTGGAATAATTTTTATTTTAACATGAGGTGTACAGCAATTTCACTCCCACGCCTTCAAGTAGGTGAATCAATCCACTCAAAATATGAAAATACCATAATAGTCACAAAGCAAAGCTAAGCATCTAATTTCATCATTAGTTTCAGGTTTATGAGTTTATCTAATAAAATTATGTATTTTATATTTTCAACTTTCCTTATATAGTCTATACCCACGAAACCTCCTCCCAATACAGTCCTCATTGCTAATCTTATCTCATTCACAAAAATATCTACTCATGTAGAAATTATTTGATGGAATAAAAGAAAAACTTCTATAAAAAAAAAAATAGTGCTAATCAAAATAAACTTTAGCTACTTTACCAATATTGTAAGAACCAACATTAAACTTCAAAACTCACATTGCAAACATATTTTTTTGTCCCTAAAATTTACACGAAGTTCTTTCTCATTTATGAACTTTGTGTTCTTAAACTTGAAATTTTTTTTTTTTTCAATCCGTAAACTATTTAAAAATATCTTTTTTTGTCCCTTGACTTTAAAAATAACTTTCAGAAACAATAATTGCATACCGCTTGTTCACCTCTAGCATGCCCTTTTTTTTTTCTTTTTTAAATGTAATGGTTCATGTCAGATTCTCTAATGCTAAAAATAGTACCACTTGGTTTGAGATGTAAGATAAAAGTTAACGGGAATGGACAGAAGAACAGAAAGTCAATGGTTTCAAAAGTAGAGAGAGAGAGAGAGAGAGAGAGAGAGAGTAACAAGGAATAAATTTTCCTTCAATATAACATAGAAAAGTAACAGAAGATAGTATTACATTATCGCCTCCAAATGACCAAAAGAGGAACATAATAAGGCATGTAATGTTCAGGTTCACAATGCTACATAACACTTGAGATTTATACATGGCTATAAACGGCATGAATTCATTGGCGAGGTTCCTCAGGCAGAGCTACCACCTTTTGGAAGGGTACCGTCCTTTGCGGCAATGCTCCATTTTCCTCATCATCGTCAAATTCCAGTAAATAACTGCCCCACCAAAACATGAAATACCATATTATTGACAACATAATATAAAGAACTTATTAGAGTGAAAAATCCTCAGGTTTCAATATACAGAAGATTGATACATTTGGAAAGTGGAACCACATGGCAATGTCATCATTCTTCTGCATCTTCCTTACATGAAGAAATGACTTTGCTAAAGAAATTCAGCCTATTTGTTTCCTTAAAAAACGTTAAACATTCATTTTTTTTCTCATATGTTTATCATTTCAGTGACTAAGGAAATCAAATTACATAAGAAGCTATGGTATTAAAAACTGTGCACCATAACCTACAAGAAACTAATAACACAAATTGAGGTCCTTTTTTTTTTTTTTTTTTTGTTGGGTTCCCAAAACGCAAAAAATTTTATGCATTCTTTCCAGAATTATACACTGACAATAAAAGACAAAGAATGATATCACTTACTCATCCGTCTTCCTCTGGATATATTTTGAACCATTGACACAAGGCCACGACATGCAAAATTACGACTAGTAGTTAGATTCACCAAACTCTCAGGCATATTTAAAAGGAGTGTAAGAATCTATAGAATATTGAAATTCACAGGAAATTAATGATAACTTCTGTTCAAGTAAAGAAAATAGATAGAAATGTCACCTTGCGATGGACATTAACAACAGTTGCCTTATAAAGTGCAGTCGTTCCTGGATAGACAGCCAAAACTTGACTTCCAGTAGGGAAATCTTGGACGTTACTAAGATCATTTTTCTTGGGGAAAGGAATTATTCTTGACATGGGCAGCTTGTACTTTCTAAGAGCAGCAAGGAAAAAAGAAAAAAGAATGTCAATCTCAGATGAAAATAGTTCAATTACATAAAAAAGTAAACCATATTATTCCTCCACGCAACTAACAGTAAGACAACCAGCACTCATCATTACTTGCCAAAGAAAAAAAAATTGATAAGAAAAGGCAACACTCAGCATCTCTAGCCAAATCCAGCTCACCACGAACCATGTAAGTTTCAATCATAAATCTGAAAGACTTATCCACATTCTTTACATATTTTTAATAAAGAAAGTCGCATCTAGCAATCACCAACACATAAGGACTCTTCATAACAAACTGGCCAGCTTAAAGACCAATTTAAATCAGGGCAAAAAGAAAAGCAATTTTGACACAACAGAGTACTAGTCACAAAGGAGCATCAAGAAAAAAGAAAAGGGGGGTGGGGAGGGGGGCTTTACAAAAAATGGGAAAAGGCTTTTCTTTTTCCTTTTTCGTATTCCTTTCTCTCTCCCTATGTTTCCTTGGTGGAAAAGATGCAGTCAAAAGTCATACAACCCTTGGAAACAGTATGATTTTCAATAAAATTAAGCCTCTTAGATGTAGTTTAATTCCAGTAGAAACTATCTGTAAGCCAATAAAACCCAGATCACTCTATAACCTAAAACCATTAAGATGTAAGAGAATTCTCAATGAGTCAAGTAGCATGCATAGTTGGAAAGAGAAAGATAACATAGAAGTATCTAAATAGAATATAACATTGGGCAGTCAAATTGGAGTCAGAAAAAGACAGTTACCTTTGGCCGCCACCCTCATCATCATCACCCGGTTCCTCATCTAGGACTTCAAATCTGCAATTAGAGTTGCTTCTTCATAAATCAGGAATAAAGTAATCTCTGAAGGTAAAACAATTTTTATTTAAAAAATATATAAATTAAAAAATTAAAAAATAATAATAAAAATAAAAATAAAAAGACCTAGGATAGTGATGCAGGTAGTACAACCAGAATTATTTTAGACTTATTATTCAAGAATTTTTCTTATTTGAGATACCATATTTCATTTTTGAATTTTGAATTTGGGCATTAAAGTAGTGATGCAGGGAGCACAACCAACATAATTTAAGAGTTAAGAGTTTATTCTTTCTTTCTTTTTTCTTATTTAAATACCATATTTCATTTTAGAATTTTGAACTAGATGTTTTGTTATCCATTTTCTACCTACCCATTCTGCATCAAGAAGAATATTCCTTATCCCTTTGTTCCATCACTAATTACTGGAAACACAAGATAAATGCAGTAACTTCTATCTAGGGTAAAAATAAACCAAGCAGATCACAAACAGTATGATGTTATCTCCATAACAAGCTCATTCAAGTTTGTATATTAACCAATCTAGAGTAACCCTTATGGTATCATTCCTCAATGACTCAGCCTCAAGCAGTCAAGTTCTACTTAGGCATGTGAAATATGGAGCATATAATATTTCTGAGTTAGACGGCTATATTCATTTGGCATGTGTTTAAATGGTTATACATTGCACCTAATCAATAGAAAAGCTGCATCTCCTCCATGCCTTAATTCATTCCAAAATAAGTTCATAGCCCAAGCTTCAACTTGATGTCGAGCCAGGCAATTGAATTGGTGCCACAATCAAATTTGATAGATAAATGGGAAAGTCATAAGATGAGCTTGGCTCTTTTCTTTTTTTTCTTTTTCTTTCTTGAGCTAGCTTCAAGCTCAAACAACACAATTATCATTTGATGAGCTGGCTCAAACTCGTGATGATCTTGAAGAAGTGCTTTAATTCTCTGACAAAGTTAAAATAATGACATGATGATGTCCAATTTAAAGGAACTAAACTTACTCTCTTGTCTCCTTATCAAAATGCAGAACTTTTACAACAAACCACTCATCCTTATCAGCCTCATCTAGTCTGACTCTAGCTGCTACCTGAAATAACAATTCACATCAATAAAACAGAATGGCACAAAAAACCATTCAAGTGAAAGAATTTGTTAGCCAAAAGAATTAATTAGTTGGATGTGCTATCTATAAAGAAATCATGCATGATTAAAAAATATATCATAATATACCTGTTCACCCTTTAAATTAGAACAAGCCTCAAGTTGACTTCGCATACTAGTGGAACTCCTTGAAATATCTGAATCATTCTTCATTCTTTTCCTTTTCTGATCATTGCCTTCTGTAATTTATGTATTGTCAGCCAAATGAACTAAGTATCTAATTCCATAAAGCAAGACAAGCATCTCATTGGAATCAGCCATGAAAATGCATTTTACTGGCTTCGTGTTTTATATTCACAAGCAAAGCTGTACAAGTTGATGACACTTAAATGCTAATTTATATGCCTTTTTAAAACTTATTTGTGAGAAGTTTTGCACGTCAACCACCAAAACTTGATAACATGCCATATCCATTGTTGTTGATGCAACTATCTATCACAATGTATAGCAGACACAGTCAGTGATTAGCAACAGGATTGCAGAGTAATTTTGAAAACTGAAAAATATGCTTCAATTAACTAATTAAAAGATTTAAGTTATTAGCTTGAAATGAAATGCCCAGCATTAAATTTAAGAGTGCTGTTTAAGATGGCTAATCTTGAAGTTCTTGGCATTTGATCCTCTTTAGAGAACTAAATGGAAATCCAAAGACTACAGGTAATCTAAAGACTAAAAGTAATTAAAAATAACATAACCTTTTTTTAAATGCAAAAGTACACATGAGAATAGCTAAGTTCCTGCTGTGAATCAAGAGAATTGCAATCTGATACGCACCCAAGTTCTTTTTATCTCAACAATATAATAGGCATACATGCTTATCTACACTCCAATTTCTTCCCATCAAAGTCCAAATGCATAACTCTACACAGCTAGTAGAATATGTATTGGAAAGTAGCCATAAAAGAAAGATGAAAGTAACCAAAAAAAAAACCCACTTTGTAAATTTAAACATGAAAGCTTGATTACAAGGTTACTGATGCATAACTCCTTATGGCTAGTAGAATATGCAGTAGAACGTAAATTAAAAACAAACCAAGGCTAGAGACATTTATCAGCTGGTTATTATTATTGAAAACTGTTTTATTTATATAAGCTATTTATCACTGAAAACCTTAAAAAGGAAACCTTGATCAAAAGCTTTCAGCATTCATTAATGTGTCCATAATAACCAATCTTATAGCTCAAAGATTCTATTAGAAACCTATCCTTCTTCGTGGTTGTCCTGGAGGCCCGGTAGGAAGCAGAGCATCAAGTTGATTTAACAACATGTTGGAAACGCTACAGCAAGTACAATACTTAGAATCATATATGGTGCAAAATACATTTCTTTAAAATAAAATAAAAAAATAAAAAAAAAAAAAAAAATGAAAGAAAGTAGAAGATATCAACTTTATAAAAGTTATAGAATGGACATAATCCAAAAAAAAAATGGACATACTTTACTTCAGCCTCTGACAGATCTTTTGCATGAGTATACAAAATTTTCAACCTAGATAATGAATTATCCCCAGGCTTCTCAACCACCTCAGGAGCTGCAACAACATACAACAAAAGATATAAAAACCAACTACAAAAGAAAACAGAACTAGAATGTCAAGGAAGGATATTGGATCACATTGTAGTTTACTGCCGGAGACATTGGGATGGTAGTGGTGGGATTCAGTTGCATGGCTGTCAATGACAATAGTGGTGGCAGAATAGGTAAATGGCTGAAATTGAGATGATAATAGTGATGTATGGGGGTCAAGATAATAGTAGCAGTGGGTTAGTGATTGATGGTGGCAACAACAGTCTTAAGGACTAGCAAAAAGATGGTGGAAAGGTTGTTGTTCTCAACTAAAAGTGGAGTAATTGTGTAATAGTTAAGGCAATGGTGACTGCAGTGAAAGACGATTATAGTGGTGGCAGTGGTGTTGTCAATTAGTAGCTTTAGATAATTAATTAATACGAATCTTCATAAAGTATATAATTTATGTTAGCTTAATGTAAATAATTCTTTTTTTTTTTTAAATAGGTAAGATAAGATATCATTAAAAAAAGACTATGACATGGAAAAAACATGAGGTGGCCACAAAAATACAAAAGAGACATAAAACTATGCACAATAAGAAAGGGACTCTAAAAACATCGGGAGGGACTCAATAGATGTGAGTCCCCAAATCTGTGACCAATCAAACAAAGTCCCTATAAAAGACCCAAGATATTGCTCCCTCGAGCTTTCCATATCCTCAAAGGTATGCTTGTTTCTCTCCCTCCAAATACACCACATCAAACACAATGGCATCAAATTCCAAATATCTGAAGAATGCTTCCCTAGCCAATTCCTCCACCTGAGCAAAAGACCATTCACCCTCTCAGGAATCACCCATGCAACCCCAAAAGATTTAAAAACAAAATTCCACAACCAGCAAGCCTACCCACAATGAAGTAAAAGATGGTCCACTGATTCCCCATCATATCTGCACATGCAACACGAATCTACTAAATAAAAGCCTCTCCTCCTTAAACTATCAGTTGTGAGAATCTTTCCCCAAGCCACTGTCCAAACAAAAATGGATACTCTCTGGGAAGCCTTAACCCCCCCAAATTGCTTTCCAAGGGAAGATAACAAAGGATGATGCCCTCAGCCCACAATAAAAAGACCAAATCTCAAACTCCCCATTCTTCCACAACTTCCACCTCATCATAAGGAATATGGGTCTCCAAGATGTGAGAAAGAATATGGGTCTCCAAGATATGAGTAAAAGCTGCCACTGCATCTAGTTCCCAATCATTCATGGAGTTATTTTGGCATCAAACAACCATTTAGTTAGCACAGGGGCTTTGGCAATGCTTGCTTGAGGGGGAAAAAAGGTGGGTAACTGAAAAGGGAAGGAGGAAAGTGGCTATTCTTTGTGTAATCGGGTGTAGAAGGGGAAGAAGGGTGGCAGATTGCATGAAGCCCACTCCCTCTAGGGCCCTCCAACTTGGAGACAAGGTAGGAACAGGCAAGAAAAAAAGTGTGTTTCAGTTGTTAATAACCATGGAACAAATAACATAAAACCAAACACTTTAGAAAAAGGTAATGCTCCCTTCCCTTCAACATTGTTAGACTTATGGTTAAGTGAATAAATTCACTATTTCCTAACAGCTTAAACTTTTGGGACAATCAATAGTTTAACATGGATCAGGAGATCCTGAGTTCGATCCCTGGCTTTACTCTACCTCCCATTTAAAATGTTAAATTCTCACTTGTTAGGCCCCCACAAGTGAGGGGGAGTGTTAGACTTACGGTTAAGTGAATAAATTCACCATTTCCTAACAGTTTAAGTTTTTGGGACAATCGGTAGTTTAACAAACATCATACAATCAAACATAGTCCAATGGACAGCAGCAGCTATGAGTTTGGAGATCATGAAAAAGTTATCATTAATATGCTCAATAAAGTAAGTTTGAGATGTTTGGAAACAATCTCTTACAGAATTTAACTTTACTGACTTTTATACATAGTTACAGAGAAATAGCATCTTATAGATTTTGCCTTCATAGGTAATTGTCTGTACAATTGAAGTATAATATATAAAACATAACAAATGCATACAAAGGAAGTTAATCTGTAAGAATTGATAGAAGCCAAGATATAGGCCTCCAGTTACGCAGACCTATGGCATAGATGTAAGAAGAAGACAGCCCAACCTGTGGCTTTATGGATGGCGCCAACTAATGATTGGGCCTGAAGACCTAATCCCAGTCATTTAATAATTAGGGTTTCTTTTATGAAATTTGATGTTTTCTTTTCTTGTTTGGTTAGGCGTTTGAGTTCTTTTCTTGCAAGAAAATTAAAGTTATTTTCTATCCCTACTAGGATAAAATGTTTGGAACTTTATTTAAAGAATCCAAGGCTTCAGTTTTGTTTTACAGTTTGATCAATTAATAAAATTTCTCTTAGAATTTTATAATGGTCTGATGTTGACTCCAGCCAACCCTAGGTGCTAACTCCTAGAAGTTTGTATTCTCTTGCTTGGTGTTAACTCCTAGGACATCTATCTTTTATTTTCTGTTCTTCAGATTTATTTTTGCATCGTTTTGGTTTTGTCCTTTGTCAAACACTTTACTCTTGCACAAAGGTTGAAACTGGCATATGATTTATTGCATAACGTATTCATTTTTCTACATGTACCCATTTATCTCAAGGTCAAGTTGATGTGCAAAGATTTTTTTATTATTGAGTTGTATATCACCATTTCTTACCTTACATAAATGGGTAATATAAAAAAAATTAGTAATAAAAGGTAACATAAGATTACAATGATATCATTTATAAGAGGTTTGTGTGAAAAGATGCACCAGTCCTTATATGAAACAGTGACTGTATACACTCAAATAATCATTGAAAGATCTAACTAGCTGTATTCCCTTAATGAAATATTCTCAATACCACCGATATCCCCATCAAGCATCCTTAACAATCTAGAAGCTAACACAGTGATCCCACTTGTCGTCTTAAATCCATGTTTATTTATCACTTAAGGAATCCTATCAAAGTTGAGCTTCTATAACCCATAAACTTGATCTAATATGAACTCTAGTAATCCAAATTAGGCACCTTTACAGACTTAGTACAAACTACTAAATTAAACAACAAAATTTAGTTAAAGTGGTGACCTCCCCGTTGATCACAACCGAGTGACTAATTCTAGGTCCACAATCTACACATTTTAATTCCATGATCAAATATAGGTTTTCCTAAAAATGAAAACCAAGATAGTAATTTAAACTTTCTCACACTCATAAATTGATAAAAACCACCCACGTCATCCGTTCAAAACACATCCACATTCAATGACACCAAAACCAATTGTCAACAAAGCTCATAATTAGAAATAAAACCTAGCTAGCTTAGGATTTAGACTTTAACAGATTTCCTCGTACCAATTATCTTCATTCTATTTTTTCCATTGAAGTACTTTCAGACTCTATTCCTAAACTGAATCAACCCTGTGACTCCTTTTTTTCCCCATTCAATATACATATGAAACAATTTTCAATTATTTGACATAAACTTTCTATAGTCAGGTATATGAATCTATTTGGAATTTGGGTGAGAAAAAGGAAATTACTATATTGCTTAAGAAATTAGATACCTAACTAAGCAATTTTAAATTTTTCTATTACTCTCCTATGTTCTTTAACAGATCCAAATGGAGGCTTAATGAGATATCATCGCATAATGTATTCCTTCTTCCACATGTACCCATTTATCTTAAGGTCAAGTTGACACACATAGTAGATATTTTATAATACTGTTGTATGTTACCATTCCTTACCTTTCATAAATGGATAATCTAAAGAGGCCAGTAATAAAAGGCAACATATGATTACAATCATATCATTTATTTTTAATTGGTAAGTAAGAAATTTTAGTTGAATGAAGGAATACGCCTCCAGTAGTACACAAGATGCGTACTGGAACTGCAGAATTAAGACATATTACAGGAATCTAAGGAAAAAATACATATAGATCTCAAGTACATGGGCGTTACAGCCACCAAATCTAACAGAGATCTTAAGACAATCATCTTAAGCTCCATTGCTGTGCGTTCTGTTACTTCAAAAGCCCGATTGTTCCACTCAAGCCAAATGATCCACATAAGGCACAATGGAATGGCCTTCCAGCAATTACCACCCCTGAGTTTGCTAAAGCGACCCATCCAACCGGCCAACAGGTCCACCACACGGCAAGGCATAACCCATTGCACACCAAATAAGCACAAAACCAAAGACCATAATTCCCTAGCCTAGAATACTCACAATGCAGCATAATATGATCTACATTCTGTCTATTCTTCTTACACTAAAAGCACTGGTCAACAACAATAATCCCACGCCTCCGAAGTCTGAAGGTTATCTAAATTCAGAATTCTCACCCAAATGGTAGTTCGCACAAAAAAGGACACTTTTAAAGGGCTTTGACCTTCCAAATCGAATTCCAGGGAAAAGAGTTAGATTCCCCATTAGAAAGCAGTTTCTAAAAAGATTTAACCTCAAATAACTTCCATACTGTGGGTCTCCAACAAATGTGATCTTCAGTTTCCAGCCTTACAAGATATCATTTATGACAAAATAAGATACCGTTGAATATAATTATAAGAGGTTTGTATGAAAAGATGCATCAGTCTTCATATGAAACAGTGACTGTATACACGCAAATAATCATCAGAGTATCTAACTAGCTGTATTCCCTTAATGACATACACTCAAAACAACTGGTATCCCTATCGAGTATCCTAAATAAGCTAGAAGTTAACACAGTAATCCCACTTGTCTTCTTAAATTCATGTTTATTTTTAACTTAAGGAATCCCAACAAAGTTGAGCTTCTATAACCCATAAAGTCAACCTATAATGAACTATACAACAAAATTTAGCTAAAGTGATGAGCTGATGAGGCCCTCATTGATCACGACACAGTGACCGATTACAAGTCCACAATTTACACATTTTAATCCCATCATGAAATAATTCCCATCTTGACTACCCCAAAAATGAACACCCAGATAGTAGTTTAAACTATCTCACACTCACAAACTGATAAAAAAAAAAAACCACCCAAACCATCCCTTCAAAACATAACCACAGTCAATGACACCAAAACCGATTGTTACAATGCTCATAATTAGAAACAAAACCCAGCTAGGATACCTCAAATAGCAGCTAATTTCAATCAAACCCATCTCCAAAAAAACAAAAACTCAAAGCATTCAAACACATAACTATAAAAATTTTATAATAAAAAAAAAAAAAAAATCTAAACAAGAACACAAACATTAACTAAATTAACATATACCCATTAATCCAAGGTACTAAAAGATAAACACTGAACCTCAAGTTTCAATTTTTATTTGAATTTATAAATTTGGGTCAATTAGTTAAAACAGGAAAGGCTTACTGGCTTGAAGCTTCTTGTGCATCTTGTTGATCTCGCCCAGCACTTCCTCTTGTTCTTTCCTTAACCGATCGAGCTCCTTTGAGCTCTCCAAGATTCCAGAAATCTCCGGAGACGACATTGTTTCTTGTCGACAAGTTTAATTTACAACGACTACAATTTCACTTTCATCATCTCGATTTTCCGACGTTAAAAATACCCCAAAAAAAAAAATTACCAACTAAAAACTAAAAATAAAAGTATATTAATATTACACACAAATTGCTGAATTTTGTAGTTGCTGGGGTTTGAGAATTATTGCTAAAGGCAAGGAAAATAAGCGATGTCGTTTTATGAACGGTAATGTTTGTTTATTCATCGAATCGGTTATGGATAAATAAGGTTTTAAAAGTAGTATAGGTATTATGGCATTCTTTTTTAGGTTGGTATTTATGGGATTTTTTTTGTGTGACTGAGGTTGCCAAGTGGAGGATTGACAAGTAAGGCGAAACAAACTTTAATGGTGTTTCTTCAACTGAAACTTCTGTTCGGTTGCCACGTGTGATATACTGATTGCTTTTTCTTTTTCTTTTTTCTTTTTTTCCTTTTTTGGGGCTTTGTGTTTTTTTTTTTTTTTTCTTTTTTTGGTCAATGCATTTGACACAAGTTTTTGGAGTCGATGTCTGTTTTGAACATAGAAAGCCCTATGTTTTAGGCTGCGTTTGAATTGGGAGTAAATCATTTTTGAAAATAATTTTTGACATTTTTGCGTGTTTGGGTGTTCCGAAAAATTCTATTTTCCGAAAAATCACTTCTAAATTTTCCGTTACCCAACGGAAATCAATTTCAGCACCTATTTTTACTTCAAAGTGTTTCCAAAAAAAATTGAGAGAGAGAGAGAGAGGAAGGAAGAAACAGAGAGAGAGGAAGGAAGAAACGGAGCGACCCACGTAGACCCACGACCCACCGCCACTTGCCGTCGACCCACGAAGACCCACAACCCACCGATCTTCGACCCAGACCCAGACCCAGACCGTCGACCCAGACCGAGACCGACGACCCATCGCCTTCGACCTTCAACCGACGAACCATTGTGTTCGACCTTCGACTTCGAACCATCGCCTTCGACCTCGACTTCGAACCATCGCCCTCGATCTCGTCAACCTTCGGCGCTCTTCGCACCGGCGAGTCGCACCACGCCGCGTAATTTGGTATTGTTGTTGTTGTGTTGTTGCCGGAATTTGTTGCCAGAATTTATTGTTGTTGTTGTTGTTGTGTTTTTATTACCGGAATTTGTTGTTGAATTGGTTGTGATGTTGAAATTTTTTATAATAAAATTTGTTTGGATGCTGAGAAAATGTGAAAAATTTTCCGGAAAATAGCATTTTTAGAATACATCCAAACACATGAAAATATTTTCCACAACAATTTTCATAATTCAACCAAACACTTAAAAATATTTTCCTTTTCTGGAAAATAACATTTCCGGAAAATATGTATTTTCCGGAAAACATTTTACACGAAACAAACACAGCCTTAGTTCAAGTGTTTAGGGCCCACAAAGAAATAAGCAAAAGGAAGATTTCTTTAATATAATAGGCTATATATTAGCCTATGCCATTTCGTTCACCTTAGGTTTTGGCACTTTTCGCAGCTTTATTGTGATCACTTAGAGCACCCACGGCGGATATGTCAAATGTGCCAAATATCAAATAGTTGACATATTTGACATACTAAATATCAAAAGACACCTCACAGCAAATGTTCTATATGTACCAAATTTTTACCATTTGTGTCAATACCGTTGCAAATTTGCAACGGTATAGACACAAATGCCAAACTGAAAAAATAATATTTTATTCGACTTTTCTTTCTCCTTTCAATTCTTTATTTGATTTTTTCTCTCTCTCTTCTCAAAATCTGTCTCTCTCCCAAGTTCCCAACCCGTGTTCTTCCTCTTCTCACAATTGGGCGCGAGTAAGAAGCCCATCTACGGCGCATAAGAAGGCGACAGCGGCAACCAAGAGAGGAGGAAAGGTAGCCGCGACTTCGTCAAAATCAGTGGCGGCGCCGCCGCCGCCGAATTCGCAAAACGGAGCGGAAAAGTTGGCGAATGGGGTTGAGGCACTTCTAATTTCTGATCTCTCTCTTTAGCTTGATTTGTTGGGTTGTGGGTTCACAGTTGTATGATGATGATGACTAATTAGCTTGATTTGTTGGGTTTGCCATGGTGGTGAACGGCTAAGATTGCCTCTCTCTTGGGTTCATCGATGGTGGTAGATGGGTTCATCAATGGTGGTAGATGGGTTTGCCATGGTGTGAGCTTGAAAGTGGGTTTAGCTTGTGATAGGTTTGGGTTTGGCAGGTGATCTCACCCCGAGGCCACTGTCAATCTCACCCTCTTCCCTCTCCCTCTCTATTCGCCTTTCACTCTACCTCTCTCTAGTTGTGGGATTTTTTTTTTTTTTTTTTTTTCTGCAATTTGGGTTGATCTGATATTGGTGAGTAATTGTGGTGGTTGGTTTGCAGTAGAGGTGTTTTTACGACAGTGGATATTGGTGGCTGGTGGTTGTGTCGTTGATGTTGTTGCTGTTGTTGATGATAATGGGGGAGGGGATAATATATTATTTTAATGAGTAGTAGATATTATTTTAATGTATAGAATTAAATAATAAAACATATAAAAAATGGAATGTTGTAAAATGATGTGGTAAAATAATAAAGTAAGCTTTTGATTTGGCAAAATGGCATAATTTTTGCAACAGCTGCTACGGATGCTCTTATCAATTTATTATAATACACTTTTCAAATATATTCAAATATTAATTTATTCAATTTGTTACCTTAGGTGATTATTTTAAATAGCAATTCATTGAGAATTTGAGATGGCTTATTAGTTCTCAACAAAAAGAGATGACTTATTAGTTATTAGTTATCATTTCATCAATTACTTTTAGGACTTTTATCCTTTAGTTTTTTAAGTCAGTGTTTCAGTATACGTTTGTTACGTAGTCCATATAACACAGCAACTAAACTTCTAAGTTCAATAAAAACATGTTGTTTACTATAACTTTGGAATGGAGACGTTAAACAGAAATCTTTTTGTTTGGTACGTATGTACTCGAATGCATAAAAACTAACTAGCTACTATTCGTTTACCTTAGGTTTTGGTAGCTTTTTGCAGCTTTACTATTATATTCAGATATTAGTATATTCAATCTGTTACCTTAGCTGATTATTTTAAATAGCGACTCATTGAGAATTTGAGATGACTTATTAGTTCTTAGCAAAAAGAGATGACTTATTAGTTATTAGTTATCACTTTATCAGTTACCTTTAGTGCTTTTATCATTTACTTTAGTTTTTTAAGTCGATGTTTCAGTATACGTTTGTTACGTAGTCCGTATAACACAGCAACTAAACTTCTTAGTTCAATAAAAACGCGTTATTTACCGTAACTTTGGAATGGAGACGTTAAACAGGAGTCTTTTTTTTTTTTTTTTGCTGAAAAAACGGGGGTCTTTTTGTTTGGTATGTACGTACGTGAATGCATAAAAACTAACTAGCTACTATTTGTTCACCTTAGGTTTTGGCAGCTTTTCGCAGCTTTATTGTTATCACTTATCAATTTATCACAATACACTATTTAGATATGTTCAGATATTAGTATATTCAATCTGTTACCTTAGCTGATCAATATATATATATATATATATATAATCGAAGCCTTTGAAACCTCCACAATTTTTTACGTCAGTATTATTAAAAAAAAAAACTATTTCTAACCAAAAAAAAAAAAAAAAAACGCTAAAACCCACATTACTCTTGGAAAAACCCGACTACAACACTCATACGCATAAAAACCCCTAACTGAAAAACCCTACCATAGCTAGTTATTTTAAATAGCGATTCATTGAGAATTTGAGATGACTTATTAGTTCTTAGCAAAAAGAGGTGACTTATTAGTTATTAGTTATCACTTTATCCCCCCTTTTTATGGGATGGCTTCTCAAAAAAAAGTTATCACTTTATCAATTACCTTTAGTGCTTTTATCCTTTACTTTAGTTTTTTTAAGTCAATGTTTCAATATACGTTTGTTACGTAGTCCGTATAACACAGCAACTAAGCTTCTAAGTTCAATAAAATGTGTTATTTACTGTAACTTTGGAATGGAGATGTTAAACAAGAGTCTTTGTTTGGTACATACACATGCGAATGCGTAAAAGCTAACTAGATTCTAGCTTAATAAGAGTTTTTTTTAAAGAGTTTCAACTTTTAAGTTCCTCTCTTGATAGTAGCTCTTTATTATCAGGCCAAGACACCAATCGATTTTTGAAATAGCCGGAAGATTGAACCCTAAATCTCTTATTCAATTATTAGAAACTTTATTAGTTGGACTAACTGGAACCCACAGCTTAATAAAAGTTTGTTTGGAACATAATAATAAATTATTTCCTTGTTGGTGATAGCAAAATACTTACCTTTTCTATGTTAAAATGATAAAATTATTGACATTGGATTAAAAATGGAATATGTATGGTACTTTGTGTTGGAGTATTTGTTATTAATAAGACAGTTAATTTTTTTTTTTTGGAGAGAGTTTTCTCAACAAATAATAATAATAATAATAAGACAGTTAATCAAGGGTTAGACTTGATCTGAGAACACCTGCAATTAATATTAAGAGTGGCAAAGTAAGCTCAAACCTATTTGCCCACCCAAAACCACTCACTCTAATTGAATCCAAACCCACCAAATTATTAGTTGGGTTAAATGGGCATCAACCCAATTAGATCCAGTGATTATTGGGTTTTAACTAAAAAACTATTGAGGCCTATTTAACCCAAAAACAATATACCTAAATTCAATCTAGCCCTTCCCATAAAAATAAATAAATAAATTTGGGTGAAATTGGATGAATTCGGGTGAGCGAAGTGGTAGTCAATTTTTCAAGTAGTTGTTAAAAAACTTTTTTTTGTAGATATCCTACCATATGAAATTTAATAGTCCTTTTTGTGCCTTTCATTGCACATTTGATGATTCTGTAAGCAATTGCCATGTACACAAATTTGCTATAACAAGAATGATACTAGAGAAGTTATCTTTAAGGATAAAATTTAAAAATTGTGGTGAAAATTGCTCCTAAATAATAGACTAACTTTTAGGGGTAAAAACCTACACCCTTAAATATATCTTATATTTAATAGTTTAAAATGTTACGTCATTTTAAATTTTAACGTACATACATTTTAAAAATTGGTAAAATTTAATCCGATTCAAAATTACTTACCAAAAGACAAAAAGACTCCAAACAAACCATGCCTTTTGAATTTGCACAAACTATGAGTCCTTCAAAGTTGGTTTCATATTTTTTTACAATTTCAAGAAAAAAAAAATATGCCAGCACTATTTTACATTTAAATTATAAAAAAAAAAAAAAAAAAAAAAAACAACTGACATTGGTTTCATGTTTTTTGTATTTTAATAATATGCTAGCACTGTTTTACATTAAAATTAAAAAAAAAAAAAAAAAAAAACGCGTTTTAGGTATTTTTATTCCTAAATTTTTGCCTATTATCTAGATGTTATTTAGAAGAAATTTTTTCCATGATTTTATAATTTTATTTTTAAAGAAAAGAGGGAAAAAAAAAAACACGTTTTATAGATTTTTACCAACGTATTTTTATTCATTAAGCTTTTGGGCTTGGGTTAAAAAAATAATACTTGCACCAAAAAATATTACATCATTTGATATTAAACTTAGAGAATAGGTGGACTTTTCAAATGGTATGTATTTATATAAATATAAATAAATACTAGCCTTTGAGCACGTACGGATCTTCTTCTTTTTTTTTCTTTTTTTTTTTTGGTAAAGGTTAATAATATGCATCCATTATAATTTTGGATTATTACATTTTTCAATCACAAAATAACCTAGGGGTGTAATGAGTATTATTCATTTGCAGGTGAAATAAATTTTCATCACACTTCCATATTTTTTTTGTAATTGAAAAATGTAATAATCTCAAATTATATTGGATGCATATTATTAACCTTACCAAAAAAAGAAAAAAAAAAAGAAAAAAGAAAAGAAAACAAAGAGTCTCTTTTTTTTTTTTGGATAAATAAACGATTTATTAAAAGCAACTAAGAAGGACCAATAGGGATAGAGCACAACCTACTACAAGAAACCCCATTACAATCATCCTCAAACACACTTAAAATGTCCACAGGCGGACTGTTAAAGAAACTTAAATCAACTTCTAAGCTACTGCTCATCCTTGCAAGAGCATCTGCACACCTATTCGCTTGACGAAAACAGTGCTTGAACTGTATCTGAGGGATGCGAGTAATCAACAACCTACAATAGTCCAAAATAGGAGAAATAGCATGATTCACATAACCCGGATTCGTTAAAGCATCTACAATACCTTTTGCATCAAGTTCGACTATGAGAGAAGAGATATTCATACTACAAGCCATATTAAGGCCATCTCTAAGGCCCCACAATTTCGCTGTGAAGCTGGTTGCAACCCTGATACTTTTGTTAAACCCCACTATCCAATGATCAGTATTATCCCTTATTACACCTCCACAACTAGCTGGACCTAGATTCCCTATAGTTGACCCATCTATATTCAGCTTCATCCATCCTTCAGGAGATTTTTCCCATCGAATTCTCTACAAAACTCGTTGCTTCAACAATCTCGGGGATGAGGCACAATGGGTAAACTCTACTGCCTGATTAACTATCTCCCTAGGCAGATAAAGAAGAGTCTTTGAGCACGCACATAATCGCGTGCTCAAAGGCTAGTATAAATAAAGCAACAAGCCAACAAGAAAACAAGCACTTGCTTTCTTCTTTTGGGAAAATTATTAGATACTCCCGGAGTATTATAAATGCGTACTCCCTCTTCTCACATGAATAGTGAATTCCACCATGAATTTAATTAGTGAGACCCACAATTCATATGAGATGAGGAAGTACACATTTATGATAATCCGGAAGTACACAATAATTTCTCTTTCTTTCTTTTGGCCAAAGGTGTAACCCATTATATTAATAGAACTCCTTTTTGTGGGTTTTGGGGGAACTCTTTAATTGGGGGGGCCGGTTCATTTTGAATATTAGATTAAAGTAGCAATTTATTTTATCCAAAGCAAAAAAGAGACATTTGAGTTTGTGGGAGGCCATTATCTCTTTAATTTAAACAAACAAATCAAACAATTGGCCGGCTAATTTGCAAGAGCTATCCTGATAAGTAATTAGTTAATAAGTAGTAACCTCCAGATTTGAAACTCAATCACATGCCTGAGCCTCAACAGCATCGATTAGCAAAGTTCATCCATAAAATAACTAAGAAATTATAGATAAAAAATTCCCATCAATCTGCTAATACATCACACTCCCCCATTCACGTGGCTGCCAATTATCCACTTTCCCAACATTTTGCTTGAGCATGAGAATAAGTTATCGGGTATTGATTATTACACACTCGTTAGTATATCGTTTGTACAGGTCATTCATTTCGTGTTTTAAATGCGAACGTGATTAAAAAAATGTGAATAAGGCATATAAAATTATAGATTGGTACTTAAAGAAGTCGTGAATTTTTTGTTGTTGTGGGTCTCCAACATAATTTTAGGATGTTCTATTCCATTAAGGGAAGAAAAATAAATAAGTAAATAAAGGTGATCTTATACAGGTACAGACACAATATATGTTCTGATTCAGCCCTTTCTCTCTTGACACAGTTGTCCAAGAATTGCTCTCTGTTTTTGTAAAATTCTTTCATGTTGTTCATCAAAAAAGCTGTACAAGAACTGCAAGCAAGATACAGCCAAGGTGGGGCACAATTACAATTACAAAGTTTCTTTTTTTTTTGGATGGTGAAACCTAATCAAAGTTTGGTTCTTTTTAAGTTTAATTTTTTTTATTACATTAATTGTAACATGGTGAAGTAAGAGATTTAAATTCAAAATTTAAAATCAAACTGGTACAGCTAAAATTTTTTGTTAATGAATTATATATATGAGGTTCGAACTTTGAATTCTACTTACACCCACAATCAATCAAAGAGATATTTGGGTCTGATAATAAAAAGTAAGAACGAAAATTGTGGACTGAAATTCTATTGTATCAAAATTTAAAGAATAAATAAACTACTTAAATTTAAAGTGTACATAATATTTTATAATCATATAACAACTAATGTGAAGTAATGTCAAGTCACGTTACAGATTAGAATATGTCAACCTCAATCTTTATAGAATATTATTGTAAAAAGACTTTGTACCAATGATCACAAATTTAAATGTAAACAACAAAGAGGGTCCCACATAAAGGAGAGAGATTGAGTGTGACTGACCCACCACAACTCCTTTAGAAGATCACCAAAGAAAACGACACACGCTCCTCTCCGTTTGAGCATCACACGTTAAAGAGAACACCCCCTACAAACAAACAAAACAAAACACACCAAAAATATTAATATTAAAAATCATATAATAATGTTGGCTTAGCTTAGCTCTTTTGAAATTCAAACCACACAGACACAGCTTAGTTTACATCTATTAACTTTAAATTTTAGTGTTAAAAATCATATAATCTTTGCTTTGCTCTTTTGAAATTCAAATCACACATATCTCTTAATTTTATACACATATCTCTTAATTTTATATTATGATAAAAAAGTTAACTGATGTTCTAAGTGCAATAGTTTATAAAATATTTTTAGAAATGTTTCATAAATGTAAGAAAAAATAATTACGTTTTTTAATATTTTTTATAGAGTAATTCTAGCTATACAAACTTTTTTACAAAAAAAATTTACAATTTGCTGATGTAGTGTGTAATTATTGATAAATAAAAAAGTAACGTTAATAGTCAGACTAGATGAAAATTAATAAAAAGTTAACCAATTTACAATTTGTAAAAATATTGTAAAATAGTTTGTGACTGTAGCATTAATTTTTTTATTTTCTCATTAAAATGGTATCAAAATTTTCTTAAAATAATTTATTAATATTAGTTATGTTAACGGAACTCTTCCAACAATTATTAAAAAACTATTAAAAAAAAGTCTTCGAGCAATTATTAATAAATTATTTCAAAAAAAGAAAAAAAAAAGAAAAAAAAAAGAAGAAGTCTAATATCACATTTCTGAGTGTCCAAATATTAATTACTTCCTTTCCTTTTTCTTAAACACTTTCTTAAATGAGTTCACTTTAAAAACATGGCCATTTAAGTTTCATTAACTTTTTCTTATACAATTGCCTTTCTTTCCTAGTCTTAATAAATAGTATTTATTACTAGCATTTACTTCTTTATATTTGTTTCCAAATTTGTAGAACTCATTTCAGTTCTGACTTCTGAGTTCACAAACACACAAAAAAAAAAAAAAATTTACTTTTTTTGAGGACCCTTTGGAGAGTCACTCCAGAAAATTTTCGATCGGTGGTGTTCTGTTATTCATTCTAAAGGACTTTGTTCTTCTGGGGCAGAGAGTTTAATCCTCTTCATTTGTTTCCACGTAAGTTGATTTTGTTTTGTCACATAGTAATCTTCGTTTCCTTTTTATGGTTGTTTGTTTCAGACTGCTACTTATATAGAAGATAATTTTTTTCAACGATGTTTTATTTTATTTTTTTGTGTGTGTTTGGAGTAGTTAATATAACAAGAACAAGCAGGTACTACTTTCTTAGCTGAATAAGCGGTTTTTTCAGTTGAAACTTTAAAAGGGTTTGTGGAAATTTGAATTGAAGTTGTCAAAGAGAGAGAGAGAGTGTGTGTGTGTGTGTGTGTGTGTGAATATTTTAGAAAGTGTTTACATTGGTTGGTTTGTTTAGGTTGTTGGGGTTGCTTTAACCTTTGCAGTTTCTGGTTTTGGATGATTGAATGAATCATCCTCTTCAAGCACAATGACCCACTGGAGATTTCTCGTGGGTCCCATTTTGAAAAAGGGGGTCCCACATTTTCTTCTACGCTGTAGGGTCTGCAATTCTGAATTTCATTTGGTTCCTATGTACACACCTACTGATTTGTGTTCTTTCAAATTTTTTTTTTTTTCATTAATTACACACTCACCCTTTGAGTCGAGGAGGTATCTCTTGCAGCAGATATAAGCAATGGGTGTCTCAAAGTTGATGGGGGCCCACATATTGTGAGACACGCTGCATATGCAGGAAACAATTCTTCCTTGAACCATGGCCACGCCGTCCACCTTAGTCTTATAAGCGAAGGAGGTGTCATTTGAGTTAGAGTTTCTTGGCGGCTGATTTTTGGTCATGCTCCACCAGTTGGGTTTAGAACAATTTATTAGAGCTTTTGTGCTGTTTTAATGTTTTATATACATTGCTTGAGCATGAGGTTGCTAATATTAGGTTTGGTGGTCTTATTGTAGTGTTGTTATATGGTTGTGGATTTTGATCAATGCAGCACATTTTATGCAATGTTTTTAATTCTGACAGGATTGATTGTTTTAAAATGAGGGGCTCTGTTTTACTTTTGAAGCTCTGAGAAGTGAGAATACTAAGTTTATGTGTGCTTGGAAAAGCGATTGCTTGCCGGGTTTCAGCTTGTGCTTGTACTTTTGTGATTGTAGAGTTGGAGGATTTTGACTGATATGGGAACTCCCTTTCGCAGGTATGGAACCACCGACTAGAATTCTTGTGTTGAGGAAAAATGTTATAATCTTATTTTGCCTCTCTTGATTCTAAGTTCATAACATGGACATCTTTTGGGATGCAGTGGAATTCTGAGAAAACCGAATGAGACAATGAGGCTTATTGTAACAACTTTTGTTGGAGTTGTATTTGGCTTCTTTTTGGGAGTGTCATTTCCAACACTCACATTAACCAAGGTGCAAAAGCTTTTTGTTTATATCGTTGTGTTTCTCCTCCATTCCATTTCAATGATTTCAACTAGGAGTAATGGAACTTATTTTTTTGCTCATCAATTTGGTAGATGAATCTTCCAACCAGCCTTTTTCCTTCCATCGATCTCACATATATTGAGGACAAGTACGCAGGCCTTTCAAGCCAAGCATTGTTGAATGCTTTGTCTTCTCTGAAGGGTAATAGAGACACATCCACTTATTTTTACAGATATAATGATACAGAGGTAGGCTCTCTCAAATTATTTGCTTTGTGCAGTATAATATGGTTTTTCCCTCCTTCCAAAAACTCTTGTCCTGAAATTGTGATGCTCTGGAATTATTTTATCTCAACTCAATTCTTCTATGCCTTCTTCAAATGTTCTCTCTATATTGCCTCATTTGGAGTTAACAGCCCGTAACAATTCCTAGATTGTCCATCTTGTGATAATAGTGAGTGGAAATTATTTGCCCTATTGAAGAAGAGAATTAATATGTACCTTGTAGGATACATTGGAAGCCAATCCCTTTCAACTTGCAATAAGAACTGTCAGTTTTTATTATTAATAGAATATAAACTGTTCATTACATACAAACTCGGTAGTTGTGTTAAAAAGTAGGATCAATTAAGTCTTATTCATATAGGTAGACAAACCCTTATTTTGATTGTGAGAGGAGACCTAGACACAACCATTATTTTGATTGTGAGGGTAGTGGGTTGCATAGAAACAAGGAGCTCATTAGGGCACTCATTGGTTTAAAATCCTGGTTTTAGGTCCACCTTTTGTGTAATATAATGGTGAATCTTTATCATTTATGGGTGTCTGTGTTTGTTTTGTTCTTAATATTGCAAAACTTAGGTTTAATTTGGTGATGAATGATTGGATGTAGAAAAGTGATCCATTATACTTGAGATTCCTACAAACTTCGTCTGGTACTATGTAACCATGCCTCCTTGAAATTTTGACATTGTATGTGATACCTTGGATTATATGGATTAGATTGAATAAGAGTGTGTATTGTGAGCATGTGTTGAGTCCCCAATTGAGTGGTTACTAGATTGACCTGGGCCATATAAGGATCACAAGGAATTCTAACTATAACTTAACTAGTCCTTTTAAATAGCGCATATGTGACTAGTGTTTTCTTCGGATCATGACAAATGGCATTGTAGCCAACCTGATAATGCATGTGGCTTGAGGGAACTGTAGCACAATGCGGGACCTAATGAGGACGTCAAGAATTTGAGTGGAGGTTTATGCTACCATGGTTATGTGGATTGAATTGGATAAGTGTGTGTTGTGTGTGTGTGTGTGTGTGTGTGTGTGTGTGTGTGTGTGTCTGTTTAGTCCCACATCTAGTGTTTGCTTGGTTGAGTTGGGTTATACATGTGGGATTATGAGGAGCCATAATTGTAACTTGACTAGTCCTTTTGGGGTATAGCACATGTGTCATTAGTGCTTTCCTCTAGTCAAGAAAAATGGTTTCGAAGCCAACCTAGTAACGACATGTGGCTTGGGGGCACTAGAACATAATGTGGGCCCTGATGAAGACGTCAAGGATTTAAGAGGTGAGATTGTGATAACTTAAAATATATGGATTGGATTGGATAAGTGTGTGTTGTTAGGGCATATGTTGGGGGGGGGGGGGGGGGGTGTTGTTGTATCGACCTGATTAATATCTGTTTCAGTTTAATAATGCGAGGAACCTGTAAGACCTGCTATTTTTAGTATCTAATTTTGTAATTATCTTGGAACATCACCAGCATGTCCCTTGCTGATGTTATGTGCTAGCACCAGCTACTAACCCTTTTATTCTAATGCAGATTTGGGTTCCGACAAATCCTAGAGGGGCTGAAAGACTACCCCCTAATATCATTGCAGCCGAGTCAGATTTTTTTCTCCGCCGATTATGGGGTCAACCTAGTGAGGTATGCATCTTCAATCATGACTTTAATATGAAAGACACATTTGGCCTGTAAATTCACTATTAGAAAGTCAGTGATGTTGCTCATGTGTGGTCCTTGCTATTTTGATTTAAAAGTAGTGAAGTACCCCAAGAGAAAGTCATTAAGAGCTGCAGTTTGGTAGGGAGGAGCCTTTGTTTATTTGTAGAGAACAAGCAAGAATAATGAAGAATAGGAGGGTTAAATTAGACTAATAGTTGACATGTGAGCAATGACTATTAAGAAACGAGCCCACTAAACAAGAATCTGTGAATGGCGTATTATGAATTAAAGACGATTGAATAACCCCCAATTATGTTTAGTTGTTTGCATTAAACTGAAGACAGAGTGCTCAGAATGTTCTTTAAAAACCAGAAACAGAGAACAAAAATGAACAATATACAAAATCATTTAAAAGTGATTTGAGCAGAACAAAGAAAAGAAATTCACTATTGCATATAAAGCTAAACTCATTCTTAGATACATCATCACAACAATGATGTCAATGTGAACAACCAAACTTTTAGTTTGTTTCATTAGCCTTCAATTAGATTAGTAATGAATATTTTCCCTTTAACCAACAATGAAGAAGATATCTCCATTTTCCCAAATGATTAACTTTCTTTAGATTTGATATCTAATTTGAATCTGTTGATGGAGGTGGTACTTGCAGGATTTAGCCATCAAGCCAAAGTATCTTGTGACCTTCACTGTTGGTTATGATCAGATGAAAAATATTGATGCAGCAGTTAAAAAGGCCAGTTTGATTTTTTGCTCTCTCAATTTATTTCCACAATTCCCCCTCTCTCTCATTCCCTCACTCGGAAGTTATGTTTACAGTTCTCAGAGAACTTCACCATTGTCTTGTTTCACTATGATGGTCGGACGAGTGAATGGGATGAGTTTGAATGGTCAAGGCGAGCTATCCATGTGAGTGCTCGGAAGCAAACTAAATGGTTAGCAATTCACACCTCTTTTGTTAATTTTAAGTTATTGTAATAGCTAGTAGCATAATTTTGCCAAGGCATATGTAGTCATGTTTTCATGTAAACTCCCTGCAAATTGGTCCAAGGTGGTACGCCAAACGTTTTCTGCATCCTGACATTGTTGCTCCCTACGACTACATCTTTATTTGGGATGAGGATCTTGGTGTAGAGCATTTTGATGCAGAAGAGTGAGTGTTGAATCATATCCTGACTTAGATGGAAAAACTGTTGTGATGAAATAGGATTCTTAAAAGTTTCACATTTTATCTAATGCAGATATATAAAACTGGTGAGGAAGCATGGTTTGGAGATTTCACAGCCTGGTTTAGAACCGAATAATGGATTAACGTGGCAGATGACAAAGAGAAGAGGTGATAGTGAAGTTCACAAGTAAGAGTCACAGACCTCCTTAATCTGTCTTCATTTGCTGCTAAAAAATGTGTGCACTTAATTAGGACTAGAATATATTCAACGGGACAAAGTTTGGCTACAAATTAGCTACAACTCCCACTAAAAAAATTAACAAAACTACATATTTTGAAAATTTAACTGTTGGATTTTGTGTTCTTTATGTTGTTAATACACATGTCAAATTTTGTGCCAATCGGATGTTATTTACTATTCAATCCATAATCTTATTTTTTATGCATAATTTTAGATTACAAAAACTTGAAATTTAAACATTTAATTGATGACATAGCTATTGATCTTTAATCTTTTGGAAATTTTATAAGCATGGAGGATATAAGAAGAAAATGTAATCTGTTGGTAGATCTGTCAAAATTCACATCTAATAAATATATATTGAGTGAGCGTTGTAGCCATTGGCTACAAACTAATTTTTTCCCAAACCTTTTCCTATTCCACGGATGGTTTCCCCTTTAGCTTGATTATATTATATCTTTTTTCCTTCCAACAGGGTCACAGAGGAGAGACCTGGTTGGTGTAACGATCCACATGTGCCACCATGTGCAGCGTATGTAAACTTAACTGACCCTAGTCAATTTTAAATGGATTTGTGCTTTACTTCCTCCATCATTTCAAGAACCCTTAGAATAGGTGGTAATAAATTTATTTGTATTCTAAACATGCAGGTTTGTTGAGATCATGGCCCCTGTATTTTCTCGGGATTCATGGCGTTGTGTTTGGCACATGATTCAGGTATGGATTATTATTTTTATCTTTTCAAGCTTCCACTCCTTAATTTATCCCTTGCTAGCTAGCTTAAAATTTTTGTCCCACCATTGCAGAATGATCTCGTTCACGGATGGGGCCTTGATTTTGCTCTTAGAAAATGTGTAGAGGTTAGTTGCCCCTTCTCATTTTCTGCCTCAGGCATTTAGTTGCTCTTATTTATGATGACAATCGGGTTCTTGTTGCTTTCATATCCTTGCTTGGAAACAGCCTGCTCATGAGAAGATAGGAGTTGTAGATTCTCAATGGATTGTTCATCAAAGTGTTCGTTCACTTGGGAGCCAGGTAAATTCAAAGCTTTTTAACTACCAGTCATTAAGTCATCTTCTGTGAAAGAAATTATAGTCACTCAATTCTTCTTTCAACAGGGACAAGCAGAGATTGGGAGGGCACCTTGGGAAGGGGTATGTAAAGTTTAATGAAATCTATGTCCTTCATTTATTTAAATACTCCGTATGTGTGCACGCCCTCGTACTTGTTTAGACTAGTTTGTTTATGGAGAAGAAATACAAATTTGTGGCATTTGTGTTGGATTTTATGGTTAACTTTTTAACAGAAGAAGAGCACTGAAAACTTTGAGTTCTTATGTGTCAGGTAAGGGAGAGGTGTAGGGAAGAATGGACAATGTTCCAAGATCGAATAGTTAATGCAGAAAAAGCATATTTTGTGGCAATTGGAAAGGATCCCCCCAATTCAACAGCTCATTAGGGGAGACAATTTTGGAATCAGGAACCCCTGTAAATTTACCCGTTCATTGAATTCAACAGACAGAAATTACTACCATCCAGTGTATTTTTATCCATTATATCGTTATCTTTTTGGACACCATCTAAACTATAACCTTCTTTTATGTGCGGGCTGATTTCTAGATAGAGAAAAACTGATTTTGCTGCCCTGAATCTTGATCCGTGTCTCAAACCACTCCTTTGAGTGCACTCCCATAGGCTTATGCCCAAAAAAAAGTAATTTGCATCACCCAAAGCCATCATTATTTTATTTTACCTAACCACTCTTACAACATATTCTACATCTTGTTCTTTATTTTGCAATACACCACATTAAAAATTCAAATAAAGAGGATATTAGAGCTGCAAACTATTTTACAAGTTGTTGATATAGTGAGTAGTTATCAGTAAGTAAAAAAATTGATATTTTCTATTAAAAAAAATTTTGATATCAGTAATAGGGCCAAATAAAAACTCGTAAGAATTGGACACAACAACATTTTATAAGAATGTTGTAAAATAATTTGTAGTTGTAACATTAATCTAAATTTTTTTTTTCCAGCAGACCAAAACAAACCCAGTGTCAGCCATGGCCAACGAACCCACATCCCACAGCTAGTTCGATCAGCAACACATTATCCACAGTAACATTTTTTTTTTTTAAAATGTTACTGTAGCATCCCCTCTATTGTTTTCTATAGTGATGCATAGGCCAATGTAGTCTACAGGGTAATGCAAACCTAATGGATTGCTCCAAGCACAAGTTGGGAGATGCCTTTTATGGGGTAAATTATATATATAACTCAGCCCAAAAAAAAATATGTATATATCAAAATTCAATTAACTCAATTTTACCAACCTAATAGAAATGAAATGATGCCATGTACATTTTGAGAGCACATAGATACATGTGTGCCATATCAAATATATCTCTTTCACGTTAAGCGCCTTCTAATTCAATTGGTTCCTCATGGTGTTTCCAACTAAGATATCCACAGTTTAAACTTTCTACCTCCAATTGTCAAATTATTAGATATATGTATATATATATACACACGCACACAAACACATATATCCCTTCACATTTCACTAGTGAAAAAGGGGAAATTTAGCACTACCAAATGGGCTTTAAAAAAAATTAAATAAAAAGGACAAGTCATTTCGTTAGCTTGTGAAAATGTTGAAAACAAGAAAGAACTGTTATACAAACAATATAAATTCTGGCCATAAAGGAGTCTAGGACAATGAGTCCGGTGTGAGGGAGTTCTGTGAATCAGAACACAAACACATGGACAGTGGGGCTGAGTCACACCTGCTTCTGCACTGTGCGCGTTGATGCAGACAATGAATGTCGTATCACATTGTATCACATTTTCAAAGAAGCAAAAATGTGAGCACAGATAATCTCTTATACTACCGTGCACTCAAAAAATGGTTCTATCCTATGCTATCCTATCCTGTGGACCTGTTCATTCTAGTCGCCCCAAAAGTTTTGGGAGGGAGCAACAGACTGGATTGGCAATTAGAAATAATTTTTGGTAATTGCATCTTCGAGCTCCTTGAAATCCCATGCATTATCTGCTGAATATTCCCCTGCATAGGAGGAAACTGTGATCAAACTACTAATGTCTTTTTCCCTATAATAAAAATTGTGATAATTTTCAACTGAACATGCCCTTGGAAATCTTGAACTTTTCTACTTTCAAGGAAACGAAGTTTATCATGTGCAAATTCCATCTATGTATTTCATTGCTAAGAAATCACAAGAATAGAGATGACACTTGATATTGAACAAATTGGTTTGAAATCGCTTTTGCAGTTGAAGTTCTCTTTCTTTTCTTCACTTCTTTTTTTTGTTTTTGTTTTTTTGCCCTTCCTGCTAGAAAAGACAATTACATAATACCAAAAGAGTGGTTACAATAATATGCTACAAGAGTTCTAGTAAGAGTTGAAGGGAATTGATGTGCAGATAGCCACCGCTAAACCTAGTCCGATGTGCCCATTGCCAGGATAGAGAACAACTTGAGCTACTATTTGAGCAACAAACAATCAGCAACATATTCAACATTCTAGTGTCTACTACCAGTCAACGAGATAAAATGAACCATGATAAACGAGGTAAATTCTCAACCAAGTAATTGTATTGGATAGACCAGCACAGAAGATTTGACTAATCAAACAAGAGTTTTTGGAAGAGCATATTGGGTTCAAAACTAGATGAAAGACAAGATATTTCAATGGGGAGTTGCAGCAGGGGGCTACCATTGAGGAAAAGGGCGCAGGGATTATCCATATGAAAGACAGTATGTTTCCATCATGTCAAGCAGAGGAAGAAGATGTTCTTTTCTTGAGGATGACGTGGATGGTGACCAACTAGAGTTTTAGATAGAAACTATTTAAGCAAACTCAGCCAAACAGTTTGTGTGGCTACCCAGTTGAGCCACCCCCTCAGCATTTGGAGTCTAGAATTCCGAAAGACCAGTTTGTCCTCTTTGCTATAGTTGCTTTGGAAACCATGTAAAGAATAAGAAACAAGGTTTCCATGGGAAAAGGAAATATACCATTTCAACGACTTCCAAACTGCACCAATGATAGTTCTGTGAATCAGAACACAAACACATGGACAGTGGGGCTGAGTCACACCTGCTTCTGCACTGTGCGCGTTGATGCAGACAATGAATGTCGTATCACATTGTATCACATTTTCAAAGAAGCAAAAATGTGAGCACAGATAATCTCTTATACTACCGTGCACTCAAAAAATGGTTCTATCCTATGCTATCCTATCCTGTGGACCTGTTCATTCTAGTCGCCCCAAAAGTTTTGGGAGGGAGCAACAGACTGGATTGGCAATTAGAAATAATTTTTGGTAATTGCATCTTCGAGCTCCTTGAAATCCCATGCATTATCTGCTGAATATTCCCCTGCATAGGAGGAAACTGTGATCAAACTACTAATGTCTTTTTCCCTATAATAAAAATTGTGATAATTTTCAACTGAACATGCCCTTGGAAATCTTGAACTTTTCTACTTTCAAGGAAACGAAGTTTATCATGTGCAAATTCCATCTATGTATTTCATTGCTAAGAAATCACAAGAATAGAGATGACACTTGATATTGAACAAATTGGTTTGAAATCGCTTTTGCAGTTGAAGTTCTCTTTCTTTTCTTCACTTCTTTTTTTTGTTTTTGTTTTTTTGCCCTTCCTGCTAGAAAAGACAATTACATAATACCAAAAGAGTGGTTACAATAATATGCTACAAGAGTTCTAGTAAGAGTTGAAGGGAATTGATGTGCAGATAGCCACCGCTAAACCTAGTCCGATGTGCCCATTGCCAGGATAGAGAACAACTTGAGCTACTATTTGAGCAACAAACAATCAGCAACATATTCAACATTCTAGTGTCTACTACCAGTCAACGAGATAAAATGAACCATGATAAACGAGGTAAATTCTCAACCAAGTAATTGTATTGGATAGACCAGCACAGAAGATTTGACTAATCAAACAAGAGTTTTTGGAAGAGCATATTGGGTTCAAAACTAGATGAAAGACAAGATATTTCAATGGGGAGTTGCAGCAGGGGGCTACCATTGAGGAAAAGGGCGCAGGGATTATCCATATGAAAGACAGTATGTTTCCATCATGTCAAGCAGAGGAAGAAGATGTTCTTTTCTTGAGGATGACGTGGATGGTGACCAACTAGAGTTTTAGATAGAAACTATTTAAGCAAACTCAGCCAAACAGTTTGTGTGGCTACCCAGTTGAGCCACCCCCTCAGCATTTGGAGTCTAGAATTCCGAAAGACCAGTTTGTCCTCTTTGCTATAGTTGCTTTGGAAACCATGTAAAGAATAAGAAACAAGGTTTCCATGGGAAAAGGAAATATACCATTTCAACGACTTCCAAACTGCACCAATGAGCATCAACCGGGGCACCCTCTCCTTATAAGCTCTAGGTGGAGGGTGAGGTCATGGGTTCAAGACCCATGGATGTGTGTGTAACTTATCAATAGAGAAAAAAAAAAAGTTCCATGTCACAACTGCTTTCACAAACTTCTAAGGAGAAACTATGGACAGAATGATGAATCTAAAGTTGTAGGCACTCGAGAGATGGTGCCCTCCTTTGGAGAACCAAATCAAGCTAAAGGATTCAGCAATGAGGCAAATCTGCTGTTTAGTAGTCACTGCAAGGATACACAATGAGCAAAGGGTAATGGCTTGGATTAAATGCATTATGACATGTTTGGCAGGGTGGCTGAAGCTCAAGCGCTGAAATGGGCTGTTGAGCTTGCAAGTCAAGGCTGGATGAATGTAATGGTGGAAGAAGATGCAGCTTTAATTGTAAACACTCTCACCACACCAAGAAACATGAAGATTCAGGATGTGCACATCATCTATTGTGGAAAATATACAAATTTCAATCTTTATTTTCTTCTTCTGCTTATCATAGTGTAAGAAGATGTGCAATTGAAGTTCTCTGTTAGACATGGCATTATGTAGCTTTACAATTTAAAGAAGTAATCCCAAATTCCTCGAATGGTAACATGCATTACTAAGAATAATTATTATAAGAATCAACTGGTTCAAAGATATTTGTTTTGGGTAGTATTAGATTCAGTATCATGCAAAGTAAAATATTGAGCTCATAAAATTCTTCAGTATGTTGTAAATGTATTGAACAAATCATGTGTTTGATCAGCACTTACCAATTGAATCCCTTCGAAGAGCAGTTAAATGAGCACAACTGCAAGTGAAGAAGTAAGTTAGAGAAACTTCAAACTCAAAAGATTCTTTAACCAAAATAATAATTTAGGAGATTCAAGTTCCCACAATCTTTCTTTCATCTTTAGGATTTCTTAATGCAAACCCTAAGTGCTATCTGTTTAAGAGGCCTTTTACAGAATTGAAAATCTGAAGATAGTCCAACCATTTTTAGAAAGAAAACTATTGGTAGGATAGACTGATGAGGGGATATCAATACCTGTGGGGAAACATTTCAAAATGGGGATTTTTTTTTTTGATTGGTAGGTTACACACACAGCCCTCACCCTCCACCTAGCACTTATAAGGGGAGGAGACACTAGTTGAGCTAGAGCTAGAGAATTTCAAAATGTGGTATTGAGCTTAATATAAGTAATTACCTGCCAAGAGCCTTCCCAAAATCTGCACATAATGAACGTATGTATGTACCTTTGGAGCATGTCACACGGAAAATCAGATTTTGTCTGTAAACACCAAACACGAAATGAAACAATGCTCAAATATGGCCCAACACAAAATGAAACAATGCTCAAATATGACCCAACACAAAATTATACCATGCTCAAATATGGCAAACTCATGATAAAATAACACATGAACCACATATCTCATTGTGATGATTTCAAAAACACCCTTCAAATTTATGTGAAGTTTTTCTTCCACCACCACCTTTTTTCTTAAAGCATGATCTACATAAACATATCTTATTTAATCACCCAAATATATGGAAGGAATGTGTCTGAAAGTTCTTGAACATAAAGGTAGAATGAATTTCTGGATGTAATTGACTCAAGACCTTTGAAGAGTAATTAGAAAGGTGTAAATCATGGCCCAGAGTTATCATGCTGTCTATTGTTTACTCATATGTATATGAGAAAATGAAGCCTTCAAACTTCTACATTGGCTAAATAGGATCCTACCTCTGCAGCCTTGACCCCTTGAATGTGACAAAATAAAATTTAAATATGGCATAACCATAACTTGTGTACTTTATGTCAAGGAGATTTTTCACATAGAAAAAATTTAGCGCACATAAGGCACAGAACATGGCAAAGCTCACTCTGATACAGTATATTAGGAACTGCAGTCATCCATGAGCACAAAACATATCAACAAGTCCAGGAAAAAAAAAAGGAAGTAAATTCCAGGTATATAATATGTCATCAAATATATGTATGATTTTACAACGTCAACTATAATGGGCTTCATAGGCCAGAGTTTGTCTACATCCAAACAAAACCTAGGGTACCTGTCATCTAAGCTACGCTCGATATCAAATTGGAAGATTGAAATCCTTCTAGGTGAAAGCTCAATACTTTCTCCTCTTCTTGCTTTTTCATACATCCTTTCTCCTCCAACCTATCAAAGAAATTGAAACTTTTATGTAGTTTACGATGAGTTTGATAATCTATTAGCTTACATTCTTATAATTCTTAATTGCATATAATACACAGATTATGAAATCAAACTTGAGAGTAAAATTTCGACAAGTTAAGATGAAATGAGCACGCATGATACTACAACACTGCAAAGTTTCTGTTGCATCTTTATGAAATTTCTATTTAACAGATTCATATTAGATCTCCCCTGAATAGGACAGTCAATTGGGTTGAGCAGTGAATTTGCCTTGAGCCTGATTGTTTTTTTGGGCTGAAGACCAACTTTTTCCTTTAATTCCCAGAAAGTAATCCTACATTAATTTTATAGATATTTCTATTAATTTTACATAAATTATACATTTTTTTTCTTCAAGAAGAGCTGCGGGTCTAGTGGTCAAGTAGATGTTATACATCAAAGTCTTAACCTCGAGTTTTGTTTTGTTTTCAAAAACCTTTGCATTCTGTATGGGACAATTGATTTTGTGCGAGCCCAAAACTTGGCCATAAGTCTTCCAGTCATGGAATGAGCTCAGGAGAGTTTTGTGTTTCAGCTGAGCCCGTGGAATCCTCATTCCAATTCAGCCCTGCCCAATTGACAGTCCTACTCTCAAAATAGGTGGACTGAAACCCAGTGACAGTCAGGGATTGAGCTCTGGAGGAAAAACAAAGAAGAGGACAGAAACTCTTTACTCTTTAGCCTATTCTATACATTTCCTGTCCCATGAGAAGCAATTATGAAACAAAATAGGATTATTTAATGCGTGCATATAGAGGATACCGCCAGTTGTTCAGCCCCATATATACTTATTAGCTTCCTGGCAAAGTGTTTCAGAAGATAGATGTATTTCCAAAGTCTTCAGAGAAAAGAACATAAGAAAAAGAAACCAAGGATCGGTCCACATTTAGATTCATCACTAATTTTGACAGAAATACTTACTTTGATGGCAGAGAACATTGGGGGAACTTGCCAAATTTCCCCACAAAAGGATGCAGCAGTTTTCTTCAAGTCCTCATCTTTGATTTGCTCCCAAGGCTCTCGTTGAATAACCTACACAAGAGGTGATCCATGAGTAATATTTGCACCATGTGTAGCTATGGATTAAATCCTAGCAAGAGATAAGACATTATTAGCAGTTCTAGTGCTCAGTAGAAACTATTAAGGTCATCCTGCAAGACAATTGTAAACAGTCTAACCACATTTGAGATGAAATTATGCACATGGATATAAATAAACTTGTCTGCAAGCACTAGATTATAGTATTGGACTATAGGCTATCCATGACTTCCATTTCTCTCAATCCAAGTATACATACATATACCCTGTTGCCAACATCATAAGTCACAACTCACAACAGTACCCTTGTTGCAAATAATTTGTATGATGATGATGATGATTATTATTATTATTATTATTATTATTTTTTTGATAAGTAAGAAAGATGTATATTCAAAAAAATGCTATATGCAGAAGGCATAAAGCAAAACAAAGAGTGCAAATTCAGTGCAAGCTCTTTCATCTTCAGTGCATTTTCTGCATTCTTTTTTCTAAGTTGATAGTGTTATATGCTTATGAAGCATTGCTTTTTTTTACTCAATTTTTATTTTGATAATACAATAGTTGGGGGTGGGGGGATTTGCTATTTTTACTCGATTATACCTCACATTCATTCTATATGGCTGGTACAATAGGTAGTTAGTTGTTCAACAAGTCAATCCTCTAAATAACCTATATCATGGTGCATATAAGTTCAAAATAAGGCACAATAGTTATCCAGAAGAAATAAACACACCGGTGAATCAGCATCCCAAGTTGAAGTGGCCTCCCCTAAACGGAAAACTCCGCTGTAACCCTTAACCATTCCTTGATATCTTCAGTATAAAAACATTAAGAGCCTTCAGAGAGAGATCATTAGCATAAATTTGATAAGGGGAAAAAAATAATAGATTCCTGGGGCAGATAGTAAATCACTACTCTAAGTGGATAAGATTCAAAACTTACCCTTCTACCAACTTAGTGGCTTTACCAACACATACAATCAATAAACCAGTTGCCATTGGGTCAAGGGTTCCAGCATGCCCTACCTGCAACCCCAAATATATAAATAAATGGTTGGAAGAGCTGTTACATGAGAAAGTATGCCTACATGCACATGCAATAGCAAAAAGGCACCTTTTTAACTTTGACCAGGCGTCGCAGTTTTCCACAAACTGTAAATGAAGTCCACCCTGTCTTGCAATATGATATTGTTATATTTTGATTGATGGAAAATGACCTAAAATTGTCATGATTCTACTTGTAATCTCTAAGAAAATGGTGACACGTAAAGAGATTTGAGAATTTGGATAAATTGTCCTGTTAATCCTAAATCAAGAAAACAAAGGATAGATCATAATCCTTTGCTGCAACCTAAATTATAGGCAAATAGTTTCCCTAGTATCCCATTAAACATCCATTTTCTTTTCTCCTAGCATTCACAGCATGTCCAGCCAAAACTAATGAATTTCATTCTCAATAATAAGTTTGACTCATATATCTGATATCTCCCACATTTTGTAGTTGTAGGCCAATTATTCTCACTCCCATTGAGTTTCCCCAAAGTTTCTTTCTTCAATAACAATAAGGATTCTCACTCCCCACTATTAATTAGTATTGCTCTAAATCACTGCCTAAGTACCAGAATTTATCACTCTTAACTTCCAACATTTTTTGTCAATCAATTCACTTAGGCATAATTCAAAATGTTCAAACAAGAACTAATGACCAATACCCCTGAAATGAAAGTTGCAATCACATTCGGTGCCAAAATGAACCAATGGAACTCACCTTTGGGTTTGTTCACCAACACCACTGTCCCACAAGGACCATCCCATCTTGGTGGAAGCTCGGTACTCCTTGTCAAAAGATATGGCTCCTCATTCTTAACTTCACCATCCTTATTGGGACCTTTCTTCAAACACTTAAAGAACTCCTCCACCTTCTTCTCCACAACATCCTTATTCGCGTCCTTTTTCGCCAATTCTATCCTGCCCTTTTCTCCTCCTCCCTCTTCCTCCTCGAAGAAAACCAACCCTTTACCATCCACACCCTCCTCTTTCTTCTTCTTCTTTCCCCTCTTCACATTACTCTCATTGGATTCACCTGGTTGAAGAAACGCCTTGTCAAGGCATTGATCAGGAAAATACTTCTTCTCCAGCTGATACACCATCTTATAATGCTTCTCTTTTTCCCAAGGATAAGCAAAAGTATCATAAAAATACAACTCCTCCTCTCTCTTATGCAACGTATTAAATTCTACAACCTCAGGCTTCAACTCCACAAACCTCTCCTCAGAGCTCCTACCATCCTCATCTGAATCCGACCCATACATTCTTTTCCTCCTCTTATTGTAATACTTCCTCATAGACTTGTTCATTTCCAAGTTTCCCGAACTGGGTCTGTTTGTTTCAATCTCTGACAATAGCTTCTGATCCACCCAGTCCTCAATGCCCGTTTCTGAAGTGGGGTTTTTTGGTGAGTCCGATTGGGGCGAGTCTTCTGAGCTGTTGGGGTTGTTATTGACTCGGGTGAGTCGGCGAGGAGGGTGAGGCTGGGTTGGGCGGTTGATGATCATGTCGTATTGAAGAGGGTATGGAGTGGAAGAGGTGCAGAAAGAGAGGGAAGAGTGTGGAAACATGGTTTTGTTGAAAGGTTTGGGGTTTGGGAGTGGCAGTGAGAGAGAGTGCGTGTGTATTCGTGTGGCCATGAGTCTTTGACGGGAGAGGAGAAGGAGGGATACGTGGGTTAGAGACAGTGATTTCGCCATTGTTGGCGATGAAGAAAGAAAAAGAAGGATTCGCAGTTGCTTGTTTTTTCATATTTGAAGTCACTGGGTTTTACCGTTTTTTAGAACACCACCCCAAAAACAAAAAAAAAAAAACAAAAAAAAAAAATTTGCCATAATTCCATCATTTAATAACGCATGGGGGAGTTGTGAAAAAAATTGTAAGTTTTTGTGATTTTAAATTGTAAGGTACTGTTTATTATTGTTGTTTAAATAACCGTTTTTAATATTTAAACAACATTACATATATTTTTATACATTTTTTTTATTTACACGCATTTTCAAAAAATATAAACAACATTATTAGAACAACATTATCAAACTGGCCTTAAGTTTTTGTGATTTTAGCATTGTTTGACAAACATTGAATGTGTCCATCAATGATACAACCATAGTTGTCAGTATCGTACAATACGCGATACGTATCGTATGATACGTATCTAATCGTGTGTAAAAAGTTTCGTATCGTATCGGCGTATCGTAAATGCTCATGAATCGTACGATACAGTGTGTGTATCGTATAAATCGTATCGTATCGTAAAATTATACGTATCGTACGATACATAGACAAATGCTTTAAAATGAGATTTTTTGTTAAAATTTGTACTTTTATTTGAATCTAACAAGTTGTTAGATTTGTTTTTAATACAAAATTATTAGTTTTCTTAATTTAGCTTACTAAAATAACATATTCATAAGTTTTTTTCTCCTCGCTCCTACAATTGACTACACAATATGCACTTACCTTTCACTTTAATATTTTAAATTTTTTTTAATTTTTAATTTTTATTTTAATCGTTATTGTTATAAGTCCAAGAAACTAGAATGCCAAAAAAAATTTATAGAAATGGAAAGAACAAGAAGAGATAGTAAATGTTAATGACTAATAACGATGAAGAAAATTTTAATGAAGAAATAAATTTGTAAAATTATAAATATGATGATAGCGTTGACTTAGATGGGGTTGATTAGACAATTTGATAAATATGATGAAAATAAATTATTATTTTTGAGTCATTTGTAATATATTATCACTTTTGAATTTAAGTAATTTTAATGTGTATGTTATGAACACATGCTAGTTTGATTTATTTAGTTAGTTTGTTAAATATTATTACATAAGTGAGGAATAAATTAGTCATTAATTGAACATATTTAAAATTTATAATGAATATATCATTTATATATGTATATTTATAATTTTTTTGTCATTTGTAATATATTATCACTTTTGAATTTAAGTAATTTTAATGTGTATGTTATGAACACATGCTAGTTTGATTTATTTAGTTAGTTTGTTAAATATTATTACATAAGTGAGGAATAAATTAGTCATTAATTGAATATATTTAAAATTTATAATGAATATATCATTTATATATGTATATTTATAATTTTTTATAAATTTTATTAAGTGTTTGTGTATCTTACGATACACGATACGATACGATACACAATACAAAAAAATTAAAAATCGATTCACGATACGATTTACGATTTGACAACTATGATAGTGATTAACACAAAAAAAGTTTATTTCGTAAAAACAAAACAAAGATACGTTAAAGTTTGAAATGTGGCAAGTATTCATCTAAAAAAACAAGTGAAAGTCATGTGATGAGAAAAAAGTGTGTGGCTGTGGAATTTTTCTACTTAAAAAATATAAAATATCTTATGCTCTAATATCTTCCCTAAGCAGATAACACAAACACACCACAACTCTCTTTAATCTTTTCAGTTCATCTCTCTCCCCACCTCTCTGTCTCTTTTTTGTCTTTCCTTTATGAGAATCTCACTTCTTAGTCTCTCTTACAAAAAAAATAGATTTGAGCAAATCTCCCTTCCAATTTCAGTTCTCTTCCTAAGCAAGTTGATCTAGCAATGACAGATCTAACATCTAAGGTTTGAGCTTTTGGCAATGATAGAACCGTTCACTTTGTTTTTTTGAACTAAAATAATTCATGATTTTCAACTTGGAAAAGTAACAATTTTTTTTGCAAAAGTGGTGTGTGTAAAATTGTAAATGAGTGTGAGAAATAGACATTGTTCATATACCTTGCTAGTGGATTTGTTAGTTGAAAGCTGAAGAAAGAGGTGAACTGGTGAAGCTATGAACCTATGAAGGAGAAGAGAGAGTAGAGGGACAGCTACGGTTTTGAGGAGAAGAGATAGTAGAGAAGACAGCTAGGGATTTGAAGGGAAGATAGAGTAGAGGGTTGAGAGACATGGGGACGACTAGAGTTTTGATTTTAAATAATGTAGAATCTATAGAGAAGAAAGAGGAGTGATTGGAGTTTTGAGGAGAAGAAGAAGAGTTAGAGAGTCAAGGCTGATGATAAAAACGAAGAGACAAAGAGTGAGAGAGGCGTGATTGAGATTTGGTAGTGAATAGAGAAGACATGGGTGTGGAGTACGGTCTTTAGGCATGGCGCACAAGTTCCTTCTATATAGGGATGCATGAGTGGTGAATACGTAAAGGTTTGTGGGACCCAGTTACTCAACCGTTGGTAGGACCATCTGTCCGTCGGTATGAATATAAAGGATAAGACGTGACCATCCGTCGAGTACATATGGAACCATCCGTTGGGCACATACGTGGAGCACTGATTCACAGAGACTTCAAGGAAGTCAAATGAGGAGTTCTTCCCAATGAGCCCGTAGTTGGTGGTGGGTCCTACTAGAAGAGGCACATACCCTGACTGGTCAGTGGCGGAGTATTTCATCCTGACTGGTTAAAGTGCTTGATGGACTTTATTGGACGAAAATACCCTTATTATTGTGCAAGTTGGTCTGTTGATTGGATGAGTATAGTGGGTCGTCTGTCAAAAGTGTCTCATCAGTTTAGACGAGTTAGTGTTTGCATGTTCTAGGTGATGAGTAGGGTTCCTAATGACCCTTTGATATGTGACGACCATCAGGGTGAAATGTGTTGCGTTGTGTTAGGGAAGGTATCTGATGACCCCTAGGTCCTTGACGACCCTTTAGTCTTTAACAACCCATTGATACGTGACGACTGTCAAGGTAGAGTGTCACATGGTGTCAGGGAAGGTACCTAATGACCCATAGGTCCTTAATGACCCCTTGATATGTGACGATTGTCAGGGCGAAATGTGTCTCGTGGTGTAAGGGAAGGTACCTGACGACCTTTAGGTAGCTAACAACTCATTGATACGTGACGATCGTCAGGGCAGAGCGTGTCACATGGTGTCAGGGAAGGTACCTGACGACCCCTAGGTCCCTGATAACCCTCTGATACGTGATGATCGTCAGGGCAGGATGTGTTACGTGGTGTCAGGGAAGGTACCTGATGACCCGTAGGTCCTTGACAACCCCTTGGTCCTTAACGACCCCTTGATACGTGACGATTGTCAAGGCAGAGTGTGTCGCATGGTGTCAGGGAAGGTACTTGACGACCCCTAGTTCCTTAACAACCCTATAATACGTGACGACTGTTAGGGCGGAATATGTCGCGTGGTGTCAGGGAAAGTACCTATTGACCCCTAGGTCCCTGACGACCCCTTGGTCCTTGATGACCCCTTCTTGATACGTGACGACCATTAAGGTGGATTGTGGCGCATGGTGCCACACTCCCTTTGTGATCGACGATGCTTTTGGTGATTAAAGACTTTTTTGGTAAGTTGATGATGCTTTTGGTGATCGAAGACTCTTAAGGGTGATAGAAAGATTTTTCTGGTTGGTGAAAATATTCCCTATAATAAACAATCCAAAACTTGTGCAACAATCCGAAGGAAAGCAAACCATTTCCAATGGCACAATTATCCCAGCCAACACCTTTCACAGTTTTCACTTGCTCATTGCAGTCCTATTACTTGCACACTGTTTAATTAACTTGAAAAAAATGAAATCATTCAGCTAGTAAATTTGAGCCCTATGAAAGCAACAAAGAAATAAAATGTATCTCAGCCAACCCAATGAAACCAATGCTAACAATAAGACACAACATGGAATTTACTTGTAAATTGGCTGTTACCATGTGTTTGGGTAGCTTCTTGTTTCACATGGATAAAAACACATATCTATTGTAAGAAAGGATCTGGTTAAGCCAAAATACACCATGCATTTAGTGGTTTATTTTCTTGATTATTGTGTAATTTTATTTTTAAATTTCTAAAATAATTCATTGAAAGCTACTATCTCTGTCTCAAATGGTTAGTCTTGTTTAGAAAACTCAACTTTTTAAGAGAATATCAAATATTGACTTGTTTCTTGTTAATTTTTTTTTTTGAGAGAAAAACTTGTTTCTTGATTTAAAAGATTGAAGGTTCCAAAATTACTCTTAAACAAAATTTGTAAAAAAAATTTCTCATTTAAAGTGCTTGTGTTTGGTAAGGGCATAATAGGAAATTCAGTAAATTAATGGTTTGAAATTTTAGAAGTATGACCAAATTTTAGGACATCCTAAAATAGAATACAAGACCAACAATTTGGGATAGATAGAGTGAAAAATAGCATTTAGTAATCCTTAAATAATGCCTTAAAAAAATCATATAGAGAGCTTGTAGGTTTTAGCATCAATTGCGACATGTATACAATATACATACGTGCTCCTTTTTATTTTTATTTTTTTTTAAGAAGAATGAGGAGAAATTATTAGGTCAGGAGGACTGCTGACGTGGTCTTCTTTGACCTCCCAACCAATAAAATGCTTTTATTTATGTAAAGGAAAAAGTTTGACTACAAAACCATTTGTAGCCTAAGGCTACAAACTGCTCTAATAAACTGACATGTGTAAAAAATGGCATGTGCATTGCACATGATTACTTAAGTAAACTTAACCCAACTAACCCTAGTTAACTACACCACCTATTTAAAAAATAAAAAATAAAAACTAAAAAACTAAAACACAATACGTATTCTCTCTCTCTCTCTCTCTCTCTCTCTCTCTCTCTATTGACTTGTTTCTTGTTAATTTCTTTTTTTTTTTTTTTTTTTGGGAGAAGAACTTGTTTCTTGATTTAAAAGATTGAAGGTTCCAAATTTACTCTTAAACAAAATTTTTTAAAAAAATTTATCATTTAAAGTGCTTGTGTTTGGTAAGGGCATAATAGGAAATTTAGTAAATTAATGGTTTGAAATTTTAGAAGTATGACAAAATTTTAGGACATCCTAAAATAGAATACAAGACCAACAATTTAGGATAGATGGAGTGAAAAATAGCATTTAGTAATCCTTAAATAATGTCTTAAAAAAATCATATGGAGAGCTTGTAGGTTTTAGCATCAATTGCAACATGTATACACTATACATACGTGCTCTTTTTTTTTTTTTTTTTTTTTAAGAAGAATGAGGAGAAATTATTAGGTCAGGAGGACTGTTGACGTGGTCTTTTTTGACCTCCCAACCAATAAAATGCTTTTATTTATGCAAAAGAAAAAGTTTAGCTACAAAACCATTTGTAAACTGCTCTAATAAACTGACATGTGTAAAAAATGGCATGTGCATTGCACATGATTACTTAAGTAAACTTAACCCAACTAACCCTAGTTAACTACACCACCTATTAAAAAAATAAAAAATAAAAACTAAAAAACTAAAACACATTACGTATTCTCTCTCTCTCTCTCTCTCTCTCTCTCTCTCTCTCTCCATTCTGTATTTATTTTTCAATGCCCACCAACTGTTTGAAACAATGTCTAAATCAACATGTTTTTATTTTTCACCGTTGTTATTGATTGAAAAGCTTTTCAAAGGTGATTATGACTTTGTTAGTATCATGGTGGGTTAACCACCGAATCTGTCTTTAGTAATCCTAATTTTATTTATACCTTTTCCTTGGTTTAGTAAATGAATGAATATTGGCATCGGTGGTGTTGTATCAATGCAGATTTTTATTTTTATAGTGGAAACATATAAAAGGGATATGTTTAAAAATTAGTAAAGGTTTTGATAATGTATACTGCAAATTATTCTGGCTCAAGTACAAATAATTGATATTGTGGCTCACTGAACTTTTAATTGATAAATGTTGCTAGCATTGAAAACTGAAGCCTCAATGATGATATGTTATTTTGTGTACATAACGAGGAAGTATTAATTGCAATTTGACATTTTATTACTTGTGAGGATAAAATGATTCATCTATTAGGAAGAACTTGATGTTAAGTTAGAACATTTTGCAAATCTGGTATATGGTCAGTGAATGCTCTTTCTTTGCAAGCTAAATTTGAAATTATCCATTAGGTTTTGAAAAATTGGTGCTGACTTGTTTATTATCATGTATTTGAGTCACAATGCTCGTGAAATTTCTACACTTGCAGCAGAGAATGAGATAATATATGAACATACCAAAGAATGTTTTGAAAAATTAATGAAGGAATTGCAAGAGATTAGAAAAAAATGTCATTCGAATAATATGGAAAGTTGCATAGAGGTCCATGGTGATGTTACTACAGATATTTTACAAGGTGATGGTATATGTAGGATTAAAACAAAACCTACTGTTAGGCGTCCAAAGAGAAGGTTGAAATCTGCATTAGAGAAGAAAAATGGTAAATCTCAAAGCAAAACAACACATGCTAAAAAACATGGAAGTGGCTTACAAAAAAAAAAGAATATTGTGAGGCGAGACAAGTTGAATCACTTGCAAGCCTAAATAAAGTAAGATATGTTACATTCCACTATAATATGTCAATCTCGTAGGCACATAAATTTGTTTACAGTCTGTGACATTTATTCTTTGCTATTATTTACAGGTTTCAATAGCTACTTCTAGTGTTATCCAAGAAGAGCACAATATTGGCAAAACCACCAAATAGACTAGAGTAAGGGTGCAAGAATTTTGGATGGAGATTGAAGACTGCAAATTTATTTGTTAGAGATTGAAGACTATTTATTTTTGTTAGACCATTGGCAGATTGAAGACTATTTTTTATTGTTAGACCATTGGCAAATTGTTAACTTTTTAGTATTTTTTTTTATCGTTAGACCATTGGCAGATTGAAGCTGTCTTTTATTTTTTTATTTTTTTTTAATAAATTGTTAGACCACTGGCAGAACCATTGGCAAACTGTTAACTTTTTAGTATTTTTTATTGTTAGGCCATTGGCAGATTGATGACTATTTCTTATTGTTGGACCATTTGAAATGCATTAAGTTATTGTTTGATATAAGCTTTATAGAGAAAAAATTTATTTATATTTACGGTTTAGGCTGAATTTATTTTAGCTATTGTGAGAGATAAAGTTTGTGGTTCAAAATGGTACCACTTTTTCTGCATTGCTAGTTTACATTTGATAGGAAACCAAGAAAACTCTGTTTTTGTTTATTGATTTCCCTACAAACTACAATGCTGTCTTTATGTGCACATGACTTAGTGCAGATTATTGGAAGCTTGATTTTTATTTAATTAATTATGTTTATTTTTTCATATATCTGTGTGGATCTGCTGGAATCTGTCAATTTATTGTTTGTTTTTATAGAGAAAAAATTTATTTATATTTACGGTTTAGGCTGAATTTATTTTAGCTATTGTGAGAGATAAAGTTTGTGGTTCAAAATGGTACCACTTTTTCTGCATTGCTAGTTTACATTTGATAGGAAACCAAGAAAACTCTGTTTTTGTTTATTGATTTCCCTACAAACTACAATGCTGTCTTTATGTGCACATGACTTAGTGCAGATTATTGGAAGCTTGATTTTTATTTAATTAATTATGTTTATTTTTTCATATATCTGTGTGGATCTGCTGGAATCTGTCAATTTATTGTTTGTAGATTAATCAGAATTGGTCTAGTTCTATACCCTAGAGGCTATGTGCTGTGAATCGGTGAGTTTAGTCTGGAATCTGTCAATTTATTGTTTGTAGATTAATCAGAATTAGTCTAGTTCTATACCCTAGAGGCTATGTGCTGTGAATCGGTGAGTTTGAAAGGAATCAGTCGTATTCAAGGCGACAGCCCTCCAAGAAATTAATAGACGAGAAGAGAATAGTTTAAATGGAAAATATTTGCTGCCTTTTATTGCTTAAGCTGTAGCTTAAATACAACTATGCCTAATTCTTGAAACATAGCACTATGTAGGGTGCATTATCATAAGTGTTATCTTCAATCTAGAAATATTACAACCATTCTATTATCTTCAATCTAGAAATATTACAACCAATGCCGCAACCAAAGCATGATCATCAGATCCAGGATATATGATTAGTTGAAATTTATTCCTTTCAGCATAAACTGCTGCAACTTGTACATGAGGCTAGTCTGCATCAAAACATAAGAGTGAGACCTTATGTTAAAAACCACAATGAATAAAATGGTAATTATAAATTTAAGAGAAAAAAAGAATATAACTAATCTCCAACATTTACATTGCAGCAGCTAGTGGCTCTTAACAAATCTACGAGACAATTTTAAGGAATGACAAGATGAGGAAGCAGGAGATAATCCATGATAAATATGAAAAAAAAAAATTTCATGCACGAGAAATTAGATGAATTTATTGAGAGATGAACAAGACCCGAAAATCATGTCATTTTGTAACCTATACATATAACTAATTCCCTATCAAGAGTAATGTAGTTCAACTGTTTAAGTCGAGAGATCAACAAGATTTTTTTAAGGCCACAAAAGAAAAGCATCGTTTAAAAGCTCATAACATAAAGCAAAAGTCATGTAACTTATCTTAGAGTAGCTAACTAAGCAATTTGTTGAGCTCTCAGCCCCCCGCGCCCACCCCCCCAAAAAAAAGATCGTTGAGCAATGCTACTAAGTTTGTACTAAGTACATATTTCTTTGTCTAGTCATCAAATGTATGTTGTTGTTAAAAATCTTCAATAATTTCTAGTCTATACACAAATCACACACGCTAAACATGTACTTCAACCTCTAGTAAATAACAAAATATGGTTCCGCATAGTTACTGATCAGGCTTAAAACAATATATCTTTGTTGCATTTTTCAGTAAATTTCATAGAACACAAAGCAAATCTTAATCATTGAGGCTTTAGTTTTCAATGCTAGCAACATTTTTCAATTATTTGTACCTGAGCCACAATATCATTGCCTCTGTAGATAGTGCAGGATTTTTGGAAAGGATTTCAGTGTATATGAATTTAGTTTCTTCCCAAAGTTAGATATTAATTTAGTTTCTGCAACCTTGAAGCCACTATACAACCCATTCTACAACAATATCCATTAAACCAATCAAAACCTTATCCAAAATTCGAAATTCAATCACATATATGCCCCCTTAATCATAGATTGTTTGAGATTTTTTCTTGCTTAAACATTTGCAATGTGCATTCTAAACTACAAAAAATTTCAACCAATAATGGTGAAAAGTAATTGTACCTGATCCACAATATCAATTATTTGTACCCGACCTAGAATAATTTGGAGTATACATTATCAAAACCTTGCTTATAACTAATTTTTCAACATATCCCTTTTATAAAAGGTTTTCAATATTCATTCAAAATAAAAATAAAAATCTGCATTGATACAACACCATTGATGCCAATATTCATTCATTTACTAAACTAAGGAAAAGATATAAATAAAATTAGGATTAATAAAGACAGATTCAGTGGTTAACCCACCATGATACTAACAAAGTCATAATTACCTTTGAAAAGTTTTTCAATCAATAACAAGGTGAAAAATAAAAACATGTTGATTTAGACATTGTTTCAAATAGTTGGTGGGCATTGAAAAACAATTGGTGGGCATTGAAAAATAAATGCAGAACGGGGGGAGAGAGAGAGAGAGAGAGAGAGAGAGAGTATTGTGTTTTAGTTTTTATTTTTTATTTTTTTAATAAGTGGTGTGGTTAATTAGGGTTAGTTGGATTAAATTTACTTAAGTAATCATGTGCAATACATATACCATTTTTTACACATATCAATTTATTAGAACAGTTTGTAGCCTTAAGCTACAAATAGTTTTGTAACTAAACTTTATCTATTTATAATTAAAGTAATTTATAAATATTACTTAGAATTTTTATATGAATACATTAGACCATCATCGCTAATATTACTACTTTTTTACGCATCTATCACAACCCCAATAAACTGTAGCAATATACTGTAGAAATGATTGTGAAAAATAAAAGCTGTCTTAGACGGCTTATCATTTTTATTATTTTTTCAAGACTTTGAAATGAAAAAAATAAAATAAAATAAATCCTGATAATAGGCTGATATGACGGACCAATTTATTCAAAGGGAAACATCTTCTCTGTCTCTCAATGATAATCAAGAACATGCACATTCGGGCTAGTCAAAATATAATCACGAAAATGCACATTCGTGCTAGTCAATACTTACCAACCAGCGATGGATGGTTCCGTGTAATTTCACTACAAATCCACATATTGACTCGATACCTGACGTAACATATAATTAAGTTGTAGATCTCATAAAAAAAAAAAAGTTGTAGATATATTCAATGAAATCTTATTAGAGATTTGACATTTAGAAGGTTCGAAATTATGTAGAAACCGTAACCTTTCAATGTCATTATAAGAATTGGCCCATGGCTGCGCGTGTAGAACAAATCCATTGGGTTTGGGGTTACATTAGAGGAAATTAAGGCAGAGCGTGGTCAGCTCAGGCTACACAGCATTGAAAGGTTCCACTACTTGCGCGCGCGTATATATGTGACGGTTTGGATAGTTAATAAAGTTGCCTTGCGTTTCACTTATTGTGTTTTCTTCCTTTTTTTTTTTATTTTTTTTTTTGGCCGGCTTTGTTGACTTTGGGAGACAAAATTTACTGTGCGTATACTGTGCATGCACTGTTTACGCACTGTTTACGTACTGTTCATGCAATATTTAATATTAAAAGTGGGTCCCACAACACTATTCACATGTTTAAAAATTATTTTGTTACAGTGTTTTCAGCAACAATAAGTTTTTATCAACTTTCAGCAACAATAAGTGCTATCCAAACGGACCCTATATATATATATATTTATTTATATATACCATGTTAATGAATACTTTTAAAATAATTATTAATAAATTATATTAAGATGTTACTTTTATAAAAAATATAAAAAGCTGTAAATAGAATTAGAGAACAAATTATAGGTGATTAGTTATTATTGGTTATAATTTGAATTTATCACTAAAATTATTTTTTTGCTCTACCAATAATAACTTTAATAACTTGTCACTTAAAATTTGTTATGAAAATATTATGAATATAATATTTCTCATAAAATTAATTGTTTTATCATTCTTTCATAAAACATTTCTAAAATAGTTCCTAAACCATTGCCTTTAGAGCACTCTTTTAACATTTATATATATATATATATATTTAGAAATATTAATGAATGCTCTAAGGAAAAAAACCTTAAGTACGAAGCTTTCATAAACCTTAAGTACAAAGCTTTCATAAACAGCAATATAGATTAGGAAAAAAAAAAAAAAAGAACATTTGGTGCCAAATCCAAAAATATGTCACCTTTTCATGAACTCAAATGTACAATTAATGAACTACCTAGAAAGGAAGTTCATCCTGCGTTAGAACGTTTGGAAAAATCTTATTAGACACTAGTTATTATATGATATCTATAATTTAACGAAAAATGTTTTGTAAAGATAACTATCATTACTCTACCATGTCAAATACTATTTTTTTTCCTATAAAAAATTCCACGTTAAGCCGAATTTTCTGACCTCCGAAGAAAAGTAGAAAAGTAATCATTTTTATATCTAATCATAAACGACCCAGCTGTGACAGTAACGTTAGAAATATTCAAGAATGAAGATGAATTCGAATTAATTATAGGGAAAAGTAATAAAATAAAATACATTAAAGAGACAAACATAACACGTGACATGAATACTAGTTTGTCTTTTTTATCTTCTTTTTTTTCATCTTTTGTTTTATAAAGAATAAAGCCATCTCCTATCAAAAAAATAAAGCCATCAGTTTGTTGTCCCTTCTCTCTCCAACCACTACTCATAGGGAAGAGAGAAAATGACATAGAAATTAGGCAACCCAGAGAAAGAGGACCGAGCGAGCCAGATAGCGTGGAAAATATTTGAAACTATTCAAAATTTACCACCTACTCCCAACAACTTAATCGAGTTTCTTATCGCTCTCCCCAGCACAACTTTTAGTCTATAAATTTGGCCGTTGATCCCTTTCTCAATTTGTGCCTTTTATTTCCTTTCAAATAAATCCAATCCATTTTTCTAGTATTAGAGCTCAGATTGACAGATTCTACAGCCACTTTTTTTCAGAATGGGTTCAATTATTGGAGAACTTCTTACTCTTGAGAAAGGATCGAAATCAGAATCTCATGCAAGAACTAACGGTATATCATACACTCATTCTCATGTCTTACATTATATGTCTTTTATATATATTATCTCTTTGTTTCCGTTATCTATAGCACTAGTGCGCATTGTATTTTCCCAGTAACATGCTAGATTCACGGCTCAAAATAGTTAGATTATATAGTGATTGGTCCATATTCGAAACCCATGGAGAAAGCAACACCTATATATATATATGGGAAACAAACACACTATATAGAGGCATTACGTGATTAACAAAACCACTTCCTTCGGCAGAATGTGAAAGTGAAACCACTAATATAAATGTGAAATTGTGAATGAACATAAGACATTTGCCTTCAAATTAATGTATCCATATATAAGTGCCTCCAATATTTGGTTATAAATATAATAATTCTTTCAAGTGAGTTGGAAAACACTCACTTGAAACTACCTTTGTAAATCTACTCCCATTTGTAATCATTGTATAATTTTTCCCCCCAATCCGAAATTTGTAATCCTCAACAAATATCGTCAAGCGTACTATCTTGTAAAGTATTAATTCAAGTATCAACATTTCGAGTAATTAAGTTTCTGTTTCAATCATTTTATTATGATAATTACTCTATATGATTACTGTCTAAACTTAATTGCTTTCTCACAATTGTTATTTTGATCCGCCATTTGCAATTCTGGTCTTTCTCCTACACCACATGCTTCTCATTAACCTTCAAAATCTCTTAAAATTCCCACTATAAAGCCATGATCTACTGTAATTTTCGAAGAATTGCTTCGATAGCTTCCATGAGAACTTCCTTTGTATGTGATGTTATTGGTTGATCCCACTTAAAAATTAAAAATTGGAGAACCTTTTTAAAAGAAATAAACTAAATTTAAGAATCTTGCTTGAGCGAGGTACAAACGAAACTTTCAATTTGGATCTCACTTGAGCAAGATTTGAGCGAGAGACATGCAAACTTTCTGCAAACATTTTAAGATGTTTATTGGAGAGCTCGCTTGAGTGGGACGATTGTAGAAAGTATGGTTGCTGTATAATTTGTGTTAAAAAATAGGGGAAATGAATACAGTGGCTGCTCCACAATTTTTTTTCCAAAAGTTGTCATTATGAAACTTAAAAAAGTAGTAATTATGAGACTTAAATTATAAAAAAATATAACAAAAAGAAAACTTCATATATTGACAATATAGCTTCCATGAGAACTTCCTTTGTATGTGATGTTATTGGTTGATCCCACTTAAAAATTAAAAATTGGAGAACTTTTTTAAAAGAAATAAACTAAATTTAAGAATCTTGAATGAGCGAGGTACAAACGAAACTTTCAATTTGGATCTCACTTGAGCAAGATTTGAGCGAGAGACATGCAAACTTTCTGCAAACATTTTAAGATGTTTATTGGAGAGCTCGCTTGAGTGGGACGATTGTAGAAAGTATGGTTGCTGTATAATTGTGTTAAAAAATAGGGGAAATGAATACAGTGGCTGCTCCACAATTTTTTTTTCCAAAAGTTGTCATTATGAAACTTAAAAAAGTAGTAATTATGAGACTTAAATTATAAAAAAATATAATAAAAAGAAAACTTCATATATTGACCCAAAAAAAAAAAAAACACGCAAATACATATAATCTTATAATTTTCTTTTATGATTTTTCTTATTTTAAAATTGTTGCATGATGGTTTAATTATCAATTCTATAAATTACATATATTTTAAATTTTTAGTTCAATAAATTTTTCTCAAGCTTTTCATTTTTGTTTATAGGGGCCTAATATATTTTTAAGAGGATCAAAGTTTAAGAACAAAGTTTGGTTACAAATTTATTTTTTATATATAATTTTAGATTATAAAAATTTGAAATTTAAATATTTAATTTATGTATAACTATTGATTTTTGATTTTATTGAAATTTTGCAAGTATGAAAGATATATGTACTGTGTTAAAATAAAAAATGAGACGTGGTATTTTATTGGTATACTAAAAAAGATAGAGTAATTTTTTTTGATAGGTTAAAAGCAAAATATTTTTTTGCACTAGATGTGAATGTTCACAAGGAGATCACAGTAAGGAGCTACACAAAAATCCAGTACGGAGAGAGTGGAGATTCCATCAATTAGTTATTGCATTGTTTACAAAACTACCAATAGATTCATTTTCGTTTGAAACCCAACTAATATATGGGTTAAAATGGTAAACATACATTTTGGAGCTAAAGATGACTGACAAGTGACAAGAATAATTACATACTAGAATATTAATACTAGTTTATGATAACGAGTATCTTTAGGGTACTTATTAATAATTTATTTTAAGAAATTTTTAATACCACTTTTATGAGAAATGAAAAAATTTGTTAAAATATTAATTACTCTTTTTTCATTTTTCATAAAAAATTTCTTTAATATATTTTTAAGAGGATCAAAGTTTAAGAACAAAGTTTGGTTACAAATTTATTTTTTATATATAATTTTAGATTATAAAAATTTGAAATTTAAATATTTAATTTATGTATAACTATTGATTTTTGATTTTATTGAAATTTTGCAAGTATGAAAGATATATGTACTGTGTTAAAATAAAAAATGAGACGTGGTATTTTATTGGTATACTAAAAAAGATAAAGTAATTTTTTTTGATAGGTTAAAAGCAAAATATTTTTTAGCACTAGATGTGAATGTTCACAAGGAGATCACAGTAAGGAGCTACACAAAAATCCAGTACGGAGAGAGTGGAGATTCCATCAATTAGTTATTGCATTGTTTACAAAACTACCAATAGATTCATTTTCGTTTGAAACCCAACTAATATATGGGTTAAAATGGTAAACATACATTTTGGAGCTAAAGATGACTGACAAGTGACAAGAATAATTACATACTAGAATATTAATACTAGAATATTAAGAAGTTTATGATAACGAGTATCTTTAGGGTACTTATTAATAATTCATTTTAAGAAATTTTTAATACTACTTTTATGAAAAATGAAAAAATTTGTTAAAATATTAATTACTCTTTTTTTATTTTTCATAAAAAATTTCTTTAAATGAATTATTAATCAATACCCTAAGAACACTCATTAACATTTTTCTGAAAAGAAAACAAGAATGATTAACATATAAGTGGTTTTTGTTTTTTAAATTTATTTATTTTAAATTTCTTATTTTTTAAGAATAGCAGTATTAGTTTATTGAAAGGTACTGCTCAAATGGTTTGGCTGACTACGTACGCAATTAATGTGCTAGGGACGTATATGTAATCAATGTGATGTAATTCCGAATACCTAACGTAGTAGTTTTTTTTTTAAGGAATAACGTAGCAGTTGCATTCACATCAATTCTTCTAAAAGATTTTATCTATTTTACATAAAAAAACTTATTTTTTCTATTTTACACCATCATTTTTACAAAACACCCACATCAATTTGTCTATTCTATATCTTTTTTTACTTAAGTAATATTTTTCTCATATTTTTTTATTATTCATAACTACCCATAGCCCCACCAACTTTAACACACACGTATATCTGATCTCTAGCTCTTTCTTTTTCTTTTTCACTTTCTTCTTTTTTACTTTTCCTTCTCGTTCTTTCTTTCTTCTTCTCACTTTTTCTTCTTCAGCGTCTTCTTCTTTCTTTTTCTTTTCCTTCTCCTTCTTCTTCTTCTACATTTTCTTCTTGTTCTTTTGCAATTTCAGTCTGATTTGTTGCTCTTTCTCTATACCCATCTCTCTACCCATCTCTATACCCATTTTTCTGAACAACTCTCCCTAGCTTCGATCAGGCAAGACCCATTTCGGTCGGATCTCCCTAGCTCTGATCAGGCAAATACCGATCATTCCAATCAAGCACCAATCATTCCACAAGCACCGATCGTTCCGATCAAGCACCAATCTGTCTCTTTGTTGGTTTGTTCGTGTGAGTTTGTTTGTGTGTGGGTATGGGTTTGGTGGTTGGGTTTGTTGTAGTTTGGTGGTGGCGCTAGCGCCTTCTTCCCCGCTCTAGTTGGTTGCAGTTTGATAGAGGAGAGAGAAAAAAAGAATAAAAAAATCGGATACACATGAACAGTAACCGTGTAAATATACACAGTTTACTGTTCATTTACACCGGTTGTGTATATTTTACACATTTTTACACCACTGATGTGGGTTTTTTTTGCTCAAAATGTGTAAAATTGGTCAAAATGTGTATTTTACACAATTATAAAAGAGCTGATGTGGCTGCTCAGTATATTATATTTTCTCAAAAAAGAAAAAGAAAAAAAGTAAGGTATATTATGATGTGTAATGCTATTATCACAATTTTTGTCATAACTTATATTGTAAGTTGGAAGTGGTGGAGTAAAAATGGCGGGCCTATAACTCCGCCACTCACGACTTACCATAGAGCAAATTGTGGGAAAAAATTATAGAAAAAGTTGTGAACCTAATATTTTTCATTTTATGATAGACAAATATGTAATCAATGTGATGTAATAAGTAATACCTAACATAGTAAGGTATATTATGATAGGCACATATATGTAATCAATGTGTTCTAATGCCTAATACCTAATATTAACTTAACATAGTAAGTTATATCTCTCACTTTTTATATTATACTTTATACTCTACCAATTATATGTAATATGTTTGAATTTTTTTTTCTTTCTATTTTACATTAAGAAAAGACAAATGAATACATAATAAGTTGTGATTGACTAATTAGTAGAACATAAAGTGAAACATAAAGGTTGTTTAGTCTTAAATTAATGCAATATCCCTATTACCAAAAAAAGAAAAAAAGAAAAAAAAAGAAAAAAAGATAGATAATTGAAAGAGGAATACAAATCTTTTGTACTATATTTTGTGTTCCACTTTATGTTCCACCAATCACAATTTATCAAGTGTTTATTTTTTTCCATTTTAAACTTTGGCTATTTTAGAAAGAAAGTTAAATAAATACATGGCAAGTTATAATTTGTGAAACATAAAGTGGAACACAAAAAATGGTATAGAATATTTGTATTTTTGAAAGAGAGCTCTCATAAAATTTTGTCATGCATGGAATAATTATAACTCACTAGCTAACATGTTAATCTTTTTCAAAACTAACATATCCTATGTTTTCTATTGAAAAATTGCATAAACACTCCATGAAATTTGGGTCTCTCTCAAACGCACCTCAATTATATTTTAAAAATTTTAAACCCTTGAGATATCACAAGTAAAATTGACTTCTTTGTCACATATTAATTACTCTTAGTAATGAAAAGTAGTTACGTAAAAAAAATTTCTTTTTTAATAAAGTTTTCATTTTAAATTTTAATGAATAATCAATTATTAAAAAAAAAATAGAATAAAACTTAAAAGGAAAGTGAAAGAAACATATATAAACAATGAACAGTAAAAAATTCACAAGCAGTGGCCCTGCCAAATAACCACAAAAGAATAAAGAAAATTTTCTTCCAAACTTTCTTACCAACTAAACAGTTTAGGCCCAAGGGAAAAAAAATGCCAAAATATATATATATATATATATATTTTGATAACTTAATATTTTACTCATTTTACCATGGATAAAGTTTGATTATAAATTTGGTTGTAATTTAAGATTATAACTTTACTCAATATCTTTTTATTAGATATGAATTTTGTCAAATTTACCATTAGATTACATTTTTTTTTTAATTCTTCATGCTTGAAAACTTTCTAGAAAATAAAAAATCAATAATGATGTCATTAATTAATTATTTAAACTGCAACTTTTTATAGTCTAAAATTATATGTAAAAAATAAGTTTATGAATCATATAGTAAATAATATCTGATTGACATAAAATTTAACATAAGTTAAGTGCATAAAGAACATTCAATCTAATAATTAGGTTTTTACAATATGTAACAATATTAATGTTTTTTAAAGAAAATTATAACCTCAAGCTACAATTAAATTTGTAACTAAATTTTGTCTTTTTAGAATAAGACTTAAGTTGGGTCTAGTGCTCCCTCTGTGGTTTGAATTGTCAAAATCATGATAAATGGACAAAAGTGAATCACAATACTGATGGGCCTAATACTTAAGAGTACTAGACTTAATAGATTAAGATTAGGCGTAATACTTGGTGTAACCGTGTAATAGCATTGGATGACTGAATCTCAACCATCGAATTAATAAAAGTTAACAAAAGAGTTAAAAAGTTAAAGTTAAAAAATAAAATAATAAATACTAATGTGAGATGAATTAGTGTAATTGCATCAGATCCAAATCTCAATAAATAGATGGGACAGCTTTTTCAAACTCAAAGTGATAGTAAAAATCCAGACTGGATCTCTGCCAATTGTAATAAATAGATGGGACAGCTTATTCAAACTCAAAGTGGTACCTCCCCACGCACAAGTTGCATAAAACGATGGCAGTGGTCCAACGGCTCAAACTGTGCCTTCTAACCACCGGACAGCTTATTCAGTGGCACCTCCCCATGCATTATGTGTGTGGGGAGGGGGTTAGGTTGAGGGCAGCAAAAATTTCTAATCATTAAAAAAAAACAAAAAAACTGTACTTGTAAGATTTATTTAGCATGTTATTTATTTATTTGATTAACAAGTTTTCGTTTAGTATATACACACAAGTAGTGTGCGTTTTATTCTTGGCTTATGAAAGGACATGTGAAAACTCTTTCAGGCATGGCAACCGCACCGGAGAAGATCATCCTCAAAAGTCAAGCACTTAAAAAGGTTAGTTTTCCCTGTGCATCTGTTAAATTATATTAACTAAACCATTCTTTTAATTATAATATATATATTCTTTTTTTGGGGGGCGGGGGAACAGTGCTCAAGTTTTGCAGTTTTACCATCTTCTTTACAAGGGGGAAAATGCTAATTGTCTTTTTGATAACCAGCTCTGGATATTCTGTGATTTCAATTGGGGAACAATGGGGAGCTTTACATATATCATATATGGCTATTTAGTTGAAGCTAAACTATTTATCATTTGGATATAGAAATATTGCAAAATTTCCCATAGACGACTGATTTTAAGCATATACTGTTACTTCGTTTTCAATAATGAGAATTTTTTAAAGTTTTATTCACAAACTTTGGTATTGAAAATCACATATAGATTATTCTCAAAAAAAAAAAAAACTCATGTATATAGGTTTGAATACATCTCAAAAGTTAAGAATGACTTATGAAAAAATGTTTTGTAATATTTAGAGTATTCTCATCAAAACTTTTAAAAAAATTTAGCATTTATCATCTTAAAAACCAACTTTATAACATATAAGACATTATTTTACAATACATCGCTTTACAATGTTCTTTACATCAAAACTTTTATTTTTTTCAATACTTCAATTAAATATTCATTCTTTATTATTTTTATTTTATTTTTTATTTTATTTCTTACTCTCCCTCTGTCTCTCTCTCTCTCTCTCACTGTCTCTCCATCTTTCTCAACCTGGTCTAGAAGCTTCTCCCTCTAAAAAAAAAAAAAAAAAAAAAAAAAAAAAAAAAAATCCACGACACAAACTGCAACCAAAGCCCACCACCCCAACAACCCCGATCTGAACCTCAACCTCGATCAGAACCCACCCTAACCTCTTCGATGACCACCACCCCAACAACTCAACCAACGGCCTCAACCCACTGTCACAACCAACCTCAACCCACGGCACAAACCCACGGTCTCAACCAACCTTAACCCATGGTCTCAACCAACCCCAACCATCGTCGAACCCACCACCGTCGAACCCATGACCCACGAGAGGGAGAATCTGAGAAAGAGAGATGAGAGAGAACGAGAATGAGAGAGAGAGAGAGAGAGAGAGAGAGTGAGAATGAGAGTGATAGTGATAGTTTGAAGAGAGAGAAAGAACAATATTAAAAAAATGATAACACATTGCTACAGTGTGCTCTAAAAAATAAGAGTGCACTATAGCAAGATGACAAATTTTGTAGGATATAGCATGTTTGATGGAGTAGCATTTTGTGGTATTAGATGTTAAAAATAGTATTTTAGCAGTTAGAACATCCGCAGCCAGAAATCTCATCATATTCTATTTTACTATTCCAAAAAGCTACTTTATCAATTATAACATACCATTCTTCAATACACCTAACATCCCAAAATTCTATTTCTTTCCCCAGTTTATTTAAATATTCTTTTTTATTATTTTTTACCTATTTCTCTCTCTCTCTCTCTCTCTCTCTCTCTCTCTTTTCCTTTTCGTCTCTCTCCCTCAACCTCTGGCACAAGAACAGATAAGAAAAAAAAACAACCAGTCTCTCTGGGTCTAAAACATCACCACCACCGTAGTAAAACCACTGTCACTCACATCCCAGCAAACCCACCACGCCACTAGCTAGCAACCACCACCACAACCACAATAGCCACCACCACGCTAATATATGGAAAGGAGATGATCTTTCTAGGAAACCAAACAGTTCACAAACAACAACAAAACCCAGAACCTTCTCTTATTTTCTTTCATCTTCACACCAAACAAAAACAAAATACAATCCAAGAGTTTCAAACCCAGAAGAAAAAAAAAAAAAAAAACTGAATTAAACATGCAAAAGAAACCCACCGATGCTTTGTCGGAATCACCATCGGAGCCATCGGAGCTCTGATTCAAACCCATCGGAGCCTTCACGCCGATCCAAACCCAGACCACCGACCCACCGTCGTCAAAACCCACGATCTCCATCGTTGTCAAAACCCGCACCTCCAAAAAAACCCATCACTGATGCTCGTCGGAATCACTATCGGAGCAATCGGAGCTCCAATTCAAACCCATCAGAGCTATCAGAGCCCTTATGCCGAGCTATCGGAGCCATTCGATTCCACCGTTGAGGAAGCCACGGGGTCTTGGTCTAAAGAGAGTAGAGAGCAGAGGAGAAAGAGAGAAGGAAGAAAGAGAAAGAAAGAGAAATAATGACAAGGAGAGAGAAATTCCCGAGTTAATAAACAGGGGAGGGAGTATTAAAAAATTATTATTTTTTATACCATTAAGCTACAATACCATCTTACAAATAAGATGGTACTGTAGCAATATCTCAAAAAAATTTGGCATTCCCAAGTTTGGCCTTCCAATTGCTGAGCATTTGTTGGGCTTGTATGCCAAATGTATCTTACATTTGGCATATAAAAAGCCCACTGCTAATGCTCTTATAGAAGCTTTAATGGGAATGCTCTTAGTGCTTTGTTTTGGATTGCCTTAGACTGCCATGTGAGTCCTTAGCTCCACCAACTACCGGTTGACAAATTTTTTATTTTTATTTTTAAATTTTGGGATAAAATTAGTTAGATAATTTTTTTTTAATAAATAATGCTATTACCACCAAATATCCACAACTTTGCCCAACTAATCCACATGGCAAGTTGTTAACGGTGGAATTGTGGACCCATTACTCATAATTTGTCACACGAGCAAGTTGTGGCAAAAATTGTGGGTTTTGTTGTGATAATAACATTATTCATTTTTTATAGATACTATAGTATTTCAAACATTCGCTCCATAATAATTGTTCTTTATCATCAAATTAATGTACCATTTGATTTGTGATATAGACAATGATTAAACTTTAGATTTATTATTCAATGATAAGAGACTTTATCGAATGAGCTAATTAAAACCATCAGTGGACAAGTACTTCAAAAACAGTGGACAAGTACTTCAAAAACCCTTGAGGAACTAGCCTATATAGATTTTGGACAGTTTAGGGTTTGTTTAGTAATGTTGTTCTAGTAATGTTATTCGTATCTTTTGGAAATACGTGTGGGTGAAAAAGTATATGAAAATACGTGTAATGTTTAAACACTGAAAACTGTTGTTTAAACAACAATAACAAACAGACCCTTATTTTTTGTCATAATAGTGTGTCTATGTATATATATATATATTTCCTTTATTTTTCAAAGGCATCAAAAATATTGTTTTTGGTGTTTTCAGTTTATCTCTAACTATATTTGGATATGAGATGAGACAATCGTTTTACTTTTGATAATAAACTCACACACAAAGTGGGTAGAGGGAAGCAACATGTATCTCAATAATTCATCAAATTAAAATATGCATTTCAATATGTATGTCAATAATTAATCAAAATAAAATAAGTACCTCAATATGGCTAACCTTCCTCTAAACGTGATATACCTTTCATATGTTGCAGTACATTTTAGAAAAATGCTACCCGCGAGAGCATGAGCAATTGAAGGAACTCAGAGAGGCCACAATTGAGCAACATCCTTTTTGGTGGGTCATAATTTCTTTCCAAGCACTATTTTAATGCCATTTTTTTTATTCATTTTTTTATTTTTTTTTATGTTTAATGTGGATAAAATTCCTTTACTATATGTTTGAAGGGAGAAAGAGGAGGGAGGAATTTGGCAAGGGGACAGAAGTGGCTTAATTCATTTTGTTTAAGGGAAAATATTAATACACTCATTTTATTACACATATTTTTACTCACTTTAGGCCTAGGCTTAAGGCCCCAGTTAAAAACAGTCACCAAAGATCCCAAAATTGGGAATAATTGTTTTGTTTTTTTTTTTTTTAAAATAAAAAATAAAAAGAAGACTTGGTTGTTCCACGTATATTTCCTCTTCGAGCTCTCCATTTAAAAGGGGGGAAAACAGATTTAACAGAGTTAAAAGAAAATTCATTAGAATTTGATTCCATGGTTATAAGAAGGAAAATTTAAAACAAAGGGTATGGCTCTAATACAAGAATGGTTAGGTGGAAGATGTAATAACAGGAGGCTTAAAAAGAAAAACTCCTATTTTTGCTAGAGGAGGAGCACGGCCAAAGAGCTTTGTGATTATTGCTATTTTTCTTACATTTCATTGCACTTCATTTTATATTAAATTAATGACATTTGCATCAATACATCTCTTATAGAAGTTCATAGGCAGTAACTGCGCCCAAGATAATAAATTACAATTTTTTTTTTTTAAACATAAATTTACTGAAGTTATTACTTTTGAACTGTGTTCATATTTGGCAGGAGTTTGATGAATGTGCCTATCGATGAAGGTCTACTCCTCTCAATGCTTCTAAAGACCATGAACGCAAAGAAGACATTAGAAATTGGAGTCTTTACTGGTTATTCTCTTCTTACTACTGCTTTAGCACTACCAGCTGATGGCAAGGTACGTTTCAGAATTTATGTATTATTTTTTGGTAACTCCTATTTTATATACTAGGCAAATAAATAGTATTAGTCTGTAAGGGCCAGAATACACTGAGGTTTTCAATTTTTGCAGATAATAGCTATTGATCCAAACAGGGAAGCATATCAAACTGGATTGCCATTTATTCAGAAGGCTGGAGTGGAGCATAAGATTAATTTTATTGAATCAGATGCCTTGTCAGTTTTGAATGATCTAATTACCAATGTAAGTTTTTTATTTATTTATTTATTTATTTATTTATTCAATAGTTGGAGGTGGGGCAATTTGAATCTTAGATGTTTTTGTTAGAAACATCAAGAGTTGTGCCAATTAAGCTACAAGGCTCTTGGCCATTGCCTATATAAGTTATTAGCATGATGCAATTGTATCTCTACTCAAGGTAGAGATAGTTAGGTTTGTAAAATAATTTTTTTTAAACGTGTTTTCTATTGTTGACCTTATCTAACAAGAACTAGAACAAGTTATTGTTGACCTTTAGGTGCTTATAACAGAAGTATGGGGTAAACGTGTTTTCTATTGTTGACTTCATCTAACAATTAACGATAAAACAAGTTATTGCTAAAATATGCTGAGTTTCCAATTAGTTCCAACCAGTGGTGGAGATTGGGAAAAATAAAGAAGAAAAAAATTAGCTCGAAATCAGTTTAAAGTTACCCATTATATGGCGATTGAAGTGACTATTCATGTATAGTTTTAGTTATGTGATTTTTTTGATGAGTTAAGTGACTTTTTTAAATAATATGTATAAATAATCTTATAAATCGTTATGTGGTAGATTGGAGGAGATAATTTCAAACTAATTTGGAGCTAAAATTTATCCTAAAAAAATTTGGGTGGTTAACCATAATATGATATAAATATCACAAAACGACAAGAATATTGTTGTCAAAATACAGTTCACTTTGAAATGACAAGAAATTTTTTTTATTTTTGATGAATAATGACATTATTCGTACTTGCGCAAATGATTTGACCAAATTCAGAATTCATCGACATTTTCTTTAGGTTCTATACGGATGAACTTTTCACTTATCTTCCTAAATACTTGTCACATGTTAGTCTTCACTCTCAACCGAACCTATGTGATATGTTGCGCATATGTACCTGACCTTATTAATTTCCTAATTATGAATACAGGGTAAACAAGAAGGGACATTCGATTTCGCATTTGTGGATGCTGATAAGGAAGGCTACATCAAATATCATGAGCTACTTTTGAAACTGGTTAAGATTGGTGGAATAATTGCATATGATAATACCTTATGGTTTGGGTCAGTGGCAGAACCTGAAGAAGATAAGATGGAGGAATATTTGAAGCTTGGAAAAAAGTGTCTCACGGAATTGAATAGCTTTCTAGCAACTGATCCTCGCATCGAATCATCCCTCGTCTCTATTGGTGATGGCCTCACCCTCTGCAGGCGCATCTGCTAGTGAAATCAACAAATTGAAGTTCTTGCTGCTGCACTAGCATGCATGTTACTCAAATTGTTATTTAGAATAAAGAGATTAAATTCTATAAGGACGTGGTGTAAAACCCATGTTTTACCCCTCCAATCCCAATATGCCACATCATCTTATCACATATTTAAAAATAAACACAATTACACTCAATCAATTCTAATACCCATATATAAATCCAACCAAATTGGGAATCTATCGAGATGTTATTAGGTGTGGTAGGATGTATTGAATTTTAATAAATTTTAAGTAAAATGCTGATGTGGCAATCACTTATTGGATGGTGTAAAATATAGGTTTTATACCCCATCCTTATAGAATTTAATCTCTAGAATAAATCAAGTGTTTAAGAGAATCTATTACGTATATCCAATGTATTAGTATTACGTTAATATATTAGGTGTATTGAATAATTTCACATAAAATACGTTGTTAGATCATTGTCTGAGCATGTTCAGCATCTGCCCATGTCCAATGCTAATTGAAGAGATTGTTTTCTTCTGAAACAGTGGGCAATTAATCAAAGTGAATAAAGCCAATTTCATCTTATTAATCTGATGGATCACATGTGAAACAATCTTCATTAGAAGACTTAATCTGACCTACATATTATGCTTATTTTTATATCAATAATATATACAATTATTGTGTTTTGATTTATTGAAAATTGCAGATGATTGGCATAGGCATGCAAAAATACCTCTAAAAAATTGTGTTCTTTTTTTCGTAGATAATAGGGAAAGAGAGAAAAGAGGGGCAGTGGGGTGGGGGATTCGAACCAATAGGCTAATATTTGACCCCCGAAAACTAAGTTGTGACTTGTGAGTGTGACTTTTTCCCCAATGCACTTAAAACCTTAAACATTATAGAATTTTGTACCCAAATTATTGGGTTAATCACTTAATAATCCTAATATTTTCCTAAGCTATTAGATCAAAGAATGTCTCTCTTGATTGATTGATAATATGCAAATTACTTCCTATCATTATTAAATTCCATAAAATTTAAAAATCTTAACAGAAAAATTTGTTCTTTTTCATTTCACTAGTTTAAACTCTGCCTGGTTCATCCTATACACAAAGTGTTGGTGTTAGGATTATTTGTTGAAACCTAAACTGAACATAAAATATTATGCATGCAGGTGATATTTCACATCCTGTTGGTTGTTTGATATTGTTATTGTCTTTAATTTAATAATAATATATATATATATATATATAAACATGTTTATTTTTTATGATTCTTGGAGGTCTATTACTGTTCATGTATCCCAACTACATTTTCTAGTGGATTATTGACCGCTTAGAGGGTGGCAGAGAGGTTTTACGCCGAAGGTTTTGGTTTCCTCTTCGATAACACATCGTGTGTTGTCCTTGTGTTTGCATCTCTCTTTCCTTTATCTTTACTATTTAATTACTGCTATGATTGTGATTATTTATAGTTTAGATTGTTTATCAATTCTATTATAAGCTTATTATATTTTTCCGCACATACATTGTTTGATATAAAGTTTGAATTGGTAATTTGTTGTTTGGGGGTCTAAACATTTATAGTGTTTTCAACGCTATTTGAACTTTCAGTTAGAATTGTATTGTAGCAAGTACCAAATTTATTTGCACAAATCCCATTTGATTTAGGATTGTTAAACTTTTTTTTATAAAAAGTGTTAAAACTGTTATAAAAACTCTCTCAAATGCCAAATTTTGTATAAAAACTGTAATAAAGCAAAAATAATAATTGTATACACATGTTAAAACTGTTTTGAGTTAACTGTTATAACTACCCCCTCCGTTCGAATTTGTTTGTCCTATTTAAAAGTCAAACTTTTTAGAGAAACATCATTTATTGTCTTGTCTGCATCATTAAAATGTATAAGTTTACAAAACTACTCTTAAATAAATTTATCATTTTTTTAAAGTTATTTTTAATGAGGTAACTAAAAAGGTGCCCAATTAAATTGATTTTTTTAAATATTTGTTAGTTTTCTTTTCAAAATACAGTAGTTTTGAAAATAAAGTAGGGGTATAATAGGAATATTAGTAAATTAATGACTTTTATTTTTAGAAATAGGACAATATTTTGGGACATCCTAAAATAGAATAAAGAACAAACAAACTGGGACAAAGAGAGTATCATAAAAAATCTCTCAAATGTACTTGGGTATAAAAGTAAATGAACAAGGTGTCTTAGTAATAAATCAATTACAATTAAACGTTTTTCTTCTTTCTTCTTTGAACCTGTTAGATGTCTAGAACTCAACTTCTCCTTCCTCTAAATAGTTGTAATTAGCTTAAAGAACAAAAAGCAGATGTGGAGGAACATCCTTTGCCTACATCTTTAAACCTCTAACATGCTTAGTATGTTTAGCTAGATTGTGAGCTATAGAATTGCCTAATCTATAAGTATGAGAAAATGAGATACTATGAAAGGCATCTATAGTTGGTTGCACTAACTCCAAGAGATGACCAAAAGAGGCCACTGGCCAGTGAGTCACCTTCTACCCTCAGAGCATTTATAACCACCTGAGAATCACCTTCAAGGATGAGAGCAAAGACCCCAAAATCCTGAGCAAGCTTGATTGCTTGAACTGCTGCCAAAGCTTCCACATCATCAGAGTTGGGGGGGGGGGAGANTATATAAACATGTTTATTTTTTATGATATAGTAGATTTAGGATTTAAAGCATGATAGTTTTCAATTAAAAGTTTGAATGTTCAAATTCTGTTCATAAAAACTACCAATCTTAACCAGTTTGATTTATGATTGTTAGTGTAAGGTTGAATTTAATCAACTATCTTGTTGGCTTTATTCCGTGTCAAATTTGCTTGTATTTTAGCATTTAGTAACCCTGTATTTAGGTGGGAATCTTGTAAGGGTAGTGAGTGAGAGAGTGTGAAGAAATGCTTAAGATTGTGCAAAGAAACAGGGCTCGCGACTGGATCTCGCGGGTGGCTCGTGGCTTGCAAGCAGTCAGAAGTTGCACACGTGCCAAGCATGCCAGAAGCTGAAGAGTCACGCCAGCTATTGCACTACAAGACAAAAGTCTCAGGCTGGTCAGGCCGTTAGCTCGCGGCTTGAACTCGCGACTCAACCCAGTCGCGAGGTCAAGTCACCAGAACACCTTATTTGGGAAAAACTGACTCTTTGCATTCCATTCTCACCCTAGTATAAATACCCCTTATTCCCACGAAATGTAGAGAGCTTCTAGAGAGAATTTTGAGATAGAAACCCTAGAGGAAAACAAGATTGCCTCATCCACAATCTTCACCTAAAAGACTTTTCAAATTCTTTACTCTCTTTTTTTTTTTTTTTTTTCCCTTTAATTTTCTAAAAGTGAAACATTGACTCTACCCAATCTATCATGAATAACAACTCCAATGCCTACAACATTTGATTCTCAGAATATTGCCCTATCAAAATTTACTTTTAAGAGTTAGACAGGAGGAGGTTGCCAACGTACATGGGTCGATGATGAAGTCTGGAGTTGTATCGATGATCTGGCATTGTTATGGACAAAATCTTGCAGTGCCTAGGAAGTTGAAGGAATGATTTGATTGATTGGGAACACACTGGACCTTGTGCGTTTTTTATTTCTACAGAACCAAATTGTCCAAACCAGCATGGAGAACAGCTCCAAATCTTTTCCTGCCTACTTCACATATCGAAACAAATCCATGAAGGTAGTAAAGGGATGGTGTGGTGCAAAAGACTGGGTTGGGGAGAAATCCTAAATGGGTGAGAGGGCTAGGCAATTCCAAAGAGCATGTAGAACATCTTTTGAAGATGTGTCATAGTGTTCAAAATTATCCTTGAAGAGAATTTGACAACGACACAAACCCTTCTTTGTTGGGATGGCTTCTCTACATGCACGCCAAAGGAAGTTTTGGACTTTGTTTTGAACTCGAAGTCCCTAAATGTCTTTCCAACGAGGTTATTGATCATGTTGATATGTTTGAACTTGATGGACTGTAGAGTTTTCCCCCATAAGGAATATGTATCCAGATTTTACCAAGTAACAACTCGAAGTGACATATGGCCAAGTAAGTTTGTCCTCAACTGTTGGGTTATAGATTAACCCCAGTTAATTAATTCAATTACATAAGTCGATTAATTAAGTCAAATTACATGCAAATCATGGAGGCGCACACAAATCACCAAATAAACTAAAGTGCAGCATAAATTAAATTGATATATTGATTTGTTGACGAATGGGGAAAACCTTTTGCAAGGCAAAAATCTCACCGGGAGAATTTCATGTCACCACTCCTAAGAGCATTCACAGCAGTGTAGCTATAATGCTATATTGCTAAAATTTAGCTCCACAAACACAAAAATCACGCTGCAGCAGTGGAGGCAAAAGTTAAAATTTTAGATGATTTGCTACAGTGCACATCATTATATAGATGTGCACTGTTCATCAAAGCTAAAAATAAAATGCATTATTTTATTCCCATTTTGATTAAAAAAAGGCCACTTGCTCTCTCTCTCTCTCTCTCTCTCATTCACTTTCACCGTGCGAGAGAGAGAGAGAGAGAGAGAGAGAGAGAGAGAGAGAGAGAGAGAGATTTACTCTCATCTAAACTCTAAACTTCATCTCTCTCAATCTCACTCTCTGCTCACTGCCTCTCCATCTCTTTTTTCTTCCTCCATAGACCCAGACCCTTCTTTCTTCCTCAGAGACCCATCGCTGATCTGCACGAGCCCAGCCGCCACAGACCCGTCACCACCGACCCACATTCAGCCGCTGACCTGACCCATTTCAGCCTCTCTTCTCTATTTTTGGCGTTTCTGTTTTGTGTTTCGGGCTGTGCTTGTGTTTTGGCTTTGTGTTTCGAGTTATGCTTGTGTTTCGGCTTTGTGTTTCGCGCTGGGTTTTTGTTTTCGACCCACGTTCAGCTGCCGACCTGACCCATTTCGGCCTCTCTTCTCTATTTTCGGCGTTTTGATTTTGTGTTTCGGGCTGTGCTTGTGTTTCGACTTTGGGTTTTGGGTTGTGCTTGTGTTTCGGATTTGTGTTTTGGGCTGGGTTTTTGTTTTGGGCATGGGTTTTGGTTTTTGTTTCGGGCTGGGTTTGTGTTTCCGGCTGTGATTTTTCTGCTTTTGTTTTTTTTTCTTCTTCAATGGTTTTGATGGGCATGGCGGAGTTGTGGTTGTGCAGTGATTTTTATGGGTTTTATGGTGGTTGTTGTTGTGTGTTGGTGGTTGAATGAAATATTATTTTATTGTAGTGTGTATATTATTTTATTGTGTTAAAAGTTAAAATCGATCCACTGCTGTAGCATGTGTGTAGGTAAAATAGATAAAGTGACTTTTTGTGTAGCTAAATAGCTAAAATTTTAGATGAACTACTGTGAATGCTCTAAGAATCCACTAATCAAGAACAAGCGGTTATAAGTATAAGGAATCTTACCACTACCCTGACCTATCCCAAAATACCAACCTACAGTTAACCTTTACTCCAATCCCCAATTGGACTTGATCTTGTAAAGACTTCTTCCTTTGCACGGATCCTAGTACGTGTTTGACTTCCAATCCTAGCAATTGAAGTTTCTTGTTGGATGCAAAGTTCTTCACTTCAAATCATGTTGAAGATCTGGAAGCACTTGGTTACAAAGCCTTAAGGTGTACAAGAATGCAGTAGTTTCCCTAAGAATATATGAGTTCTTTAATCTTAGTCTTTGATGACTTTTAAAATAAAACTTTTATACCATCTAGGAGTTTAGTGAATGAAATCCTAGCAATTCAGGTCATCATAGGTTGAAATTCTGAACTACATAGCTCGATAGATCGAGAGGTATCAAGCTTGTGTCGAGAATTACTCATTAAGTCTTGATATATGCTAGTGTCGAGCTTGTGTCGAGACTAGTGTTGAGATTCACTGTTTTAGCTTTTCTTTACTTGTTTCTTGGTTCAATCTTCATGTCTACCACTTGTTTTGTCTTATCAACACACATCTTGATATCTTAAACACATCTTAGACCTACCCAATTACAAGTAAAGTGCATTTTGTCAAATGATATGCCAATACATAGAAAATATGACCTTAACATCAACCTTCATATTACTAAAGGGAATACTGAGTATTAATTCGACCTTTAGGGCCGGGGAAAAAAAACCCTTGATTAAATCCTCATCCCAGCTCTTGGACAAATGATTAATAAGAGAACTAACCTTGGCATCTTCAAAACCACCAACTACTGGAGATAAGACTTGAGGATGATCATTTGAAGGTAAACCATTGGTCAAGCCAGATGCTGATAGAGTCCCCACACCCTACTTTCCACTTGGCTCCCCTCTGTAGAGCAACCTGACCCCATAAAATATTGCTAAGTTTGGAACCAACTTTATAGGGAGAAAGAAAAATTAACAAAGAGACCAAAATGCCCTTTTTCACATTTATCTTCTTTCCCATCTACCAAACGCCCATGTCCCATGCTAGTGAAGAGGTTTAAGAATTGAGAGGGAGTGTGACTGAGAAGAGGAATGAAAGAGAAAGATTAAAAAAAAAAAAAAGAGTAGAAAAAGAGATAATAACATGGGAAGGGAAAATAAGGAGTAGGTATCTTATGTGGGGCACCTATTCGTGTGACAATGGACTTATGCGCCTGACATATACAAAACTTCTGCTTAGATAAGAAATTTCTATGATTGTTCTTCTTTTACAAATACCACCACATGCTTTCGTATTTACAAACCTACCATTCATTGTAATATTTTTCATTCATTTATCCCAACTGTTTATTAGGTGGAGTCCAGTTGAATTCAACTTTAACAAGCACTGTTGCCAAAGAGACAAAAAAGAGCCACATTTTGCCTACAACGGTTTTTTTTTTTTTTTGGGCTAAACAACAACATTATCATTTTGCTTATGGCGTTAAACACGCTGACAAACATTAAAGGCATTAAGTCTGGAACATGATGTGGGTCAAAAGATTTAGAGTTTGGCCTACCTCTAGTACTTTTTTAACTGAAGGTCTCATTTTATTTTAAATACACAATGACAAGTGATAGTGAATTTTAATCCTCACATTTTATTTAGTTAGTGGATGATGTGACAGTTTCGCATTAAAATAAAAGGAGATTTCAATTAAAAAAAGTATTAAAGGAAAGTCAAACCCAAAAATTTGCATAGGAATTGTACTGGTTTTGCTATATAATATGAGAGGTATTACGTCCATAATATTTTCACAACAAATCCTTGTTGTCAGGTTGTTACTGGTTTTTAATTTAAATTTACAACTGAAATTACTTTGTTGCCCACTAAGTGTCTGTTTGACAAAGATTATTTTTGCCAACTTATTTTACTATTCAGCTTATTTTTTTTACTATTCATGAGTTCCATTGTACTTTTTGGTACTTTTCATGGGTTCTACAATATATATTTTAGTTAACTTTTACCTTTATCTACAATATTTTCAGCAAAATAATTTCAGTTTCAACAAAATAAGTGGATCCCAAATGGACCCTAATAACAGCAAGTAATAACCTGCCACATAAGATTTGTTGTAAAAATATTGTAGATATAGCATTTCTCGTATAATATTGTAGTCTTTTACTATAAGCATTTAAATTCAAATTCAATTCATTGCACTGAGAGGGTGTGGGTTCTTATTTTTGAACAATACCCAGGCCCAAGTGGAATTAAGGATCCTAGGCTCCCAAAGAGTTTTGCACTTGTTGTTTGGTGGACTAGGCTTGGTTTACCGCAGCTATGATGAGCTAATTACGAACCAAGTTGTGCACATAATATGGATCCTACAACACATACATATTCATATGTGCAAAATATATATATATATATATATTGTAAAACAAATGGCTAAGGAATAGTAAAGAAATAAAGGAAAAGAGAATAAAGGATGTTAGGAATCCTCAGAAAATAAAATGATATTTCATTATATTGAGTTTTAGTACATTGAGCCATTCTTTCCACTAGGATATGTCACAAGGTTCAAATAAGTTTAAAAGTCACAAACTTAAATAACTCTTTGTGAGCTTCTAAGACTTGTGAGGTTTGAATCCCCTTGAATCCAAGTGTATCCTCTAGTGCTTATCTTAGGACCACTCACAGTGTTTTTCCTCTTTTCTTCTTTTTTGAATTTTTAAGAAGTCTTTCAAAGGCTTTTTTGGCTCTGATTAGTTATTACTGAATGAATTTTGCTGATGGCTTGATCTCCTTTTATAGTACCTTCTTAGGGTTTTTGGTGTGCCATTGATTCTCTCCATTTGTTGTCCTGTGTACTAGAACCAATGTTGTGTTAGCAACATTAGTGGCTGGTCCTTTCCTTATTTTCTTACTACATCCTTCTTTTGAGGTTTCCCCTTAGAAAGTCCCTAGCTAACCTTTCTTTTTGTGTGGGGGGGGGGGGGGTGGGGGGGGGGGTTCCTAAGGGCTGACTTTCAATCTTCTCTTCCCAAAACTTCTAGATGAACCTTTTCAAACCCCACCTTTTGGTTGCCTTATCTTTTGTCTTTTCCTCTAAATGGGTGGATTCCTCCTTGTCAAGCTGAAAGATCCTCAACCACCTTCCTTCATCGTTCACTTTCCTAGGTTCCTCGAGATACCAGACTTCTTTTTATCAAGTGTTGATTCCTAAGTCATCAGCCTTTTTTCTAAGTCATAAGTGGTTGATGGGACATGTCTACCTTCGTTCCTTGTGTTCAGAGGCATGCTTTCCTTGAGCTGTACAAATCCCAGTTGGCTCTTTCCTGCATTTCCCAAGGATCTCCTTGGTTTTGGCAGTCCCAAGATATCCTGGTCCAATCCCTTTTTGGCTCCCCAGGGGACTCTCTTCACAAAGACTAGGTTGAGCTGCCTTTTTCCTTTTTCTTTCTTTTCTAAGACCCAACGCTTGCCCATTTCATGGCTTTGGGCCTCCTCTTACTCATTTTAAGTGGGCATTGGCTGACGAATTGGGTCTTGCCTATCTTTGAGGGCCCATTTAGTTTTAGATTTCAACACTTGTGATACTTTGGATTATTTCAACTGAGATAGAGAGAGTCCCTATTTTTTTTTTTTTCTCAAAAACAAAACAGAGATAAAGAGAGTTAGGTGAAGACGTGTTATCAAAAAAAAAAAAAAAAGGTTAGGTGAAGATGAATTTTCTTAAATAACATGATAGAGTTATTCGTGCTTTTTTATTTTTTTTATGGGAGTTATTTGTACTTAGTGGGAAGAAATTGCCATACTGCAAAGAAAGAGCATTTTAGTTGAAAATTAATCGGCTCCAGATTTCTGTTCAAGAGTATTATTTGCTTGGATTTTAAATATACCTATTAGAAAATATTTGTAATAATATAAATATATACTCTTAATTAAAAATAAATAAATAAAAAATTTCCTTCTATTTAGATTTTATTACAGTCTAATTACAAGTAGATAAAGTTTTTCTTTTATTTGAGTTTGGGGATTCTCTTCCAATCTGTTGCATCGATGTACCTATAACTATCCTTGATGTCTTTTAATCACATTACTCATTAATTCATAAAATGAGTGAATGTTATTCATTATTCTTCAAAAAAAAATTATATAAAAGAGTGAATGTTAATTTAATCGGCGAGTAGTATGTTGACAAAAGTTTTCTTATCCACATTATAAATTGATGTAATTGCTGAATTGTCAATTTGTAATTAAATTCATGTGTTAATTGTAAGTTGTTGAATTATCCACATTATTGTACATATCCCTAGGATTATACAAATAGCGCAGATTAACAAATCCTCTTCCTCTGTCAGCGTATAAAAGTCACCACCAATATACAAATAGCGCAGATTCCAAGCTTAGGTGGTTGAAAACGCCTACTCGGCTATCCACATGAGCCAAGGAATGGTAGGTGCTTCATGCAAGATCTATGTGATGATGTGAATGAAAATAATATGAGTAATGCAATGATCATAACTTTTACTACAACTTTGGTCACAATTTGTTCACGTGATAAGTTGTGAGTAGCGAAGTTGTCGACCCACCATTTTTAGTCCACTATTCACAACTTGCCCCATTAACAAGCTGTGGCAAAAGTTATGATCCTAACATTTTCCAAATAACGTCTACCTCCAAACTAATGTGTCAGTAATTCCCTCCAATAATTGGCTATATAAGAATACCTTCAACTTTCGAAGTGAGTTCTTACAAAAACTTTAGAGCAGAAAACACTCCCTTCAATCTTCAAAGTTCAAACCCCCTTTGTAATTATCTGCTCCCATTTGTAACCAATTTATAATTTTTTCCTCAACCCCCAAGGTTAATTCGTATAATCCTCAACAAACATCATCAAGTGTTCTACCTTGCATGTTAATTCAAGTATCATTATGTCAAGTAAGTTTTCTGTTTCAATCATTTTATTAGAGGATAATTAATTACTCTATAAACTTAATTAATTGCTTTCTTTCTTGCAATTGTTAATTGGGAGTTAAGTCTGGTCGATATAGGATCGAAACAAGCCTTTGCATCACCTTTGAAAATAATCTGGTCCCAGTTCAGAGATTGTGCCACTTCATCTTACTTTCCTTCCGAAAATATTCTTCTTAGTACTTTTGTAGCTTCCTCCGTCAATTTACATGGTTCCTTTCTCTTACGCTCGTGTTTGAGTTTACATTTGATGTACCAAATCTTCCATGCAGCCTAGTGCCAACAAAAACAATTCATATTTAAAGTCTGTTATCTTTAACTCGTCCCATACCACTTCTGGGTTTGTTTTATTTCTTGTACTTCTATCTTGTTCTTGATCTGCATCTGTTGCTTGCTGTGTGTATTTCCATTAAAAAATAAAGATATTTTTTCTCTGTCCACTTTTATACCAGAAGTTGCTTCATATATAGTAGTAGGATTTCCAAAAATTTTTGAATTAATATAATATTTGTAGTATCTTGACTTAAGATGATACTAATTGCTAACCCATGAATTTTTTTTCTACCTTTTACTCTTCTCAGGGAAGTTGAACGGCGATCTACACACAGAAGAGAAAGGTAAGGTAAAAGGGGTCTCCTTGATAGATTCCCTATGAGGGAGAGACGTAATTAACCTCTTGATTTCCCATTTATTTGAACAAATTATTTTGAGTAATTATAAGTTTACATTATGCTAGCAATATAAATCTTATATTGCAAGTACAATGTAAACTAAGAATTTTCCAATAACTTAACAGTAGATATTAAATTACTGGCTTTCCCAAACGCTCCTTGACATTTGGGTTATCCTACAAAATTTTACCCAGCAATGGCATTATGACCTAATCTCAAATTGTGCTTTTAATTATTTTAGTTAGTATATATATACACACACACACATGTACAGGGGGTGTGCGTTCCTATTCTTGGCTAATATAATTGCACTTACATCTACATGTGAAAACTTTTTACAGCACCAGAGAAGATCATTCTAAAAAATCAAGCACTTCAAAAGGTTAGAAACACATCTTTTTCACAACTATTAATATGACTTATTGCAATTACAATAACGTTCTTTTTCTTCAGGTCCATCATATTTACATTACTTTTATTAAGTATCAATCAGAACAGGCCATGCTAACAATTGTGAAGAAATTTTTTCATGAAAAAATATTTATCCCTAAATTTATTGTCTCTAATAATAACTAGTTTTTTGAAATCCACTACGAAAACCTTTTTTTTTTTTTTTTGGGTGAGTATGTGCGCGCTGTTTTACCATCTTATATTTGCAATGGGGGAAATGTTAATTGCTTCCTTTCTACCCAACCCAACTCTTGGGTATTCTGGGAATTATTTGGGCACAGCGAGGAGCTTTAGATATAACATGTATGGCTATTTAGTTGAAGCTAAAACTATATCAATTGGATACAGAAATATTGAAAATCTTCCCCTAATATGTTGTTTTGGAGAATCTGATTTTAAGCATATTAGATATGACTTCGCTTTAAATAATGATATTTTTTCAAGGTTTCATTCATAAACTTTGTTATTCAGAATCAAATTTAGATTTGAATATATATAAAAGCATTCACATCAAACATGTCAAAAAATATAGCATTTAGTATCTCAAAACACTACTTTATCAATTTTAACACTCCACTTTATAATACACCAAATATCAAAAATTTTATATTTTTTACCACTTCATTAAAATATTATTTATTTATTATTTATAATTCATTTTTATTCTCCATGAGACATATCTTTCTCTGTGTGTGTCTCTCTTTTCCAAGCAAAAACAACCACCCCACCCCTCATGGCCACCACCAGACACCACCCATTCAATGTCACCACCCTCACCACCCAAGCCACCACCCACAACAAAACTCACAACCAACCACCAAATCAATCAACCCACACCCACCAAAGAAAGATTTCACTAGAGAGAGATCGAGAAGCGAAGGCAAGCGCAGAAGTAACCCACGGCCTCAACACCCAGCAACCCACAACCTCAACACACATCACAACCCATGGCCTCAACCCATGGCATAACTCACAACAAACCACTACAATCAACCACCGAATCAAACAACCCACACACACAACCCAAAGCCACCCCAATCAACTCACACGTAGACCCACCTGGAGAAGAAAGCTCCAGTAGATGAAAAGAGAGAAAAAAGTGTGAGAGAGAGAAATGATATTTTAATTGAAAATTAATAAAATACTATTATTTTTTATAAGATTTGAGCTACAATAGGCTATCATTTTTGACATTCTACTGTAGTTAAGATGTTAAAATTTTAAGAATAGCAATTTTGATGTGAGTGACTTTTTAAGGGGATGAAAGTTAAAAATGAGATTTTAGCATTTTTCATATCTTTGATATGAATGCTCTTAATGCTAAGAATGACTTTAGAAAGGAAAAAAAAAAGTTGTTAATTATACAGTAACGTTATGTTAGTGACTACTGTGTTTGGATACCGCTTATTTGCTGAAAATTAAAAACTGAAAATACTATAGCAAAATAATTTTTAAATATGTAAATAGTACTATGAGACCCAAATTTATATTGAAATTTGTGTTTAGATGACTTTTGTGGATTTGTAAACAATGCTGTGGGATTCACATTTTTTCAACAAAACGGACTAACGCCAGCCATAAATGCTATCCAAACGTGCACTAATATGCGTTTGGATTGCATTTCACCAGCTGTTTTTACATTTTCCTTTTTTTTTTTAATTTTTTTTATTGTGTATGCATTTCAAGAGACACAATGCTGTTCAGTGGGTCTCGTGTATTGTTCATGAAACTCACAAATACTTTATAAAAAAAAATATTAAAAATAGGCCCCACGATACTATTTACACATTTAAAAATTATTTTGTTATAATTTTTTCAGTTTTTAATTTTTAATTTCAGTAAAATAAACGGTATCCAAACGGATTAGTGCTTTGTATTGGATTGCTTTGACTATAGAACGTTAGTCCTTGGGCCCATCACCAACCCAGTTGACAAGTATTTCAGGAACTAGTCCTAAAACTTAGTTTTTGGATATTCTATTATTTGTCATAATCGTACTAATATTTTCCGTTATTTTTCAAAGGCATCAAAATATGAGAATCTTTTATCAATATGTATCTCAACATGGCTCACCTTCCTCTAACGTGATTTCATATGTTGCAGTACATTTTGGAAAAATGCTACCCACAAGAGCATGAGCAATTGAAAGAACTCAGAGAGGCCACAGTCAAGGAACATCCTTTTTGGTGGGTCATAATTTTCTTTCCAAGCACTATTTTAAAGTCATTTTGGTTTGGATGTTTGATGTGTATATAATTGCTTTACCATGGTGAGAGGGAGAAGAGGGAGGAGCAGAGAGAAGGGAATATATCATCCTCTGAATTTTGTGTTTACAAATTTCTCTCATTCTCTGAAATTTAAACGAGCTCTTAGTCCAAAGTCAGAAAGTCCCACCAGAACTTGTTGCTTGTTAATAAATATTTCTATTTTTATTTATTTTAATAGAGATAATTATTAACTATTTTATTATTTCAATTTAATTGGGAGATATATCTCTGTCTTGTTGGCCCAAATAATACGTGACAAATTCTTTTTAGGAAAAATTACAACTTATTCAGCTGTGGTTTAGTCAAAATTTGAATTGCCTATCTGTGCTTTGAAATTTGACATTTTACCCTCATAAGGTTAGTTCAATTAGAGTTTTGTAATCCACATCTTTTAAAAACATGGCCAAATATGTAATTTTGCTCCACTTTTATGTTTCTCTCCTCCAAAAATACAAAAAACACAAAAATGCAAGATTAAATAAGATAAAAAAGAATTTCGTAGAACACTTGCATCATGGGATTTCAAATCACAAGTAGACAACTTAAATTTTGGTCAAACCTCAGGTGGATAAGGTGTCAAATTTCAAATTACAAATAGGTAACTTAAATTTCGGTTAAACCAGAGGTAGGTAAGTTGTAATTTGCTCTTCTTTTTACTAAAGAATATAGAAATATGTGGTATAATTTGAAATACGTCACTAAATTTTGATGTGGCCTATTGCAATGGGTTTAATTAATTTTGGCGAAAACACTATTTTGGTCCCTACAGGTCACAGTCAATTTGGTCCCTACATTTTGGAGCCAGTCAATTTAGTTCATGTTATTTTCTACTCACACTCAATTTGGTCATTATCATTAACTTACTAACAGAAAATATTTACATGGCAAACAGTATGCACTATTGGCATACTTAAATATGTAATGTAGAAGATTTGGACCAATTAAAAATTGCCACATCAATTAAAAAAACATAATAAGCTGCAACTCAGCTAATCTGAGTTTTCAACCCCAGAAAGATCCCACTTCACCCATGACCCAAACAGCCCAGTTCATCAATTGTCAATCAAACTCAACCTTCATCTTCATCTTCATTGCTACACCGCTGGCCACCGACTGACTTTAGAAGTCTGTTTCAGATCAGAGTGGACGTGTGGATATTCAAATCATTTTCCCTTTAGAAGTTTGTTTTAGATTTGAAATTTTGCTATGTTGGATCGACTTGTGGAACCCACTATCAGGTGGGTTTATAATTTCACCTAGATCACATCATCCATCACAGCAGTTCTGAGGAGGCTAAGGAGGTGCCATTTTGAAATTTGAAGAGTAACAAACATTTACTACTGAAATCATTTATATAGGTTTATCTTATGTCGACATTTTGATGCGTATATACAAATTTATCATTGTTACTAGTTAAATATGAAAATAAGAATGAGATAAACACACAAGTATCGTAGAAAAGAGTCCAAAAAATTATGAACTCATAACCTGTAAAACTCATTTAAAGGATTATTCCTACATTTTGAGACATTAAAAATTCATTAAGTGATCATAGAAAACTGTCCACAAATAAAACTTTTGAGGGAATGAGACTTGGAGTTTGTGGAGTTGCCGAGTTATGGAAATATCGGCACTGATGGCAAGCGGCGTAGCAATGAAGATCAGATGAAGTGGCCGAGAATGGGTTGGTTTGACAGGTAATGGACAGGGTTGTTTGGGTCATGGGAGAAATGAAATTTGTCTGTGTTGAAAACTCAGATTAGCTGAGTTGCAAGTTACTGTGTTTTTTTAATTGATGTGGCAATTTTTAATTGGTCCAAATCTTCTACATTACATTAATTACACATTTAAGTGTGCCAACAGTGCACACTGTTTGCCATGTAAGTATTTTCCGTTAATAAGTTAATGGTAAGGACCAAATTGAGTGCGAGTTGAAAATAACAGGGACCAAATTGACTGACACCAAAATGTAGAGACCAAATTGACTGTGACCCCAAAATGTAGGGACTAAAATATAATTTTTGCCATTAATTTTTTGAGCCTCCTACAAATTGCAAGAAGAGGAGCATGGGTACAGCCATAGCTTTGTATCTCACATTTTATTGCACTTCATTTTATTAAATTTCATGCACTGTTACTGCCTAAGATAATAAATTACATTTTTTTTTTTAACATATCTTTACTAAAGTTATTACTTTTGAACTGTGTTCATGTGTGGTAGGAGTTTAATGAATGTGCCTGTCGATGAAGGCCTCCTCGTCTCAATGCTTCTAAAGACCATGAATGCGAAGAAAACAATAGAAATTGGAGTTTTTACTGGTTATTCTCTTCTTGTTACAGCTTTAGCACTACCAGCTGATGGAAAGGTAGTTTTCAGAATTTTAGTATTTTTATTGTTATTTTTTTTGGTTACACCCATTTTACATTATTGAGCATATATATAGCATTTGAGTGTAAGGACCAGATTAAACTGAGGATTTCATTTTTGCAGATAATAGCCATTGATCCAAACAAGGAAGCATATCAAACTGGACTGCCGTTTATTCAAAAGGCTGGAGTGGAGCATAAGATTAACTTCATTGAATCAGATGCCTTGCCAATTTTGAATGATTTAATTACCAATGTAAGTTTCTTGCACGATGCATGATGCAATTGTATGTCTACTTAAGTTAATAATCGTTCGTTTGTTAAATAAAAATAAATAAATTGCAATCGTGGGTGCTTATACTAGAAGTATGGGGTCAAAGTGTTTTCTGTTGTTGATCGTATCCAACAATCAAGAAGCAGAACAAAATTGCTAAAACATGAAGAGTTTCCAATTTTATTATTATTATTATTATTATTTTTGATAGGATGAAGAGTTTCCAATCAGTTCCAACCAGACAATAGACATCAGTACTCTGAGAGAGAGAGAGAGAGAGAGAGAGAGAGAGAGAGAGAGAGAGAGAGAGAGAGAGAGAACAAAAAAACAAAAAATTGGGCTGGTTAACCATAATGTACCTCAGTACGTGATAAAACCATGACAAGGCAATATTTTGCAGTTAACAGTCTAGTGACAAGGAAATTAATAAAATAATTTACTAACTCCAAAATTTTTCATAATTACTACATAAATTTTCTCCCTTAAAAGATTTCATTCCTTTTCAATAGAGTTTGTGTTGTATCTTTATGTTAAAATCTCGTTCCCTCTCCTATGTTTGTTTCTAATTTTTTTTTTTTTTTTTTAAGAAAAAGTTTGACCTCCCTTGAATTTTTTTTGGACAAAGTTTAACTTTAAAATTGGTTATAGTCTTAAGATACAACTTTACTTTCTTTATATATATATATATATATATTGAAGGTGAATTTTGACAAATCAATCATTGAATTACATCTTCTTCTTATATCCTCATGCTTACAAAATTTCTAAAAAATTAAAGATCAATAGCTATGTCATCAATAAATTATTTAAATTATAAGTTTTTGTAGTTTAAAATTATGTATAAAATATAAGGTTATAGATCATACAGTAAATAATATCCAATTGATACAAAATTTGACATGTATATTAATAGTGTAAAGAGCATACAATTCAACGGTTAGATTTTTAAAATATGTAGTAGTGTTTATTTTATTGAGTAAGGTTGTAGTCTTAGGCTATAACTAATTTTGTAACTAAATTTTGTCCATTTTTTTTTTTACCTTTGCTGCTAGCTACTTGTAAATATGCTACATTAGTAATGGGGAAAATTTTAGGTTTTTTGTATTTCTTTTCCTCCCCTATTCCTAAAAGGGGAAAAAAGTGAATCTAAAATTTTCTCTTGCTAATTTTTTTTTTTTTTTTTTTTTATATTTTGATGAATAATGACATTCCAAATTTGATTCCTATATGTGCAAATAATTTGACCAAATTCATAATTCATCAATATTGTCTTTAGTTCTACTCAACTGAACCTCTTCACTTCTCTTCCTAAATACTTATTGTAATATATGTTATGGTCCATTTGAATTGAGAAGAAGAGGGGGAGTAGAGTAAAATAGAGTAGATTTGGCCCAAAATTGTCCTATTTTTAGCCAATTTTACTCTACTTCCCTCCACTCACCCTCTTTCTCCCCTCTATCCAAACAGACTCTTAGTCTTCTGTCTCCTTTTATTTTGTGCAACCAAAGATAAGTTGCACGTATATACTTGACCTTAATTTCCTAATTATGAATACAGGGCAAACAAGAAGGGGCATTTGATTTCGCATTTGTGGATGCTGATAAGGAAGGCTACATCAAATATCATGAGGTACTTTTGAAACTGGTTAAGATTGGTGGAATAATTGCATATGATAATACCTTATGGTTTGGTTCAGTGGCAGACCCTGAAGAAGATAAGATTGAGGAATTTTTGAGGATTGGCAAAAAGTATTTTGATGAATTGAACAGCTTTCTAGCAACTGATCCCCGCATTGAATCATCCCTCATTTCAATTGGCGATGGCCTCACCCTCTGTAGGCGCATCTGCTAGCAAAATCAACAAATTGAAGTCCTTGCTAGACTAGCAAGTTAGTCAAATAGTTATTCAAAATAAATCAAAGATTCGTTTGAAAAATTGTAGACCGTGTGATGTAATAACTATTCTTAGTAATAACTATTTAATTATCTGCTTATGTTTTTATTATAAGAAATATATTTTTAGTAGTGTTAGGTTCTAAAGATTTAGGAATTAATGTATTTAGAACTTTAATGTGTAATATTAGCAAACCATGATCAAAACAGGTTGTTTAGTCTTGTTTATGCTTGCTTAAAGTTGTGTTTTTTATGTAAAGATGGAATCGAGCTGATGCGGAAGTTAATATGAATTCGGCCTGACTTGATTGATCGAAGCTTAGGCTCGATCGATCGAATATTGGGCAGAATGTTTTCTCTGCAGAATTCCAGTTCAGCCCAAACTTTACTTAAACGTCTTAGGGTTCAAATAAAATACTTCTATATATAAGGGAAACCCTAAAACATTTTTGAGAGCTTTTAGAGAGATTAAAGTGTCATTTGTGCCTCTTTTTATTTTTAGAATTTTGTACCCAAAGGCTCTCTAACGGTTGTTGCTCATATTGCTGTTTGTGTGAATCTCTTGTGAGATTTGTGAGGAGCTTTCCTTCACACAAGTTTAGGATTATCAAGGAGGAGATTTCTTCAAGAACTTAATGATCATTTAGTTGCTGCACTAAGGCGCTTAAAGATACGCAAGCGAGGGTGCTTGTATTTGCTGGAGAATCCAAGAAAGAAAGAGTCCGTGATCTCGGAGCTTGCACGTGGTCGTGTCAGTAAGTTTCTACTGGTGAGTAGCAATAGAATGTTAGTAGTCTAAGTCGCTATTGTAAAACTTCGATTCTTTTATAGTAGATTCAGGTTTACCTTGAGGATAGTTAGGTTAAATCATCTTCAGGCTTTTTACCGGTTTGTTTTCCTGGGTCATCATATCATTGTGTTATTTATTTTTCTGCTGTTATACATGATATGATTGTTTGATTGTGATAACCTAGATTTGGAATTTGGACTAAGTAATAACTTGGTTAATTTACTAAGTTAATCTGGTTGTGTTTTAAGGGGTCTAAAAACATACAAATAGTATGATAAGGAATAATTCTTACTTAGGATTAATTGTTATTTAAAATGAAAAATAATTATTCATAACCAAAATGGTTTATTCCTTAACATGGGTAATAAATATAAAAATAATCTTACTTTCGAAAAACACCTAATATTAAAACGTAACCATCATCAGCCACGTAAGCATTTTTCATAAGTGAGATGATGACAAAGACTAAAATGATTGCAAGTTTAAAAACACAAGGAACTACCAAAAAGGTAAGTACCAATTTGAAAATAGAACAAAAATATAGGAATCAAAAATATATTTATTGTAAAATTTTAGTATTAGAACATGACTTTTTTCTTTATTGTACAAATTGTAATTTTTTTTTTCCTAAGTAATTTAAAGAGAAGTAAGAAGAATCATCTAAGCCTAAAGCCAGGTAAATTTAACAACATGAGGCCGGCCTCATCAAAATTTGCTCCCCATATTCGTTGGTAGAAACACTTCCCATTCCCAATTCTTTTTCCACAAAAGTTTCACCCTTACTTTTATTAAGTAATTTTTAATTACTTTCAGAGTATGGAAAATAGTACTTTATCCTTCCATATTTATGGTGGGGTTCACTAATTAAATGTGAAAGGAAGGAATAGTGGCGGAGCCTAGAATTTATCCTTGGGGGGCCAAATAAAAAAATATATATAACTCATTTCAAATTTTTTTTTTATAAGAAATTTTCAATAGTTAAGTACTTTATAACTTAATAGTTTTTTTAATTTGTCAATAGACCTAGATTTCGTATTATAATTAAGATAAAAATTTACTAATTGGTTAAAGATTCTTCCATTATTTTATTTATATGATATAGTATATACTTTTATCAAACTACTAGTTTATTATATTATACGTTACATTATAAAATATCTATCAATTAAAAAAAAAAAAAAAAAAAAGAATGAAGAGGAATCACGTACCTACTAGCTACCTGGGTAGTAGAGAAAAAAATAGTTACTTTAACAAAATTAAAAGAGAGAGAAAGAGATATGTGGTTACTATGTTAATTAACATTGCTAAGTGTGAGGTTTTTAACCATACAAGTGGACAGTAGATTCTTTCTCCAAAAAAAAAAAAAAAAGTGGACAGTAGATTTTCTTGAAATTGAAACAACTTAAAGACTTCATATTCAAGTTTAAAGAGCTTGAAGTAAAAGAAGATAAAAGAAAAGGGGAATCAAAGTTAGAGACAAAGAAAGAAGAATGAGACAAATTGAGAAATTATGGAATGGAGAGAGAGAGGACTAAAACTGAGAAAATGATCAAAGACTCACATGTAGACTCAATGTGAGTTGCTTAACAATTCAGTTGTAGATTTATTGGTGGTGTTGTGTTTTGTGGTGGTGTAATTTTTTAAAAACGATGCTATTATAGTCAAAGTAAGCAAGAAGAATTATTATTATTTCTTTTTAACGAGGTAGCAGCAAAGGTTATAATTTTTTTCCTGACATAATTGTTAAAAACTATATGTTTATCACAAGTTGATGAATACCCAGTTAATTTAAGTTATTGATATTTAAATTTATTACTAATTAGTAATCACTAATAGAATTGTAATTTTATAAATAAAAAATTAACGGGAGAATAGGGGTCAAAAGGATATCAACTTGATTTTTTTTTTTTTTTTTTTAAATAGTATAACTCATTACAAATCCATATATTTCAACTTTTTTATAAAAATTTTGGGGGACCATGACTCACGTTGCCGCCACTGGGGAGCCTAATTATGTACTCTGTATGTATCTAAGAATTTTCCACTTTTATTCCTATGCAGTCGGAGGTTTTACTTTTAGGACTGCGGCTGCCATGTGGAACCTAAACGAGTAGATACTATTTTGGACTTCTTTTCTATTACCACTACGATAATGAAATACATGTCCACTATCTGGGTTAATAAAAAACATTATATTAACCCTATCATGAAAGTCAAATTCTGTATCAAAAAATGCATTTTATATTGATTTGGGAATGAATTCTTATACCTCATTCTTGTCAAATTACTTTTTTTTTTTTTTTTGATATGTTATTGTCAAATTATAAGGAGTAGATCAAACTGAACGTGAAATTTTCTATGATACATGTCTTGCGTCTTTGACACAATGCTATTTTTGGGACTTACTGGGATTCACCTAGCCTCGCTTAGTGGGATGTATATATCAAGGAAGTTAAAATCTGGCTATCGGAAGGAAGTTTGTAGTGGGTTATGTCGTTGTCTTGTTATTGTGTTATGGTTGTTGATGATGTGGTTGTTAAGTTATGGTTGTTGATGATGTGGTTGTTGAGTTATGGTTTGATGTTGGTGTTTCTGTAGTTTATGTAAGTCTGGTTGATGTTGGTGTTTCTGTAGTTATGTAAGTCTGTTTTTTATCGGTTTGTAATAAAATCCTCTTTAACACACACACACCCAAAAAAAAAATCTTGTCAAAGTACAATGCATTTGTTTAGCCACCTTTTGATGGCACTTTATTTTTGCTAGATTCCTCGTAAAACTTTATAACTATTTCAAAAAAAAATAAATAAATAAATAAAGGGAAAGAAGCACACATTAAGCATTCCTTGAATAATTTAACATTTTCCTTTCCAGTTCTATGTATTTATCTAACAACATATTTAACGTATATAACCATTAATAGCCAAATAATTAGTTTTATGATATGCATAGAAAATGATACTTTGTTATTTTTTAATGATCAGAATTTTAATTTAGCAAAATGAATTCCTACTTTCCATAATAAACATATTCAGAAAAAAAAATCATTAAAAGATTCCATAATGAAATCCAATCACTATTAAAAAGCCGGTGACAAAATTCCAACTCCTACTGATGACTTGTTTTTTTAATCATGACTTCACTAGCTGTGGTTGTTAAGTTATGGTTTGATGTTGGTGTTTCTGCAGTTATGTACGTTGTCAAAGTACAATGCATTTGTTTAGCTACCTTTTGATGGCACTTTATTTTAGCTAGATTCCTCGTAAAACGTTATAACTATTTCAAAAAAATAAAAAAATAAAAAAAATTAAACTGTAAGAAACACACATTAAGCATGAGTTTTTTGGCTGAATATTGCTGAATCTCGAGTTTATTTGCGTTATGGTCATTGTTCTAAATTATTTAGAGAATTAAGGAAAGAGAGTGAATTTCGGCAACGGTGTTGCTGAAATTCTAACAAAAGTATGAGAGAGAAAAGAAAAAGTAGGAGAGAGAAAATTTTGAATTTCGACAATAGTATTATCGAAATTCCTGTTGTGAAGTGCTCGAAGTGTGCTAGGGTGCCCAAAAAAATTGTGGCAATGTCATTGCTGAAAATGGGAGGGAAAAAAAAAATTGTGGCAACCAAGTTGCCGAAAATGGAGGAAAAAAAAAAAAACTACATCCACAACATTTTTTACAACAAATTACAAGTGGTTAGTTATTATTGATTCAAATTTAAACCTAACACTAAGATTACTTTTTTGTCCCAATAATAACAATCAGTAACAACCTGTCACTTGCGATTTATTGTAAAAATATTGTAAAAATATTGTAGACATATTATTTCTAAAAAAAATTATAGTGCCGAAATAGTAGAAAGGAAAAAAGAAGAAAAAGAAAAGAAAAGAAAAGAAAAAGGCAATGCCACTTTTTCGGTAATGCCATTACTACAAAACAATTTGTGGCTTTTTTAATTTAGCAAAATGAATTCCTACTTTTCGTAATAATCTTATTTAGAAAAAAAAAAAATTCATTAAAAGATTCCATTACGAAATCCAATCACTATTAAATAGCCGGTGACAAAATTCCAACTCCTACTGATGACTTGTTTTTTTAATCATGCCTTCACTAGTTGTTGATAATTGAAAATGTGATTTAAGAATTTTATTATGCTATAATTTTAAAACTCAAAAAATACTACCAGCGCAATAATTTCACAATACTTTTCATAGCATCATAGTGGGTTGTGGTTAGTGCAGCATTTTTTTTTTGTTAAGAAAAGGTTAGTTCAACACTTCAATTGATATAGTTTCTTATCATCAAACAAGATATTAAATTTCAGTTATACCAAAAATCAATTAGTATTTTAGCTAATGGCAAAGCCAGAAAATTATTCTAGGGGCTAATATATATAGTCTACATTTTTGCAAAAAAAAAAAATGGTAAGTTTTAACATATCTAAAAAAATACAACTCAATTAAAAAAAAATATAATATAATATAATTAACTTATGTATGGTTAGTAAAAATCTTGGGAGACCTCTTATTGAAATTTTTTTCCAAATCAATTTTTTTTTTATTTCCAAAATTAGAAGAGGGATTGAGGATTTTTGAAAAGTTGAGGGGGTCATAACTCCCCTAGCTTGCTCTCTCTGCCCCTAATTTTAGCAGGATAATAAGAGAAATGGTCATGTTATCCGGTGCCCTTAGGGCAATTATTAAAAATAATGTTATGTCCACAACATTTTCACAACAAATTTTAAGTAACAGGTTACAGGTTGTTACTAGATATTATTATTAGTGGTAAGTTTAAATTTGAACCAATAACAACAAACTAACTATAATTTGTTGTGAAATATTACGAACGTAGTACTTTCCAAAATTTTGACCCAACTTTTATGGAAAATAGAAAAAACAGTCAAAACATTAATTGCATTATTTTTTCTTCTCCCATCAAAATTTTCTTAAAATAGTTCATTACCAAATGTCATATCTAAAAAATTAATAATTATAGTAAAACGTAGTTGAAAACTTGGCATCTTGACCCGGAACTGGAAGACTGGAAGAGTGTGCATCAACAAAATTTGGTAATAAGGAGTGGGGGGTATTATAATGTAATTGCGCATTTTGTGTCTCACTCACTCATCATCAGTCGCTTAAAAAATGTTGAGAAGTGGTTCTCTTTCTCTTTCTCATTCTCATTCTGTGGCCTTTTCTGACATGGAAAGCACCAAAAGCGCACTTAAAACGGAGATAGCTAGATAGATAGATAGGAAGGAGGATCGCATACTAGGAATTATAGAATTCGGAGCTGAGAAGATGAGTATGGTTAGGACTCACATTGAGTCTCAGGGAACCTGCGTTTCCTACCGTTCTTTTTCTGCTTCACCCTCAATATCCCAACGCACTCACTCTTCGGCTTCCTCTTCATCAGGTACACGCTCTGTGTCTATGTGATTTACGAGAATATTTAATAGCTTTCGTTTCTAAAACTTCTTCCACAATCTCGATCTAACGTGTATATGCAAAAGCCAAAACCTTTCTGCTACTGTATATAATTGATGCATTGTTTTCTATCTAAAGAGCGTTTTGGATCCATTTTTACTGTTCAATCGTCTTGTTTGCCGTTTTTTACTCAGTTGGTTCAAATGACAACTCCCTCCTGGTTGTCATAACAGGATGGAGGGTATTAGGGTCAGATCATCCTTCCTGTTTGTTTTATCGACCAAGTTTTTTAAAAATTAAGTCATTTTTTTCCAAAAAAAATATTTTCTATAAAATTATCTTATTTTCTTATATTTGATAGGAGCTTTGAATGAGTCGGAAAATAATTTTTTAATATATCGTATTTAGCTTGCTTAGCTTGCTATGAGGTACAATTATTTTTTAAAAAATAAATTTGTGAAAAACAACTTTTAAAAATAAATCATACTTTTTATATTGACTAAAAATAGTTTTTATTTAACTTATTTTTTCTGATATTACCTAATACTAAAAAATTCAAAAAGCTATCTTTACATATTTTTTTTCATCAAAACATATAGATTGTAAATAATATTAATAATAATAAAAAGTTTTTATTTTCTCCTGTTCATAATCTTTGGACATTTTTTGAGATTTTTTGTTATGCTTTTTTGGTTTTAGCTTGCAAAAAAAAAAAAAAAGTGATAGATTCCGATCATGGAAAGCACCAAAAGCGCACTTAAAACGGAGATAGCTAGATAGATAGATAGGAAGGAGGATCGCATACTAGGAATTATAGAATTCGGAGCTGAGAAGATGAGTATGGTTAGGACTCACATTGAGTCTCAGGGAACCTGCGTTTCCTACCGTTCTTTTTCTGCTTCACCCTCAATATCCCAACGCACTCACTCTTCGGCTTCCTCTTCATCAGGTACACGCTCTGTGTCTATGTGATTTACGAGAATATTTAATAGCTTTCGTTTCTAAAACTTCTTCCACAATCTCGATCTAACGTGTATATGCAAAAGCCAAAACCTTTCTGCTACTGTATATAATTGATGCATTGTTTTCTATCTAAAGAGCGTTTTGGATCCATTTTTACTGTTCAATCCTCTTGTTTGCCGTTTTTTACTCGGTTCAAATGACAACTCGTTCCTGGTTGTCATGACAGGATGGAGGGTATTAGGGTCAGATCATCCTTCCTGTTTGTTTTATCGACCAAGTTTTCTAAAAGTTAAGTCATTTTTTTTCAAAAAAAAAAAAACATTTTCTATAAAATTATCTCATTTTTCTATACTTGATAGGAGCTTTAAATGAGTCGGAAAATAATTTTCTAATATACCGTATTTAGCTTACTTAGCTTGCTATGAGGTAAAATTATTTTTCAAAAAATAAATTTGTGAAAAACAACCTTTAAAAATAAATCATACTCTCTATATTGACTAAAAATAATTTTTATTTGACTTATTTTTTCTGATATAACCTAATACTAAAAAATCCAAAAAGCTATCTTTACATTTTTTTTTTTTCATCAAAACATATAGATTGTAAATAATATTAATAATAATAAAAAGTTTTTATTTTCTCCGGTTCATAATCTTTGGACATTTTTTGAGATTTTTTGTTATGCTTTTTTGGTTTTAGCTTGCAAAAAAAAAAAGTGATAGATTCCGAAGATTTTTGAGTGAAAAGAGTAGACTGTAGAGTAAGGTAAACACAGAGAGATTTGGGTAAGGTTTAACTTTAATGCCGGATTAGTCGGCAGTCGGGATATGTGAAGCTTAGTGGACCGGACGGTACAATGCATGCAATGATGCAATCATTGTCCATATATACAATCCCGGGTCCCACATCAACAAAGGCCCATCACATGCAAACGGTCCCTGATTGGACTGTTTCTTTCGTGCACTACAATGGAGTGTGGGCCTGTGGGGTTCAACTCTATGTTTGATCAATTTTCATAAAATATTCCGTAAGGGATAAGGTAGTAACTAGCAAGTCAAATGAAGTTAGTGGTACTTAAAAAAACAAAAATGACTTTAATGGTAGGTTTAAATGAGAATCAAATAAAGGCTTCAACCATTATGAAAAAAATTATTATGTTGTAAGATTCATAATATAACTCATATAATTGAATCTATGGTGTTCGTTTTCATTAGTTGATAATTAAAAAAAAAAAATACTAGTTAATTTATTTGAAACTCATTAAGTAATAGAGGCATTTCATTAAATGTAAGTATATTATCACCAACCTAAACATGGCGAAATGTGAGGAATCATAGAGATTTAGTAATTTTTTTTAATTTAAATTTAAGAATAGGTTTAAATAATTATTTTTTAAAATATAAGATTCAAGTAGTTTCTTTGGTTGTCTTTAAAGTTTTTCATTTAAGCCAAAAGACTTGTAGTTTAATTGATTATCACCTCATACTACTTCTATGACAAGTTGAATTTAATAAGGAAATTAAGTTACTACATCAATGCACTTATTTGTATATAGTTACAACTTTGAATGACACATTATTTAATTTAATTAGAATACCTAAAGCTATATGCCTACTTTTTATATAGTGTAGCAGGTAATGTCTAATGTCTTATATGCTTATGCATGTGAGTGTTTGTCTCTCTAAACAAAAAAGTTTAGTGAAACAAACATTTTCATAATCTTTTCTTTTATGGGTAATTTACAAATGCATCTATTTAGTCTTGAACCCATGACCTAAGCTCTACCTAGTACTTGAAAAGAAAGAATGTGTCAATTAAAGTTGAACTCATGTACAATTTTTTTTTTAATAATATTTTTTCAAAACTATCAAAGTGACACATCGTAATTTGATAGTAAAATGAATGTTAATAGTGAATCAATATAAAGGTAGTGTTTTACTGACCACAATTTTCCACCATAACAAATTGTTAAATTAGATTATGAAAAAAAATTGTCATTAGGCAGTAAAATAGATGGTTAGAATAGTTTTTTATTTATTTAATTTTTTTAAAGAATCGGATAGTTAGTAGAGTTGTATATCTCAATAGTAACAGTATTTTTGATGTTCCATACCTGTAATTTGTACCCCATATCTCCCACACCAACTACATGACTTAAAAAAAAAAAAAGTTGTCGTCTATTATTGGTCATATATTTGCGCATTTATGCAAAGTTTTGAGAAACCTTTTCATAAGTGGGGTTGGAAAGTATAAATAATTATGAGACTGTTAGTATCATTCTGATGATCGACCATCTACTTGATAGAGTTTTGTAACTTAATTACATAGTCATTAGACTACTTTATAGAAGGAGTAGTATTATAACAATAAACTATATTATAATATTTTTACAAATGGTTATTATAGTCTATTTTAATTAATTCTCATCAAAATTCACCACTAATATTATTTTTTCACTTATCAATAATTACTTATTATATTAGTAGTTTGTAAAAAAATTTATATCTCTAACATTTTCTTAATAAAAAATTTAGAATGTAAATCCTTCTCTTTTACTATTTATAACTTAGAAATAAGAGCAATATTAAGACCATAATTTATTGTACATTTTTTTTTCCATAAATCACCACATGATAAATTGTAAATAGTAAAAGTGTGAACTTACTATTTTTTTTTTTACCATTCATAAATTTTGTCACACATAAAAAATTGTAAAAAAAAAAATTGTGCAATAAGATGTGGTGTTAAAATTTTTCTAAAAATAAATTGATGAAATGGTGTCCGAAGACTCTTGAACTCAAACCACCACCCCTCTCCTTCAAAGCGCGTGTGTCTACTGTATAGTCAAGTGGCTTCCCCCATGTGAGTGGATGTGGTCCCAGGTCTGAAGTTCCAGCTCAGTGCGTGTCTGTGTCCGAGGAGAGTACGGAACATAACTACATTAGCTAGCAAGACTGCAAGTCTGCAAGTCTTCGTTTTATACCAGTACATTTTTTGTCTTCTCCAAGGACCATGGGGATAGTATTTATAACAGTTGTCCACTGAACACTGACTACACACCCTTCCCTTTCGGATGGTCCCCGTTATTTTAATTAATGAATACCTTGATTGCTTCACCAATTAAATTAATCTCAAACTTCATTATTCCTAGCTGCCTCAAAATTTTTTTTTTTGTGGCAGTACTTATTTCAATCACCGTTTGAGGCTACATATAAATTGACAGTGTATGGCAATAATTTCTTTCAAGGCGAATGATCGAAATTTAAGCTTAGTTTATATTACGGATTCTTCTTATGTGCAGATGATGATGCAACTAATGGGACACATACATGGATTGGAAAGGGCCTCAATTGTGTTTGCTTCAAGAGAAAGGGAAATTATGAGCGAATCTGCATTAACTTGACACCTCTACAGGCAAGTATTGTGTATATACTACTGACAAACATAACATGTATATACATAAACACAAACTCACTAAATATTTTTAGACTTAGCATATGCTCGCACAACACGCTCTTATCCGATCTATAAAAATTACCCCACTATCTACTTATACGTATCATAGAGTAGAATAGAACAGTGGCATTGATGAAAAATAGCTAGGTTGGTTAGCAATAATTGCGAAAATTTAGCTTGAGCTACTTCAAAAATAAATTGTGATATGTTGCGTAGTTCACCTAGTGCTTTTTTTTTTTTTTTTTTTTTGTGGCAGTACTTATTTCAATCACCGTTTGAGGCTATATATAAATTGACAGTGTATGGCAATAATTTCTTTCAAGGCGAATGATCGAAATTTAAGCTTAGTTTATATTACGGATTGTTCTTATGTGCAGATGATGATGCAACTAATGGGACACATACATGGATTGGAAAGGGCCTCAATTGTGTTTGCTTCAAGAGAAAGGGAAATTATGAGCGAATCTGCATTAACTTGACACCTCTACAGGCAAGTATTGTGTATATACTACTGACAAACATAACATGTATATACATAAACACAAACTCACTAAATATTTTTAGACTTAGCATATGCTCGCACAACACGCTCTTATCCGATCTATAAAAATTACCCCACTATCTACTTATACGTATCATAGAGTAGAATAGAACAGTGGCATTGATGAAAAATAGCTAGGTTGGTTAGCAATAATTGCGAAAATTTAGCTTGAGCTACTTCAAAAATAAATTGTGATATGTTGCGTAGTTCACCTAGTGCCATTAGTGTCTACCAAGGATGATTTTAAGAAAATGTTAAAGCTACAAATTATTTTACAAAAATTTTTATAATAATTTATAAAAATATTGTAAAATAATTCGTGACCGCGGTCATAGCATTACTCTTGATTTTAAAGTGTAATCCGTCAACAAAGTTGAATTATCCGCCATTCATCAAAACAACAAATATCAGATTATCTCCACTTATCAACTCCAGCGTAAGAACAGGACCAACTGAAACTTAATACTATCTTGGTTTTCCTCAATAAACTTTAAAAGTAGAATTAATAATCTCTTTCCTTCTGAATGTCATGTGCTTAGATCTGGAACTACATGTTCTATTACTAGGTCAATATTCTTGTTTGTGACATCATCAAAAAACGTAGAGAAATGTTATACTTACAATATTTTCATAACAAGTTTTATGTAATAAATTGTTATTAGTTGTTATGAGTAGGTAAAAAATAATTTAAGTTGTGAATTTAAATTAGAACTAACAATAACTTACTATCTATGATTTGTTGTAAAAATATTATAAATATAACACTTTTTATAATGTACTGTGGATAAATGCATATCTATTATGTGTCAGTGTTCAGTTCTCTCTCTGCCAAAATTCAATGTATATTCTTTGCATCGTTTCGGTATGTAATAATTAGCTAAAGAGTGTTTGGGTGTAATAATTAGCTCCCATCAAAATTTTACTCCAACATAATGGGTTGTTTCATTAATAATTTTTAGTAGATATGGACGAAGTATTTAGATTATCATGTTTTATAAAGTCTAGGATTTAATACAACCAAATTTAAAAGTCACAGTATAATTGTCAAGGTACAAATTCTGAAGTTTATTTTTGCACTTTTCCGTCCTTTTTTTCTTTTAAATCCTGCCATTCTAAAATATATTTACCTTTTTATGAGTTCCAATGATTTCATATGTAATAGACTTGTTTTCATTCTTACAGGAAGAAAGACTGAAAAGATTGAAGCACAGAACGCAAGTTTACTTTGATGCTTCCAGGCCAGATCACCAGGTCTAATATTGTATTCTTAAATGGTTAAAAGTAGGCTTGTCCCAGGAGAAAAACAGCTCCTAATGGAGCATTTAGAATGGAATGGTTTCCTTTCATGAACAAATCTTCCGCACAAATAGAGCCAAGTGTTAAACCTATGTTTCTGATATAATTCACACTTTTACTAGTATAGGTAGCTTTGAGAGCTCTATGGTCTGCTACATACCCTGGTCAGGAGCTCCACGGCCTGATATCGGATCAATGGAAAGAAATGGGATGGCAGGGAAGAGATCCTTCCACTGATTTCAGGTTATTTTCACCTCTTGTCATCCCTGTGAATTGCTTTCTCCTATCATTTTATGGCTTTTTCTCTTATTCTGTTGTTGACAATTGCAACTTAACAGAGGAGCTGGATTCATTTCGTTGGAGAATTTATTGTTCTTTGCGAAGACATTTTCGGTAAGATTCTAACCTGGCTCTTCAATGTACAATAGATTCAGACTCTGTTCTTCATGCCAAAACCTTATCTTATCTTGGTTTCAAAATCATTTATGCACTGACTTAGCGTTCACAACTTCACAAAAGAACGTTTTCACATGCTGGAAACCTGGAATATAACTATACTAAATTTGATCCTTTTTTTTTAACCATGTTGGGTTTTCAATGAAGGATTCAACTTGTTTTAACTTTTAATATATAGTTTTTTGTTTTTTATTTATTGCTACAGACATCTTTTCAGCGTCTACTTAAAAAGCAGGGAGGAAATCGAGCTGCTTGGGAATATCCATTTGCCGTTGCTGGTGTAAATATCACCTTCATGATCATGCAAATGCTTGAACTTCATGCATGTAAGAGCGCATGGCAGTACATTTTTCCCAGATTTGAATACCCTATCTTGCATTCAGCTAAAAAATTAAAATAGAAATAAAAAGATTCAGCAAGAAAAAAAAAAAAAAAAAAAAAAAAAAAAAAAAAAAACCCATCTTGCAAGTTTTGAGTAACAATATGACTAGGCTATCCTTCATTTTCTAGGCTATGTCTAATCACGAGCTCTAATGAACCAACTATACATGGCAGGAAATTTCAATTGAGTAAAGCTAGGGACAACTAACGTTCTTCGCAACATAGCTCTCATTGAAATTGGAGTAAACATTACCTTCACATTATATTACTGACATCATTTTTATCATGCATCAATTACAAAGAGCCATGTCAGAGTCAGTAAAAAAAAAAAAATTGCCCCACAACTTGTTGATTATAATTGTATTTTGGGAGGAAGATTGCTAACTTGGAGAGTTTCTTTGTTTGCAGCAAAACCCAGGACTTTTGTCAGAGCAGTTTTCTTGCAAATGTTGTCAGGTAAGAGCCTGCAACTATACTTTTTAGTATCGATTATGTATTTTGAAAAGCTCACTGCAGTGTTGCTGCTCTGGCTTCTGGAAAAAAAAGCTTGACTAGTTTTTGACCTCAAGCTGTGTCTTTTGCCTTTGCCAAGTGATGCCCGATAATGGCCGGCTTAGCGTATGATTTCATGACATCTATATTATTATATACGTGAACATAACCTTGCATGATCTGTTCTCATGTGTGTTTTCAGAAAATGAGTGGGCATTTGACTTGCTTTATTGTGTGGCTTTCTTGGTAATGGACAAGCAGTGGCTCGAGAGAAATGCAACGTACATGGAGTTTAATGTGAGAAACCATGCTTTCTTTTAGATTTGTGCTTACAAAACACGTCATTGTGGGTTATATGCTTCAGGTTGATTGGACAGCTTCTTATGATGCCTAAACTTATATAATTCATAAAATCTAAACGTATAATATTAGTTTTCTTTTGAGTAGCTGTCTGGTTGAGTATTGATTTAGATGGGTTCTCACTAGAGTTTACATGGTATAGGATGTTCTAAAATCTACTCGGGCTCAGCTTGAGAGGGAACTTCTAATGGATGATGTACCAAGGATAGAAGACATGCCTTCTTATAGCCTTCTTTGTTAATGGTAGTCAACCTGAAAACGCAGGCGGGACTTCTGAGACTAGTTCTTGAAATTGTAGAATCTCTCTCTCTCTCTCTCTCTCTCTCTCTCAGAGCTAATTCATAACTTCATTATTTAATACAAAGGGCAGCCTCCAATTGCTTCATTATCACTCCCAACCCTACCCTATTATATGACCCATCAATACCTGATTTGATTATTTTTACGTTCAAGTTGAAAAAATTTCGACATTGAAGGGCGATTTTTTGTACCTTATTTTGAGTGAGATTTCATCTTGAAAGTTATAGTGAATAAAAAAGGTCGCCACCGTTTGTCATGAAATTGTTACCGTGTGATGATCTCCATTTTAAGTTTGAAACTCCACTTTTGAGTACGGATAGAAGTCTTTTTTGTGAGGCTTCAAACCCATCGTACTTGTATATAATAAGAACTTGGCCTCTCTTTTAGATTGATTGGTTACCTGATTCTTTGCTTTTATATGACCAATTGTGTGCATCCTTAAATGTGTAAGGAAGAAAGGGTTCCAGGAGATGCCCCATTAATAGTTAGTTTTGGAGCCTTTTTTGATATATGGGCACTAGGGTTTGAACCTCATCAGCCTCCTTTCCCAATTTACCTACCATAAAGAATCACATATGATCACTTCTTGGCTTTTGTCATACCAGTTGACCTACTCAAATAACTTCAGTAAAGGTTTGACATGAAAAAAATACATTTTGCCAACTAACATAACAGTTGCCATGCACAAACAAGCACAAATACACCTGAGGTGTTTTTTTTTTTTTTTTTTTTTTTAAATAAAAATTCCTAACCGTTCTAATTAGTTTGGATGAGCCTATTTAATTAGTTTATTTCTTTAGTACATCTTTTTAAAGTTTAGTTTTTCCTGAGTGCAATAATACTCGTACACATTAAGCAAAATAAACTGATGAAAATAAGTTTATCCATACGCTAGAAAAATGATAATCCTGGCTCCCGAAATTTGACCAGTGTAAGAGAAATGTCAGCCTATGGTCACAAACAAGAGTGCTAAGTAATTTTACATTCAAAAATCTAGTCAACCCACTTCTCTCTTTCTATGGCTCCTGCAACGGTTCTTTTAACTTCAATCGTCATTGCAGCAACATCATCTGCTGATAAGTACAATACCCTACCTGCCAAGTTCTAATTCATAACGAACTTCCTGCCCAGATCTACTCAGATTCTACACTGTAAACCTACTAAAAAAATTGCAAGCACTACCAGAATCAGAACTCTTCACCATTCAGGGGCTGGTAATTTAATTTTAATACTACCAATTTCATATCCCAACATCTCCTTCCAAAGAATGGCCAGGCAGTGCAGTTTGATAAGGCGGGCAAGGTCAACTATAACTCACTTGGAGAAGGGAATGTAATGTGGGAGAGACACACCATCTGCATGGGAAGCAGTGACAATGAAATGGGGCACATAAAGTTTGAGATTCAATGCACGTAAAGATTGATCCCAATTAGTGTAATTGGTGGCCGGTGGTGGACATGTGTTCCCTGTATATTTGGACACCAAAAGGCTTGGGTATGTAAAATTTCAATCATTGGGGCTTGATTTGACAACTCATCACAACTCATCATGAGTATAATTAAAAATAATAACGATTAAATAGATTAAATTATACTTTTTTTTTTTTTTTAAGTGATTCAAATTATACATTATATTAACTTATACATTTTTTAAAATTAAATATTTTCTAAAATATGTAATGGTTTCTCATTATTTATTATAATTAAAAATAATAACAATTAAATAGTTTAAATTATACATTTTTTTAGAAGAGATTCAAATTATACATGGTATTAGCTTACACATTTTTTTAAAACTAAATATTTTCTAAAATATGCAATGGTTTCTCAATATTTATTTTATATACACACACATATATAAATTAAAATTTAATTAGATTTAAACTCTTTAGTTTTTGCACCTAATAATTAACTTGCCACAAAAATTTTAAAAAATAAATAGACATATGACACAAAATTGGACTACAATGGAAACCCAATTTAGAATCTAAGTAGATTTGGACATTTCGATTTTTACACTCAATAATTCACTTGACACAAAAATTAATTAAAAATTAGATGAGAAATGTGACACAAAATTGAGAATCTAGTTAAAATTTAATTGAATTTTCTTTGAGTTTTGAATTTTAATATAGGGCAAATTACAACTTAATTACCCACTTGTGATTTAACTGAAATTTAAGTTGCCTACTTATGATTTAAAATTTGACACGTTACCCACTTAAAATTAGTTCAGTTAGATTTCCTTAACCCACTTATGTTAAAAACAATGCTAAATATGTAATCTTGCTCCACTCTTATGTCTTTCTGCTCCAAAAAAAAAAAAAACATAAAAATACAAGATCAAAAAGAAAAAACAGTGGGTTAATCCACATTGGAAAATAAGTATGAGTTAAAGAGGTTTAAAGTTTGTACTGTGTATCCAAGAGTTGTGTTATTTTGAATATACACCGCTGTTAGTTCTTTTAAGATCTTCTCCCATCTCCCTATGTGTGTGTATTAAAAAAACTTAGTATTCTCAAAAGAAAAAAATAGTGGGTTAATCCCACATTGAAAAATGAGTATGAGTTAAAGAGGTTTAAAATCTGTGTTATATATCAAGAGTTAGACATTTTTAAATATACACCACTGTCAGTTTCTTTAAGACCCTCTCCTCTCTTTGTGTGTGTGTGTGTGTGTTAAAATTACTTAGTATTCTCAAAAGAAAAAACAATTGGTACTCTTGGCCTTTTTGGATATACACCATTGTAGGTGAATAAGTTGTAATTTGCCCTTTAACATCTTTCCAACATCATGATCAAACAATTTACTAAACTGCAACTATTCTAATTTTTATTCTTTAGCAATAACAACCATACCTCTATCAACAATATGCTAGAAATCCTTATATTACTATTGTACATTCTAAAATGTGGGTTTAATTATCCTCACATTCAAAAGACTTGTTTCAAAGGCACCTTTCTCAATTTTTCTATAAAAAATGAAATGGTTTTCAAATCAATTTTGTTTCAAAAAGGCATTTCAAATCAATCAAATTTTTGTGAAAATTTTTTCAAATAAAAGTTTGCCTTTAGGAAATTTCCATGAGACCCATTTTTCTCCTCTATAATTGATTTTTAAACAACCCAAGGAAAACTTTTTCACAGAAAAGAAAAATATTTTCCTCTCAAAGCCAAAGGGATTCTGTTTATTTCTTTTCCTACAAACCCTTTTGTTAAAAATATATTCCTAGAAAGTGATGTAGGACAGGTGTTAGGAATCCAAATATAATGTACAGGAAGTTACATGTGCTGCGATGTGTAATAGAATAGCTGGTGTATTGGTTAGTTAATTAGCTAAGCTTATGTCAGTTATGACGTCAACTAGATTCAGTTAGTTTGTTGATATTCTTAGGCGGGAAAATGTAAGGGATTGCATATAAGATGCTAAGGAATGTATGAGAAAGGCTATCTAGAAAATTAACCAAATTTGTTCTTTCTATTCCTCTCTAATTCTTTCTACTGCTCAGGAGGTGTGTCACGACCCAAATCCATGGAGCATTAATTTAGATGCATGACTAACTTGCTAATCTTACATAACTCAATAAACATAATTAATTCCAAAATTAAATAAAACTCCAAATAAACAATACTCTTATAAACCTCTGACAATATTTAAAATTCACAAATTAGAAATAATCTCCAAATACTATAAAATCTTGAGCAAAATAAAAATAACTAAAAATCCTTAAGGCTTCAAGCATTATTGAAGTCGCTTAAAAACTCCCACGCTCTACCTTGCACCTTATGAAGCGATCCAAAGGTTCTGTTCTCCAACTAAACTTTAATATGAAAATTGTAATTGATGGGGTAAGCCACACATCTAGTAAGCAATTATACACAATACACAACATAATAGAATCAAGCAAAGCACGAGTATTTTTATTTCACATATAATGAACCACTTAATACATATGTAATCAAATCTTAAAAGCATTCAAAAACACATATAAATAATTGATTAGAATACAGTATCACATATACACATATTCTCTCATACAATCCTATGAGCAGATACCAACACCTAATCCCTGCTTGTGAGGGATCAATAATTATTCTCACATACAACCCTATAAGCGGGTTTACACATATATCTGATCAATTCTAAAAACACTTATTTTGAGTCACATATCACAAAAGAAAAGTTTATACAAAATAGAATGATTTACTTAATATTAACAGTTATTCCAAACATAGAAGCATATCCAAGATCACAATATTGAATTAAAACATATATCAAAAGATGCTTGACTCTCTTAAGGAATAAATAGGAACTGAGGGGTTTATATAAGTATTTTACAATTCTTGCTTAAATCTAAAATTTTAATTTGCTAAAAGAAACATTTTAATACCATTATAAAATAGAAATATGGCTTTGAAATCACTTGGTTTTAAACAAATTTAAAGAACAAGAACCTTGTGAGAGACAGGGATGGCTCTCAAAAAGAGTTTAGACATCGACACCTCTTTTTTTGGGTCTTACATGGAGTCGCCACTTATTTTATAAGTAAAATAAGAAAACTACACAAAAGAATACAAAATATCTTGAATAATACACATTCTCATTAATTTGAATAAATACAACTCAATAGAAAGAACTATACATAGCTTTGTTCCTAGTTACAATCTAGTAAAAAAGGTTACAAGACTTTGTTTCATAGTTATAATCTATCAAAAACAAATAAAGCACTACTCTACGAACCAAAAACATAAACTTTAGGGGCTAGGTTACAAAATGGGAAGGTGTTAGGCACCCATTCTGCCTGGACAAAGTCCGGTCTTCTAAACTCAAAGATGATTATTTTAGTACCCTTTGTATGATATTTTTTGAATGCAACCAATACCATGTTAAAATCTAAACCTAAGGTTAATCTACTATTTAAGAGTCTTAGATCTGCAATTTTATTGTTTAAAAAATGTTTGATGAGATTGCTTGGTGAAAAATCTAGATCTGAGTTTATATGATGAAAATAATGATTTTTTTAAAATAAAAAATTCAGATCTAGTTTTTATATTTATAAATGAAAAGAAAACAATTTTATTTTATTTTATTTTATGAAAGTGTAAATTTTTATGAGGTGTTAGTTTGCTTAAAAATTAAGTCCAATTAGCTTAAAAAATAAGCAAAAAAAACGTATGGGAAAAATCCTTAAAAAAAAAAAGATTTGAATAAGAGTAAGTTGATTTTTCAAATCAGAACACGTCTTAGTATTTTGATCATAACTCTTTACTCAAAATTCGGATTAAGCTGAAATTTTTAAGGCTGAAGGAAAATCCAATTCTCTACAACTTTTCCATATTAGCCTAGTCCAAATTTTGAGTTTTACTATGCCAACAGTGTCCTGGAATGTAAATCTGAAATTTGCTCTTGACTAGCACGTTAATAATTCAAGACTTTGAACCTCTAAAGTATTAAAAAGAGAGTTTTGGAGACTTTGCTTTTATTGCCCAAAGTCTTTGGATTCAGAGTAATTCATATGCTGGGTAGAACTTTTCAATTTAGAAAATAGTTTCTTTAATACCTAATTTTCCACACTAACAATGATACACTTAATAGCATTTTTGTTTGTCTAGATTTTTCAAGAAAGTGTCTTTCAAGTAAATTAAAGCTTGATTGCAAGGCCTTAGAATCTTGACAACAAACAATAGGAGACATCAAAATCTAATACCATGTAAACTAGGTTTTCTTTGTTGACAGTATGAAATTTTGGTAAGGTATTGAAAGTCTAGATATATGACTCCCTAAGTAAAACAAAAATAAATAAATACAAAAGTTTAGTTAAAATGGTTCATTGTCAAATTGTCAATTAGTTTATGCATGGAGTATCTTTGACTTTTATACTTAAGTTGTTTAGGTGTAAATTGATTTATATACCGTTAATTAAATTTAATGATTTTGATTGTAAATCTCCTAATTTTTTTATTAAATTACAAATGGATTTGGTCCAAAGTGGAACTCTTCTTGTCTTAAGAAATCTTGCGTATGATATGAACTTTTCTTGTTTTTGAGACACTTGAAGAGAAATAGTTGTTTTTAAAAAAGAGTGTTCTTTCTCTAATTTACTGTGATGAAACGTTTCTGAATTATGAGGATTGAGTTTGCATGGACGAAGAGTTTTAGGGCCTATTCTTGAGGTCCTAAAGCATATAAAGTATTTATCAGAGGTAAAAGAAACCAATTTTTATTGAATGGATAAAGTTAAATTTACATGTCTTGGATTTGTTAACCTCTAGTGAATAATGCTTGGGAATAGATTTAATAGCATTCCATGTTGCCCCAAATTTGAAATTCCCATTTTTTTTGACATTGTCTTCTGCATTCTGACCAGTGTTCACCTCAATTTACCTATCTTGTATACGAAACTCATTGCATAGCTTGTTGGTTGCCATTTCCTGTACTAAAAGCTATTTAGACCTTTGCATTCACAGTACAGACTGAGTTATAAATAATTCCAAGTCCATATTTAAGCAGTACCCTCAAGATGCCAATTATCCAGCCAAAGATAAAATACTATTTTCATATCCAATACGATGTCCGAGAAATTATCCAGCTAAATAAGGATCCAAAAAATTTTAAATTTCCATATGGCCAATCCCAGGCAATTGTCCGAATTCTTTACAGTTCATTTTCACTATTGTTCCTCTAATCCATTTATCTAAATAAAAGAACCATCCTGTTTTAAATTTGAAGCTAAAGGAAAGCATTGTTGAGAGAAATCTTTGGGGGGCAAAGTGTATCAATGTCCTAGGTAATTAACCTTTCATTTAATAATTGAAAAAGTACTTGAAAAAAATAATTTTCTTTGGAGATTATAGAAAGAAAAAAAAAAAAAAAACTCTAAAGATATATGGAATATTGTGCTTTCTTGATTTATATTAGAAAAAACAATTGAGAAACTTTTGTTTTTTGATAAAATATATTGTGATTTGAGAAGCACATATAGCATGCTAAATTGCATATTAAAATGATAAGCTATTGCGGAGTTTAGCTAGATTTTACGGCTTTTTTGGCCAAAAAATATATTATTTTTGTGTGGGGGGGGGGGGGGGGGGGGGAAAGTCCAACCTTACGTAGTGAGCCTAGGCCCTATTTGAGAATTACTATGTATCCGAAGAGAAGAAACCAGTTGAGATGGAGTCCATCTGGAAGAAGGATACCTGGAAACGAAGGAGGAGTACAATCCGAAGAGGTCACTAGCGGTCCGAAGAGGTCTTACTCCTCGAATATGAATAGTCTTGATTAATCAAACATGTGGAAGGTCCGAATGATCTTCCTAGCAACCCCAATGATAAAGATAAGCTCTGAGTATGGCTGGAGACGATAAGAACGAAGAAATATCTAAAGGAAAAGCTGCTACCACCGTATTAAATGCACTGTAGCAACTTTTCTGGCCGCATTTATGTGAAAAAGACTCCTGAACAGTGTAACTTCAGCTACTGCCACTCACCAAAAGTTAAAGAAGATACATGACATGACATACACTCAAGTAGGTACCCAGATGAAGAACAAGTGGACAATAGGGATGATGGGGAAGGATGCTATATAAAGAAGAAGGGCTCCTGACAAAAGGGGGAGGGAGAAAAATAGACGATAGAAGAAAAAAAAAAAAAAAAAAAAAAAGACTTCACTATAGCTCTAAGAACTGTAATTACTACTCAATTTATCATAAACCTCTTCGAACTTCAATTCATTTCGTCTTTACGTGTATCTTTTTGTTGGTTTATACTTGGAGGTTATAACCAATTATTGTTAATTCCATAATCAACCTAGCTCTATCATCCACGCTCTACAAATTTATTGTTTTGAGCTTAGGCCACAAATCCTAACCCTACAATTGGTGCCATCTATGGGAAGAGCTTGAGCGAGAGTGGAAGCAACAGTTGATAATGGCTGAACCAGGGTAACAACTAGCAGAATCTAGGATGTCCCAACACATAAACCCTTTTCTCAATTTGGAGCAAAAACAAGATCGTGAAGGCAGTGTGCATACTATGCACACTGAGTGAAGTCAACCACATGGAGGAAGTCACATGTCTCATGCAGAGAAGAACAACAACATGCAACTGGAAATTGAAAGGCTAAAGAGGGAGTTGCGCCATGTAAAGAGAAAATGGATTTCTTTGCATTCAGACGAGAATTGGGGTGACGAGCAAGATGTCACGTACGAGCATAGATCTCGGACACCAATTAGTGAATCATTTCCCTACAAAGAGGAGCACTATCGCAAAAGGCAACCTCGAAGCCCATCACGAGGAGGTGTAAGGAACAACGCTATGAGCAAAGCCTTGAATCAAATCTCTAAGTCACCCTTCACGCACAGGATCAAAGGAGCGAGACCTCCTCGGCGTTTTAACCAGCCAACTTTCACCATTTATAATGGTAAAATAGATCCTATGGAGCATGTGAGCCACTTTAATCAAATGATGGCTGTCTACTCCAAAGATGAAGCTCTAATGTGTAAGGTCTTCCCCTCCAATCTTGGACCGGTTGCAATGAGATGGTTCGATAACCTGAAAGCAGATTCCATCAATTCCTTCAAAGAGCTCACTCAAGCATTTGGTTCACGTTTTGTCACATGTCGAAAAGTGACCAGGCCTTTGTCTTCTCTGCTATCCTTGAGCATGCAAGAGGGTGAGACCCCGAATGCGTATTCGGACAGGTACTAGGAGATGTTTAATGATATGGAGGGCAACTTTGATGCAATGACCCTCAACACGTTCAAGCTCGGCCTTCCTACTGACCATGGTTTAAGAACGTCCTTGTCTGGTAAACCCGTTACTAACATGCGTTAGCTCATGGACCGTATTGAAAAATACAAAAGAGTTGAAGAAGATCAACAACAAGGGAAGGGTAAGGACAAGGTTATCCCCCAAGAGAGGAGGGTTTTCAGGTTGGACCGTTACAATAACAACAAACCACGGAGAGATTTCGCTGGGCAGTCAGGGTCAATAAATCTTCAAGTAGTTAACACTGTATTCAAAGACCCAGTGCACCAGGTTTTGGAAAAAGTTAAGAATGAACCCTTCTTCAAGTGGCCAAACAAGATGGTTGGAAACCCTGAAAGGCGTAACCATAATCTCTATTGCCGATACCACCAAGATCATGGGCATACCACAGAAGATTGCAGAAGTCTGTGGGATCATTTGGACCAACTGGTCTGCGAATGTAAATTGAGACACCTCTTGCATCACTCTAGTGGCCAAGGAGGTTAGATGAATTCTGAGCCCCAGAGGAATGATTCTTTGAAACCTTCATTAGGAACTATCAACATCATCTTCGCAGCACTGAGAAGAACAGGGTCCTGGCCATCCAAGATTATGTCAGTAGCTCGGTTACCGGCAGCGAACTTTGGCCAAGATCCGAGGAGAGCTAGACCGGATATCCAACCGGTTTTAGGCTTTTCAGATGAAGACAAGATTGGAACCATCCAACCTCATGATGACACTCTGGTAGTCACCCCCGGAATTGGAGGATATGATGTGAAGAGGGTAATGGTGGACCAGGGTAGCGCGGTGGAGATAATATACCCTGACCTCTATAAAGGGCTAAACCTAACACATGATGACTTAACACCATACAGTTCTCCCTTAGTTAGCTTCGAGGGAAGAATCGTCACCCCGAAGGGCCAGATATGGCTGCCTGTACAGACTGGCTCGGAAGTAGTGGAGGTGGACTTCATTGTTGTAGATGTGTATTCCCCTTATACGGCAATTGTAGTCAGACCTTGGCTACATACGCTAGGGGCTGTTTCCTCTACTTTGCATCAAAAAGTTAAATATCCATTCGAAGGGCGAGTTTGTGAAATCTGTGGAGATCAATCCTCGGCCAGACAATGTTTGGTGGCTGCCATCCAGCACAAGCCCGAAATTGAGTAGCAGTTAAAAAGTCGGGTATCGCCCGTCGAAGATCTAGATGAAGGCGTTAGATGTGAGGATTTAATAAAAGTTCTAATTGGGGACAATCCCGAAAGGTTTTTTCAAGTCGGATCTCAGATGCCTTTACCAGAAAAGGAAGAGCTAATTGAGTTCCTTAAGAGAAATCTTGACGTATTTGCCTGGAATGCTTACGAAGCCTCAGGAGTGGATTCAGAATTCATTTGCCACCATCTGAAGGTCAACGCACTGATTGTCCCTAAGAAGCAGCCTCATCGGTGTCCATCTAAGGAACATGTAGATGCAGTCAAAGAAGAGGTAATGAAGCTCAAACAGGCTAGAGCTATTAAAGAAGTTTTTTACCCCAAGTGGTTAGCAAATACTGTGGTGGTGAAGAAGAAGAAGAGCAGGAAATGGTGAGTCTGTGTAGATTTCACCGACTTAAATAAGGCTTGTCCTAAGGACCCCTTCCCTATACCGAAAATTGATCAGCTAGTAGATGCCACTGTCGGCCATCCTCAGATGAGTTTCTTGGATGCTTTCCAAGGCTACCACCAAATACCGTTAGCCCCGGATGACCAGGAGAAAACCGCTTTTGTTACCCTTATTGGTAATTACCATTATAAAGTGATGCCATTCGGTCTGAAAAATGTAGGCTCTACTTACCAACGAATGATGACAAGGATGTTTGAGTCACAGCTGGGCAAAAGTATTGAGGTTTATATAGATGACATGGTGGTGAAAAGCAAAGTCATTTCCGAGCATGTGAAGGACCTTGACAACACTTTTGAAATCCTAAGAAGGCACAACCTATGTCTGAACGCTTCCAAATGCTCATTTGTTGTAGGGTCAGGCAAATTCTTGGGGTACCTGGTGACACATAGGGAAATTGAGGTTAACCCCAATCAAATAAAGGCTATTCAAAATCTACAATCTCTTTGAAATCTGAAAGAGGTTCAGAAATTAATAGGAATGACAGCTGCCCTGAACCGATTCATCTCTCGGTCAGCAGATAGGTGTAAACCTTTCTTCTTACTGATCAACAAGTGGAAAGGGTTTGAATGGACTGAAGAATGTGCTTCGGCCTTTCAACAACTCAAAGACTACTTGGCTCGGCCACTAATTATGTCCAGTCCTGAACCAAATGAGGTCCTGTTTGCCTACATTGCTGTGGTACCCTATGCCGTAAGTTTAGTACTGATATGAATGGACCAAGGCGTGCAAAGGCCGGTCTACTATGTGAGTAAGTTGTTACATGAGGCTGAGATTAGGTACTTGCCGCTGGAGAAAGTCATCTTGGCAGTAGTACTCGGTACACGAAAGTTGTCTCATTACTTTTAAGCACATATGGTCGTCGTACTTACACAACTCCCGCTTAAAACCATACTTTGAAGTGCCGACTATACGGGAAGAATAGCCAAGCGAGGCACTATCCTAGGGGCTTTCGATATCAAATACATGTCTCGCACTTCAGTTAAGGGCCAAGTCCTTGCAGATCTGGTGGCTAAGTTCACGGAACCTAGTTTAGAAGAAGTAACGGCAGAGAAGGACATGGATGAAAAATCAGTTGACATGATTTCTCAACAAGGCCCCTCCCATTAGGAAGTGTACATGGACGGTGCAGCGAACCAGAAAGGATCTGGAGTGGGGCTAGTGCTGATATCCCCCGAAAGAATCATCATTGAAAAGTCGTTAAGGCTGATGGGAATAGTTATGGTCCAAAGAATGGGAGGAAAGAAAGTGGAGTTGTTCTCGGACTCAAGGTTAGTCGTGGGTCAAGTACAAGGTGAGTTTAAGGCGAAGGATGAGAGAATGCAGGGATACTTGAGCTGAGTTAAATGTCTGCAATCGGAGTTCGAATTTTTCAGTTTGCTGCACATCCCCAGAAATGGTAACGCACATGCTGACTCTCTGGCCACACTCGCTACCTCTTCGGCGCAAAATTTTTCGAGAGTTATCCTCATCGAGGACTTGCATGGGCCTACCGAGGCAAGAAGAAATGCAATCCAAGTTTACCAAATCAGGACCGGGCTCTACTAGATGGATCCTATAGTTAGATTCTTGAAAGAAAATATTCTGCTTGAAGAAAAGGGGGAAGCTGACAAAATTCGGAGGAAGGCGACCAGATTCTGACTATCCGAGGACCAGAAATTATACAAACGCTCTTATTCAGGACCGTACCTGTTATGCATGCATCCTGAAGTGGCTGAGTTGTTACTAGAGGAATTGCATGAAGGAATCTGTGGGAGTCACACTGGAGGTAGGTCTTTAGCTCACCGAGCTGTTACTCAAGGTTATTGGTGGTCGAACATGCAAAAAGAAGTCCATGAGTATGTTAAGAAGTGCAATCAATGTCAACGATTTGCGCCGAACATACACCAACCAGGTGGAGTCCTCAACCCACTATCTAGTCCATGGTCGTTTGCTCAATGGGGCTTAGATATAGTGGGTCCATTCCCAAAAGTCATAGGAAACAAGAAGTACCTTCTGGTCAGCACAGACTATTTCACCAAATGGGTTGAAGCTGAACCTCTAGCCAACATCCAAGACATAGATGTGCAGAAATTTGTATGGAAGAATATTATCACTCATTTCAGAGTTTCTCATACTCTCATCTCGGACAATGGCCTACAGTTCGACAGCAAAGCATTCCGAAATTATTGTAGCAAACTGGGGATCACAAACAGATACTCCACCCCCGACTATCCCCAGGGGAATGGACAAGCAGAAGCAGTTAACAAAGTCATAGTTAATGGATTAAAGAAGAGACTAGACGATGCGAAGGGCAAGTGTGTGGAAGAATTGCCACACGTACTTTGGACTTACAGAACTACGCCTCGCAGATCTACTAGAGAAACCCCCTTCTCGATGACTTATGGGGCTGAAGTTGTCATCCCTGTGGAGACTGGATTCCAACTCTGAAAACCAGCTCGTTCAGTCCGACTGGCAACAATGAGCTGCTAGAAAGGAGTTTGGATTTGATTGAGGAAATGAGAGAAAATGTAATAGTTCGATTAGCACATTACCAACAAAAGCTCAGGCAAGGCTATGATGCCAACGTAAAGCTAAGGCCTCTAGAACCTAGTGATTTGGTACTTAGGAAAGTTGTGGGCACTGCAAAAAAATCCAGCTTGGGGGAAGTTAGGACCCAATTGGGAAGGGTCATATTGTATCACTTCAGGGGCTGGCATTGGGGCATATTTCCTAGAAGACCTAGATAGTCATATGATACTGCGCCCTTGGAATGTAAATAACCTCAAAATGTACTATTATTAATCGAATCTTCTCTTCAATCACCATGACAATTCGTCATCCAAACGGTTCTATAAGTGTTTAAACTTAAATCCAATCATGCCTGTAGTCCTCGGACCAGATGATTTGGGTTAGTTAACACTCCTTAACGGTTTTATAAGTGTTTAAACTTAAATCCAATCATGCCTGTAGTCCTTGGACCAGATGATTTTGGTTAGTTAACACTCCTTCACAGTTCTCTAAGTGTTTAAACTTAAGTCCAATCATGCCTATAGTCCTCAGACTAGATGATTTGGGTTAATTAACACTCCTTCGTATGCCTACAGTCCTTGGACCAGATAATATGGGTTAGTCAACACCTCCGTATAGTTATTGTTATTGAACTTTAACTTTGAAATGAGTCATGCCTGAAATTCTCGAATGTATTTAAATTAACTCTAACTTATGATAACATTCTCTGTGCATGTTTGAAAAGACCTGTGAAGCTTTCATATCACTCGTTGCATTCATTACTTATTAGTAATTCTTATATAAACTGCTCTTTTCAGTATCAATTTTGGTTATGTACATTGTTAGCATGATATGGTGGTTATGTTTACCTACATTACCATAATTACAAAGTACAATTATTTGCAGCAAAAATAAGTCATAAGATATGCAACGAAGACACTAGAAATAAAAGGAAAACTGTTTCATTGATCAAAAGAAAATAGTTTACAATCCCTTACAGAAAAGAAAAAACAATACAAGTACAAAACAGAAAACACCTAAGTATCTAAGTCTTCGTTTGGGGGACCAAGGGGTCGGCAGCCGGACTGGACTGAGTGGCAGCAGCTTCTGGGGCTTGGTCCTTTGGTGCTGAAGGGGTTTTCTTCTTTCCCAAGCCTTCGCCCTTATCCTTGGGTGCCTCAACTGGCTTGCTCTGATCACCAGGCTGACCAGACTCCTTGGAGGCCTCGAGGGTGATTGGAGGAACTTGGCTGACCAAGGATTGCTCCGAGGCCTCCTGGAGTTGTATTGAAGGAGGGGGATCAGACCCTGGGAGCTCTCGGATATCAGGGTCGTAATATATGCTCCCAGGCAGTCTCAGTTTTGAGTCCGCAGGGACCCCAGCAGCGTCTAGTGCCTTTCCCCACGTTATATCACAGTAGTCTCGGCTGACCGAGGTAAACTTTTCAGTGAGGTTTTTCTCGGTCTCCTCTACCTCCAGCTGATATGCTGCCTTTCTTTCAGCCTCAACTGCCTCCTTAGCCAGCTGAGCATTCTTCTGAGCCAGCTTGGCAATCTCCCTGGCCTTTTGAAGTTCGGCTCGAAGTTCCTTCACAAGCGCTTTCTCAGTTGCCAAATTAATCTCAGTCTCATTCAGCAGCTTGTGTTGGGCTTCGGCCTGCTTCTCAGCATTCTGCAGGCTCGTATTAAGACTATTCTTTTCATTAGTCACCTCTTTGAATTGCTCAGAGAGTTGAAAATAGTCTTCTTTCAGGATGCCCAAAGACTTCTCTGCCACGGACCGAGAGTGGGCCTCTGCTTGGGCTTCGATATAGGTCTTCTTGTTCCACTCTTTAGCCACAAAGACTTGCTGGGTAATCTGCATAGTAAAGTGAAAGAGTTAGCACAAAACAAACAAAAAATTAACATCCCAAACTGAAGAGCTGAAATAACTCACTTACCATGGCCAAATCTCTTTTCAAGGACATGAAGAGTTCATACTAGTTGAAGCGCCTGTATGAATCCATATCTCGAGGAAGGAGCAAGGGTTGCTCCAAGGCATCAGCAACTACTCCTGCTCTCCCCCCATCATAGTTTCTGAGGGAAGTATCCCAAGGAATAGGAGCGACGTCCAACTCCAACTTGGGAGACCATGTGCGTGGCCCTCAGCACACATCAGCAACATGAGGGTTATCTCGGCTCTCAGTAGATGAAGCCGTCTTGCTCCGGTGGTCTTTTGCCACCTTCTGTTGCATGGTTGCTTTCGGTGGCACCACCTCCCTCTCCTCAGTTTCAAGGAGGGGCCTTAAGCCGAGATCAGGAACCTGAGGTGGCGGTGGAGGCAGACTCACCACAGGTTGGGAAGTCCCAGTCCCTTTCGGCTCGGCCTTCTTTCCTCTGTTCTTCATCAAAGCCTTTAAGTCTGACATGTCTTCCTCTTTCGAAGAGTCTTCCGGAATAGCAGTTATCAGAATGGGAGGATGGACACTGGATTGCCTATCAATTCCTTCCTCGGAATCTGAGGATGGTATCACTTGAATCCCTCCTAAAGCTTCTCCTTCAAATTTAAATTTGTCTATTTGTTCCTCTAGTGAAGAGGGCGAGGAGCCAACCCTTTCGCCTACAACTACCGGTTCAAGGGGGACTTGCTGAACTGGTTGAACAAGCAATGGCACACCCTGTGGATTCGGGTGTGGTACAGGTTCAAGATCGTACGATGCTAAGTAGCCACGCCGAGCAACGTCTATTCGCCAGAGCCAATAGTCGCCTTGTGTAATGGCGTTGCCGACCGGCTGAATATCGGTTGATTTTGGCATGTAACCGAGGATGAGAGGAATGGACCGAAGCTGTCCATCTTCACTCACAAAGATCTTCGAGCGTAATAAATAATTAAGCGCGGCTGTGTTGATGAGGCTAATTCGGGGAGAAGTGTGATCCTTATCTGTTAACATTAAAAATAAAAAAATAAAAAATAAATAAATTAAATAAAAAACTGGGTCAGAAAACTGGAAAATAATGACATAAAGGAGCAGACAGATTATGAAGAGTGAAGATCCTAAATCTACTGTTAAAGATACTAAGTCTAGGAAGTCACACTTGGCTCTCCTAGCTGGGTCGGACAGTGAAGACCGTCATGCCATGCGCCCGAGACGATCAAATAGTCGTCTTTCATTCCTTTATTTGACTTGGGAAGGCAGGAGAGAAGTCTAACGGTGTCGGACCGGGATTTAAAGTAATATCCTGCTCCCTTCTGGCTATGACACTCATACATATATACCAAATCACGCCAGGTCAATCCTAATCCTAGATGAAGGTTCAAGGCATCAATGGCTCCTAGGATCCTAAAGGTATTGGGCGCGCATTGCTCGGGAGAAAGTCTATGATTGCGAAGATAGTTCATGGTGATAGAACCCATTGGAAGAGTCATTCCCTCTTCAGTGAATGCTATCATGGGGATTATGACTTCCCCCTCTCTTCAGTCAGTTAATATCCGTTCCGGAGGGCAATACCTCAGATTTACCCCCTGCGATATACCATAGGTCTGCTTAAATTCTTCAATTAAGGCAGGACTATTGACGAGGTATTGAAATCTACCCATTTTTAAGAAAGACTCGAAGCAATAACCAGGAGATAAGGGTTTGAAGGCTGAAAACCCTGGTCGAGAAGAGAATGATGAACTTAAGGATGTCGAAACTTACACAGATGAAACTGAAGAATGATCTCTAAATTCGTAGAAGGACTTTTTGCGAGCTCTGGGAAGTAAAAAGACAGGTGATTGGAGGAGATTGAAGGATTTGAGTGCGTGAGTTCACTGGATAGTCTGAGGATTTGTAAGGTAAAGAAGAAATAACCTCCTCTGAGGGCTTATATACGGGGACAGATGAAAGGGTGTAATTCATCCCGCCCAAATCTCGAAGAATAATCATGTCCGTTTGATTAATGGCCCACCGTTGGATGCAAAAGGCAAAACACCGCCTGGAGCAATTAATACAACGCTTTGGGAATACGGAAACGACAGCGGCAATGATGAAGTGCTTGCATCTATGCCTACACACGTGTAAGCTTAGATATTTATGTGTTTTTTCAAGCTTTTTACTGCGTGACAGGTCAAAATCCTATTTTTTCTCCTTGGATATGAGGGAAAAATTAAAATTTTGAGGGGCTATTGTGGGGGGGAAAAGCCTAACCTTACGTAGTGGGCCTAGGGCTCTATTTGAGGATTACTATGTGTCCGAAGAGAATGAACCAGTTGAGATGGAGTCCATCTAGAAGAAGGATACCTGGAAACGAAAGAGGAGTACAATCCGAAGAGGTCACTAGTGGTCCAAAGAGGTCTTACTCCTCGGATACGAATAGTCTTGATTAATCAAACGTGTGGAAGGTCCGAATGATCTTCCTAGCAACCCCAATGATAAAGATAAGCTCTGAATATGTATGGAGACGATAAGAACGAAGAAATATCTAAAGGAAAAACTGCTACCACCGTATTAAATGCACTGCAGCAACTTTCCTGGCCGCCTTTATGTGGAGAAGACTCCTGAACAGTGTAACTTCAGCTACCGCCACTCACCAAAAGCTAAAGAAGATACATGACATGACATACACTCAAGTAGGTACCCAGATGAAGAACAAGTAGACGATGAGGATGATGAGGAAGGATGCTATATAAAGAAGAAGGGCTCCTGACAAAAGGGGGAGGGAGAAAAAAAAAAAAAGACTTCACTGTAGCTCTAAGAACTGTAATCACTACTCAATTTATCATAAACCTCTTCGGACTTCAATTCATTTCGTCTTTACATGTATCTTTCTGCTAGTTTGTACTTGGAGGTTGTAACCAATTATTGTTAATTCCATAATCAACCTATCTCTATCATCCACGCTCTACAAATTTATTATTTTGGGTTTGGGCCATAAATCCTAACCCTACAATTTTATTATTATTACAAATAATAGTAAAATCTTATGGGAGAATAGCCTCTCTTTTTAAACATTATTTTAAGCATTAAAATATCACATTTTGCACTAAAATTGATTATATCACATTTTGGATTGAAAAGGTTTTGAAAACACAACTTTAGTATATACACATTTTACTCTAAAATTGCAAATTTTGAAGTTTCGATATAAAACATGATTTTTTTAGGAGGCTATTTTTCAGGAAAATTTTCCACATAAAATAATTTTTTTTTTTTTTCAAAAATCTCTAGATTTTACTTTGAAAGAGTTCCAAAGAAACCAGGCATAAAAGCTTTAACGATATTGTATCTTTACGCAAAATACTACTTACTAGTGTATTCTCAAAATGTATAGTTAGATTATGCATAGTTCGAGCATAATGAACTTAACTCAAATGAAAAGGGCACAATAACAATTTTATCACCAAGAAAACCAATATAATAATTATGAATGTGCAAGTGTTTAAATCTTAAAAGTTAATTTTGGGACATTAATTTCTGATGATGCATAAAAAATAGAAATATTCCTAATCAATTTCCATCTCCAATTTTTTTTGAAATCTTTCTCAAGACAAAAGTTTCTCAGAAATGTAGTTTCTTACTAATACCAAATATATTCCCATGAATGCTTTATTATAAGTATTATTATTATTGATAAAAGGGTCAAAGACTTTAATTATTTTAATTAAAATTGAATTGAGGAATTCTAAGTATAAATACAGTACACATTATGAATTTTAGTTAGCTTAATTGGTAAAATCTCTGTTATTGAATAAGAGATTTGAGATTTAAACTCGTCCTACACAAAAAACAAATGGGCATATGGGCTTGTTCATAAAGAGTAATTATCATAGAGCAGGTACTATAGGTTGAAATTTAATTGCATGCATGACAAAGTGGTCCTCTCTAGAGTGAGGAAATGTCAATGTTAAGGAAATCTACAATTGATAATATAAATAAAATTGAAGTTGTTTGACTTTTGGCTAACCACATAAGTTTTATATATATATATATAAATACATGCAGATACTATAGATTTTCAATTTACTTCCTTCTAGATGCCTAGAAATTTTATATTGTTCTAATTAATTTGAATTGTTTCAAATGCCATTTTTTTTTTTTTGGGAACTTTATAGTTGATTGATGACATGTTTTCTATATTTCCAACTCAATGCTTTCCAAGAAATGTCCTTAATAAAGAATTGGACGAAGAGTTTAGCTTGATGGTTTAGGACACGTATATATTTAAAATCCAAATGATATGAAAGAGAGCCCTCCAACTTGCATAACGTAATAGAGACAATTGATCTTATAGTAATTACAAAATTATGACTACTTTATATTTGTAGAATAAAAGATAAAATAGAGGTTAAACAAAATATCCAAAACTTTGAGTCACTGTTTAGAAAACCAAATTAGATTGGCTCCTAACCATAATGAGGCTGCTACACTACCACCATTGTGACCAAGGTCGAGATACAAAATGATAATTATGAATTTTTTACTATTCAAATAATGATAAATAAATTTTATTTAATATTCTTTTAGGAAATTAAAAATTTATAATCCAAAGTCTTTGAACCTTTAAAGTCTTGAAAAAAAAGTTTTGGAGACTTCGTTTTTCTTGTCCATCGTCTTGGATTTGGGGTAATCCTTACGCTGGACAAAACCTTTCAATTTAGAAAATTGTTTTTTTGGTACCTAATTTTCCACACAAACAATAAATACACCTAATAACATTTTTGTCCATCTAGATTTTTCAAGAAAGTGTCTTTCACGAAAATTAAAGCGTGATCGCTAGGCCTTAGAATCTTGACAACAAACAACAGGAGACATCAAAATCTAATACCGTGTAAACTAGGTTTTTTTTCTTGATAGCGTGAAATTTTGGTAAGGTATTAAAAGTCTAGATATGTGAATCCTTAAGTAAAATTAATACCTAATTTTCCACACTAACAATAAATACACTTAATAGCATTTTTGTCCATCTAGATTTTTCAAGAAAGTGTCTTTCACGAAAATTAAAGCTTGATCGCTAGGCCTTAGAATTTTGACAACAAACAACAAGAGACATCAAAATATAATACCGTGTAAACTGGGTTTCTTTCTTGATAGCGTGAAATTTTGGTTAGGTATTAAAAGTCTAGATATGTGAGTCCCTAAGTAAAAGAAGAAAAATAGTATGATTAAAATGTGTCAGTGTCAGTTGGATCCATCTTTAAAAACTGGTAGGGGTTGATGGGAAGAGGCCATCAATGATATAAATGGAGAGAAACACAGAGGCGGTTCTCATTTATTTTGCATTACGTTTTAAAATAACAATTACAACTGGGCAATAGTAAAATTTATCAAGGAATCGCACTCCTCTTTTTTCTGGATATATTAAAAGCATTCAGTACAAAACCAAACCAAGAAAGATGAACAGCAACAACTAGCCCCTTGATAAGATACACTAATGCAGTCTTTGCTTCTTTAGCTAAACATATTTATACATCTTATAAATTCTGGTATTAACATATCTAAACCATTCATTGACAAAAGATTTCCAGCAAACGCGTCTCAGGGAAAGTAGCTCCTCTTTGGTTGATGCTACTCCACTGTAGCAACCTAGCACCAGCCTCCTACCCTGCCAATCCTTGCACACAAATGCAGAACCTCTAAACTTTTTCTTCTTGGAATAAACACCCGCAATTAACAGCAGCACATGCCATCATGTACATTGCCCAGGAAAAAAGATTCCTGCTCAAAGGTCTATTCTTTCCTTCCAAAATAAGTTCTTCGTTACAGTTTTCTAGGCAACTGTACAAATATTTTCTGCTATGTTCAACCACAGTCGTGAGAGAAACCCACCAGCCCTCATAAGCTACTTTGTTCTTGTAAAACCAACGAGAGTATAAAACGCCAACAGGCAACAACCACTACCAAAAACAAACTAACATTACACCTGCTCAATGGCCCTTGCAGTGCTTACCCTGCCATTCCTCTTCATATGTCATCTGTATGTGAGCTAGCTTCTACTATTATCCAAATTTCACCAGTAAATTCCATCTGAGTTTAAGAAAAGCAAACTACTAATCACCAATTTTCCTTCACAAATCAAAATCATTGAATCCACTCCAACAATACAACTGCAAATATCACCAGTCCATTCTTGCTTAAGAACAAAACCAATACCATTCTCGGTTGGTCATTTAGTGGCACAGTTTGGTAGACATACTGATGTGTGCGCCTACGTTGGATGGATATAAAGTGGCCACCAATTAGCCACGCAGGTATCTCTAATTTATTGACTGTAGGATTTGATGTGGACCATAACAGTTGTTCATTACATGGAGGAATCACTCTGTTTATGCAAAAGAAAAAAAGGCAATAAATTAAGAACAAAAACTATAAAAGAAAAAAACAATGAGCAATCAATACTATAAGAATAATACCATTAAAAATTAAATAAATAAAACACTAAAATAACAGAAATTATGGAATCGTTGCCCAAGGATGGGAAACCAAGGACCTCGTGTTATCATTCTGCATTCCTACGCATTTGTATTATTGCCAAACTGTGGAAGAAAAAGCAAAACAATAATTATATTAATACTATGGAAGAGAAATTTCAATATGCATTTGTATATAGAAGTTTAAAAGAGCAATGCATTTGCAGGACACCAAAATAGAAAAAAAAAAAAATTATAAACGATTTAATCAATAGTAAGAGGCATGTGACAGCTAATTTAAACAGCTGACCATTTTGAGTCCTTGACAACTTCAGCAAGAGCCCAGGTGGATGTGAGAGAAGGGACCCTAGGCCTAATTTACTAATTCTACAAAGTGTCATTGATTTCTATCCCTCTTTACTGCCGCAATAGGTTCTTGGATGTTTGATCTCCTACTTCCATTATATTAAAGTACAAAAACAAGACAAAAGGAAAAGTTTTTATGATTTCAACCTGACTAAAAAAAAGAGGAAAAAAATGCGGCTATATGAAAGCCAAAAAGGTAATGTTAAGGTACAACTAGCACAATAAAATGATAGATATATAAATGCCAGTAAGGGAAATCCAAGAAGAATGATGATGACTTACCAGCAAAGAAGTCAAAAAATTCTCTAATACTTGATTCAATTTTACATCCTCCATGTCTTTATAGGTGGTTCGTCATTAGAATAACTTCTCCACTAGGTCCAGCCCCATCATCCTCATCATGGCTTCGCTTATTTCGGGTACCTTTGGAGGCTGAATCATTAATATCTTGATAGATTACACCCAGATCCTCAAAGAGACAATGTTTGTATACCAAATGAATCCCAGTTTTCGCCACCCCCAAGTCATTTGAAGAACTTATTCTAATCGCAATTTTATTGGATCCATTCACATCAATTTGACGAAATTTTTCTCCCCATTGGGAGTCAAAATAGCGCGGGGACAAATAGAGCAGCCAAAGGTGACGTGTTCTAACTTTGCCGTATTTTGTCCTAAAAAAAGAGCGTATTGGTGATGCCCTTTCAAATCCATTGACTTTAATCCAACATGTAAGTAGAAAATCTTTAGAGGTATGAGAAACCTTGGCGAATGAAAAACAAACGCGCAACACAATTCCCATCAGCTCATCACACCCATAAGGCACTTGTATCTTCAATTCATTACCCATACATTCATGGTTAAACCATTTTGGAATTTCACCTCCAGGAATAATAATGTCTAAGATGTCTGGCAGTCTATCACTTTGTCCCTGAAATATACAAAGCATAATTTATGTTTAGAACTTAAAGAGAGAGAGAGAGAGAGAGAGATACCTGAAGCATGTTACTGCTGTTTTGAATATAGTCAACCAATTTGAAGCAGTTAACACACTGGAAATTCAAATGGGAGTGATCTGACCTAAAAGGATAAAATTGCAGTTCTGGCAATCTCTCCAGCAAGGTACAATTTTTTGCAATTACAGAATCAATAGTTGATGGAACATTTTCCAATGATTGAAGCCAGTTGCAACCCTCCAAATAGAGTGTTCGAAGATTAGAGAGTTGAGAGATGCTTTCAGGAAGGGAAGCAAAAGAATTTCCACTTAGATTTAAGTGTTATAAAGAGAACAAGCAGCCAATGTCATTGGGGATTGACCAAAGATCGCAGTCACTAAGATGCAAATATGTCAAAGATTGCAGACCTAATAAGGAAGGCAATAGTGGATGAGGATTTGTTGGCAGGGAATTAACTGAAATAAATTCCGGGCTAATTGGCTCAATATGTTGTGCCAGGGAATCAAGTGAACGCAATAATTTGCGCATCGGATGTCTTCTTGGCAGGATATTAAATGGTTTAATTTTGGGGCTAATACGTTGTGCCAGGGAATCAAATGAATGCAATAGTTCACGCATTGGATGACGACTTGTTGGCAGGGAAATTAATGAAGGAAATACTAGGCCCATCAATTCAAGATTTGCTGGCAGGGAATAAAATTCAGAAGACTTCCATCTACAGATATATAGATGTTTCAGATTTTTAAGGAGAACAATGGAAGAAGGAACCTCTTCTATGGCTGTCCAACACAAATTAAGCAGCTCCAAACCTTTTACATTTCCTATGTTTCTTGGCAAGTTACCAAATTTTAGGCATCCAAAAAGATCAATAGAATTAAGCAACTTCATACTACAAATGGTGTTAGGAAGGCGCACAAGATTCACGCAATATCTTAGAGTCAATGAAGTAAGGTTAGTCAAATGTTCAATTGATGAAGGCAGCTCTTCCATATCCGCTTTGCTCAAATCAAGCACCTCTAGGCCTTCGACTATCCATAGGTTCTCTGGCATGTTTTCAATTAGTTCCACAACAGCAGTGCGATCCAAAAAAATCTCCTGTAAGAATTCCTTGTTTACCACAAATTTTGGATTTTCCTTGCATTTGAGCAATTAGAAAGTTCAAGAGTCACAGGAGACTCCACTCCAAACTTTCTTGGAAGACGAATTAGTCTTTCACAATCTTGTAAATTAAGATGAATAAGTTTTTTAAGAATTCTTATGGATGGGTGAAACTTGCGTAAATTTGTACACCTTACAAGAACTAATTTCTCAAGATTTGGGACTCCAGTGAAGTTTGGAGTTATAATCAGGTCTGAGAAGTCGGCGCCCCCCATGTAAAAATTCCTAACTACGCCCCTGTGGGAGAGCCAAGAGTGTTGTTGCAATCTATCACAAACGAATCGTCAATGTAGCAACCAGGTTTAATTCCAAAAGGGTAGAGAATTGTAACGTTCCCACAAACGGCTGCTGCTCCACTACACGAACTTTTTCCCTAACCCACTGCTTTTATAAATAGTCATTGACCACAATATAAACACCATTCCCACCGTCATACCCATATCTCCCTCCCTCGTATCCATATCTCTCTCTCTCTGATGATGATGATGAGCCTCACTGTGAAACAGCAAGGCCAAGCCCTGACTTCTTATGATAAGCCAAAAAAAAAAAAAATCTAGATATTTCTATGGAAATTGCATGGAAGACCAAAGTCAACATGGAAGTCACCAAAAATCTAGCAGCCGATAAAGACGAGTATGGCTTTTAATTTGGAAATTGATCCCGTGACCTACAACTATCGGTAGCTTTTAAGGGTGTTTGTACTCTGGCTTTCACGGGTTAGATTTAGTCAATAAATTTATATATATATATATATATATATATATATATATATATATATATATTTTTTTTTAAAACCTTAAATTTGATGTGAGATATAAACTAACGAAAAATGAAAATATATATATATATATATAGGCGTGTTGACTCAAGTATTAGAGCATTAGTATTGGGAAATTTCAATTCTACTCTATTTTACTATTCTAAAAAGTCACTTTATCATTATACCATATCATTTTACAATACTTCTAACATCCCAAAACTCTATTTTTATTAAAATATTATTTTTTAATCTTTCTTTATTATTTCTTTCCAACCGTCACTTTTTTTCAAACTTGGCATGATTCCAACGGCTCCACCATCACCAATCACCACACCACCACCACCACACCACACCACCACCTCCATGGCTCCACTATCATCAATCATCACACCACCACCAAAATGCTTCAGCCTCTCATCATACACATTACACAATTAGAAAACCCAAACATATTTCAGCAAGCCCGTAGCCATTGATGAACGCAGAGGAACACATAAACCCAGACACCGCCGATCAACCCCGATCACAATAGAAAAAAAAAAAAAAAAATACCAAGATCAAACCTGATAAAACTCGGACAACGCCGCCACTGCCGCCGCTAGATCAACGTTATCTCCATCGTTGATCAACCCAGATCAACCACCAAAATTCCACCGGAACAAAAACTCAAACACCGCCAATTAACCCGATGACAACAGGAAAAAAAAAAAAAAAAAAAAAACCTAGATCAACCTCAATCAAAACCCAGACACCGCCACAGCTAGATCAATGTTTCCTCCATCATTGATCAACCCAGATCAACCACCAAAATCCCACTGGAACAAAAACCCAAACACCGCCACAGCTAGATCAATGTTTCCTCCATCATTGATCAACCCAGATCAATCACCAAAATCCCACTGGAACAAAAACCCAAACACCGCCGATCAACCCCGATCATAACAGGAAAAAAAAAAAAAAAAGCCAGATCAACCCCGATCAAAATCTAGACACCGCCGCCACTAGATCAATGTTTCCTCCATTGTTGATCAACCTAGATCAACCACCAAAATCACACCGAAACAAAAACCCAGACACCGTCACCACTGCCGCCGCTAGATCAACGTTTCCTCCATCGTTTATCAACCCAGATCAATGTTTCCTCCACTGTGATGTGTGATGTTGATGTTGGGAGGAGGATGATGTTTGCGTCTAAAGAGATGAGAGAGCAGATGAGAAAGAGAGAAGGAAGAGAGAGAAGAGAATAGAAATAATGAGGGAGGAGAGAGAAATTTCGGGGGAAAAGCAATTTAAAATATTATTATTATTTTTACAATACTACTATAGTGCAATTCTATCTTTAGAATTGCACTGTAGCAGTATTGCAAAAAAATTTGCAATACTTTGGTTTAGAATTCTCTGATGCAAAGCACTATGAGGCTGCAAATGCCAATGCAAATGCCAAATTCTCTTTACATTTGGCATTTGCATTCCCCAATGCTAATACTATTAGTGGTTTGGAGTCATTCCATAGGATTTTTATATTGCAAAAGTTATTAGAGTTGATTGATTGGACTAGCGCTAAGGCAGGTTGCAATGTGGTAAACCTGGGTGAGATATTTCAACATGTTACAACCATATCTTTTGTTGTTGTTTTTACATTTTCTTAATAATTTCTTAATTTATAGTTAGGTTTGAGAATATTTTTTTATCTATAAAGATTCCCTTTAGTCTTCTCATTGGTTTTCTTGATTTTTTTCTTATGCTATGTTATCATGCCTTGTCATAGTGATAGAGAACAACCTAGCTCTGGTACCAAATTGAATCCTTTACACTGATAGATTGATTATCGGCTTCAAAATCACATACAACTTGTATCTAAATCACTTGGTATAATATCTGAACATGGTGTTCTTGGCTCTACTGATGTTCTAGGTGGCATATTATATGCACACTAAGGTTCCTCCTGATTTTATTGCAGTTTGCACATCTTGAAGACACACCAACTCGATGGAGCTAACCTATGGGATACACTAACCTATGACTCCTATTTTATGAAGCTTGAGATACCGTACGTCTCCTACCGAACAGACAATCTCAGGAGTCAGGAGTGGGGATCCATGCAATGTAATATACTAAAACCATTCTTATGAAAATTCTGTTGTAAAAAGTTGGAAAATTTTATCTATGAAGCATTGTTTTTGTCTAATTATATAACTTCTCAAGTCCCGCAAGTCAGATGCATGCCTCAGTTGTCAATATCCAACATATCCGTAAGAGTAGTATTAGAGGCACAATTTTTTAACGTTTTTGTTTTTAGTTTTTACAACTGTTGATGTTGTTTTTATGATTGGAGAAACATTACTTTCATCTGGTACTAATCCACCTTTGACACTACCTTTGTAATACAAAAATTACAACAAATCATGTCAACTATATTGTGAAAGAAGTTATGATCCTAAACTTATTAATCAATAATTCTCATAAATACTGTACTTGAATTAAAGAATGGATCTCTTCGCTAAGTTGCATAATTTCCCAATTTACTTGCATGCCCTGAATTTCAACCGCGTCAAACATTGTCTTTTCATCTAGCAATGACAATTCTTCTGCAGCCACTGCAATACAAGATCAATAGTCATTATCAAACCATATAATTTGGACACATCCCAGAACCCTCTAGCTAGATCAATTAAATTTGCTACCATCACTGGTTGCTAAGCTACCTTATTAGGCCTTGGTTTAAAACCCAAATCAAAGTTATCCAAGGGTCATTCCACACATATATATTTGTCACATGCCCCACCAAATAGCATAATCCTTAGCATCTTTACTCTTCTTCACCCTGGTGTGGACACGAGGTACAAGCCTCCAATTATACGCATGTATGGGAGGAAGAACAAAAAGAAGACGGCCCATCCTCTGACCTTATGGATGGAGCCTAGTATGGTTGTCCTGCATCACACCCCTTCTATATCCAAGATGCTGATTCTCCTTTTAATTATGTGGCCTTGATACCAACAGCCAGCCAAATTTGACTAACAAAGCTGACCAAGTTCTTCACAATATTTAAGAGCAAGGCCTTCGTTGTTTCCATCAGCTTTTGTTCGCCCCCAAAACTTGCTTACTATGGCACCCATTAAATCACATACCATACGCATGCTCATTTGAAAAGTTTATTTTTATCAGTTTATTATTAGGTTTAAAAAATAACTTATGCAAATGTACAATTATACAGCAAAATAGTAATTAAAGTTTAAAAAGTTGTACATATACTAAATAAATTAATTAAATTGAAAGTAAGATGTTTCAAAAGAGAAAACATGGTATATTATAGCAATAAGTTTAGGGAAAAAACACTTTTTACAACTTTGTTTACAATTGCTAACACAATATGTTGTAATTACTGTATGATAAAGGTAGTATTAGTGAAAAAATTATCTTATAAGTCAATCTTATGAGATATTTCTCTAACATGTGTGGGTCTTGTATGTTGTGAAAGAAATGTTTCATGAGATAATCTCATAAAACATGTTCTCACGCTAGGGTGTGAAAGCTTGATTATGTGTTAAAACACAAGAGCTGTTTAAACCCCCAAATTAAAGATTATAGCTCGGTTGATTTTACTCTAATTTAAACAAAGTGCAGAATAAAGTAAATGCAAGCGAACAAACAATAAAACTACTCTAAGCCATATTCAACAAAACACAGCAAAAAAAAGACAGTTAAAAGAGTAGGGAAGAAGAATGCAAATACAAGAGAACACGCCGATGTGTTATTGAAGAGGAAACCGAAGTACTTGGCAAAAAAACTCTTCGCCGCCCTCCAAGCGATAAATCGATCCACTAGACAATTAGTTGGGATACACGAATAGCAAGAGACCCTCCAAGCCTAATATACCCAATGCACCTGACCCTTCCGAGCTCCTACTCTAACAAAGCTTCTCGAAACCGTGTCTTGTCTAACTCCCCGGATCCTACAATACACCCGATTGCATCCGCTAAAGCTTGGCTTCTTCCAATGCTTCCCAATAGCACCAAAACCTCACTTGACACTCAGAATGGGTGTGGTAAGTGTTTAGACTATCAACCTCTCAAGGATATCGAAATGGAGAGGTAGGAGTTGAGGAAAATCACAATGGATTGTGTAGAGAATTGTGGGTATAACAATCTCTCACTCTCAAAGGTTGTGGTTAGGGTTTTCTCTCTGAAAAGCACTCCTCAACATATGTGGGTAATGTGGGTATATATAGTGTGGGTAGGGACAAGGTGTATCAGATATGACAAATTGGCAAAACAGAATGTTTCGCAGGTATCTCGCAGGAAGGCCTTACCTGCGAGACACTCACAAAAACCAGCTGTCAACATTTATCATAACTTTTCGCATTCCAGTCATGTGCTGAGCATATGCTTTACTTTGCAGGAAGGCTTTTCGCGAGCTACCCGCGAAAACTTCTTTGTTCTTCACTTTGCCTTGAGTCTTCACACTCTCTCTCACACACAACCCTTATAAAGAAATCCCACATAAAATACAGGGTACATAAGATTGAATAAGATTACAATCAAATTTGACAGGGAATAAAAGCCAACATAAAATAGTTGTAAATCACAACTTTATAAAACTTATTTCATACCATTTTAAAAAAAAATTCTTCTACCAAACAAGTCCAATATTATAAAATTTGTTGCGAAAATTATTTTCATAATATTTTTGTTTAGAAAACCGTAAGAACCTAGCATTGCCCTTCTTTTTTAAAGAAACGGAACCTAGCAGACTAGCATTATTTAGGGAAAGGAAAAGATGTTAAAAGTTAAAACCAAAAAATAAAAAGTCATTTCACCCAAAATAAAAATAAAAAATAAAAAAACAGGACTCAAGTTAAGATAAAGCCAAGTCTTTAAGGGCCAGTTTAGTTGAAGGAGTGAAAAAGTAGAAGGATGGAAAATTAGTGGGATGATAGAAAAGTGGGATGATAAAAAATATTTAGTTTTTCCTCGTGTGTGTTTGGCTGGAGTGATGAAAAAGTTGGAGGGTGGAAAACTCTTTTGTTTGGTTGAAAAGAAAAGTGGGAGAATAAAAAATGTAGTTTATATAAATTGACTATTATACCCTTGTTACATAATAGGTAAGAAATAGATTTATTTGTACTCATTAAATAATATAAAATTTACCACATCATACATATAAATTATTATTATTATTATTATTATTATAATGTAAAATAAAAAAAAAAAAAAAAAAACATGGTCAGCAACGTGGTTAGCAACATGGTCAGAACTATTACATCCACAACATTTTTCGCAATACTTTCACAGCAAAATTTATGTGGAAAGTTGTTAAATTTGTCCCCAACGCAGTCCAGATGGGTCATCTTCATCCCAAAGCAGTTGGCCCAGCTTGGAGCTGTCACTCATCATCATCCCCAACGCAATCCAGATGGTTCAGATGGCTTTTGTCTTCTGTCTTCTTTTCTTTTCTTTTTGTTATGATTTGATTAATTTTAAAATTGTGTTTTTGAGTTTGTATTCTGATAATCCGATTATGCTTGAGTCTAGAGATGTTTGAGAAAAAGATTGTTGTATTTGTAGCCATTGTGTTTGTAGCTATGAGAGGAGAGAGAAATGGGGTATTTGTGTAAAAGTGCTTTCACAGTACTTTTCTCTCCACATTTTTCTCCTGATTTGGGAGGAAAAAAAAATGGGCCTGGGAGGGAAAATTTTCTCCCATGTTTTTTGTCTCTCCTATTTTCCTTCCCTAACCAAACAGTGGAAAACAACATTTTTCACCTTATTTTCCTCTCTCTATTTTCCATTCTCCCTGTTTTCACTCCAACCAAACACATCCTAAGTTTTAAGATTTGATTTTTCCCATCAAAACTGACACACACCAAAATACTTATCTAGCTTTTTTTCAAATCCCAAAAAACATGAATATTTTATATTTATTTATACCACATTAATGTACAACATCCGTTAATAGCACCCTACTTTTACATTAGAGGGAGTGATGGGCAAGTGCATCTTACTTTTATAACAAAATCTTAAATTATTAATCATGTAATGGTTTGTCCTCATAAACTTAAACTAGCCCCAAAAATGTCAAAAAATATTCTTTTAAGGATTAGGATTGATTAATTTTACCATAAGTATATGTTAAGTTCTAAAGATTTAGGTTTAAATGTTTAGAATCATATGTTTGTTGTGTTGGCAAATCGAGAACAAAACATATCTAGTCTAAGTGTAAGCCAATTCTTAAAAGTATATATTTCAAGTTTCAAGTCTAGCTGACTACAGAAAAAAAGAAAAAGAAAAAAGTGAGGTTCTACCTTCCTCGACTGATTGATCGAAAATCGCAAGTCCAATTTTTTTGCAGAATTTTTGAACAGGCCAAAGCCCGCGAAAACGCTTTGGGTTTTATTTAAACTTCTCTACATATAAAAGGGAAACCCTAGCCACGTTTTGAAGACTTTTTGGAAGACTTGTGTGTTACACTTTGTGAGATCTGAGATGTTTTGTTCCTTCTAACTACGCAAGAATCTACAAGAGCAAGAACTACAATTAAGCATTGGTAGAACATAGTTGTTGCATCAAGATCATTATTGATGGTGATTTGAAACCTTTGAACGGGATCTCAAAGTCACAAGCAAGGTGGCTTGTGTTGGTGTAAATCCAAGAAGAGAAGGAGTACATAGTGTTAGGACATTTGTGTTTTCACTTGTTAAGAACATATGTCACTTATTTATGTAAATTGGCTAATCCTTTGACAAAACGCGCTCTACTTGTAATTGGGTAGTTCTAGGTGTTTTTAATACTTCAAGAAACAAGGTTTCAAGGTCAAGTGTTAAAGTCATCAAGTCTGTCCAAGAAAAAGCAAGTTGAAGTGTAATTTCATTAAAGCTCGACACCTGCTCGATAGCTACCTCAACACCTGCTATCTGTCAAGATTTATAATTTCATATTTTCTGATCTGATTTTCTTGGGATCCGTGAATATGCTTTTTGGCCTTCTTTTCTTCTAACCCTAAACATATAAAAGGATTGTTTTAAGATCTATCAAATGGTACACAAGTTGCAAAAGCATTGAGCAATCTCTGTTCAAGTAAATTGTGATCAAAAGACGAAGTTCTTGACCTAGTTCATCTTCTCTCAAGAAGTTACTGTGTATTTGCACCAAAGGATTTTGTGACCAAGCATCTTCCTGATCTTCATCGCGTAGGATGAACTGAAGAACTTTGCAGCCAACCTCTTCTCCTTAGTTGGTGTTTAGAAGTCACGTACTGGGATCTGCGCATTGGTTAGTCACGTACTTAGGAGCCGTGCATTAAAGGTGGGAACTGTCGCTACAGATCAAGTCCAATTAGATACTGGGGTAAAGGTTCAACTGTAGGTTGGTAAGGTACTTGGGATTCCTTTACTTGTAACCGCTTGATTTGATAATAGTGGAGTTTCGAGAGTAGTGACCTGAAAACCACCCGGTGGGGTTTTTGCCGTAAGGGTTTTCCCCATTCATAAACAAATCACCGTGTCATTTTATTTCCACTGCATATTTAGTTATTTGGTGATTTGTTTGTGCTTCCACGCAATTGCATGATTAATTGATTAATTAACAACTTGGCTAATTAATTAATTAGTTTAATCACAAGGGGTCATTCAGATTGTGGCCTATCAAGTGGTATCAGAGTAGGCACACTCTGATTAGGTTTAATCTTTGCTGTGTTGATCCATTGACCCTTGTTTGTCATGGATAGAGGACAGTCATTAATCATACCTCCTTTATTTGATGGTACTAACTATGCATACTAGAAAGTACGCATGAGAGCTTTCTTGCAGTCTTTAGATGAGAAGGTGTGGCAAGTTGTAGAGATTGGCTGGACTAAGCCAAAAGAAGAACCGGCCGATTGGGATGACGCAAAGATCAAGGCAGCTAACTTCAACAGTAGAGCGTTAATTGCCCTATTTAGCGCAGTCACAAATGAGGAGTTCAAGAAGATATCCTCAACTGAAACTGTCAAGGAGGCTTGGACCATCCTCCAGACAACCTACAAAGGAACAAAGGCTGTCAAAGATTCAAAGCTTCAAAGGCTCACAACAAGTTTTGAAGAAATTAAGATAGAGGAGGATGAGTCGTTTGATGAGTTCTATGCCAAGCTTAAGAACATAGTGAACTCAGCCTTCAATCTTGGGGAAACCATCCCTGAATCCAAGGTTGTAAGGAAGATGCTCAGATCTCTACCTGAGAGATTCCATGCCAAGATTACTTTAATAGAAGAATCAAAGGATATTGACAAGATTCCTTTGACTGAGCTGGTTGGAAACTTACAGACCTATGAGCTAGGACTTTCTAGGATTGGCAAAACTGGTAAAAGCAAGAGCATGGCCTTGAAGGCAAAGAGCAGTGATACAGATGAGTCTTTCGATGATGAAGATTCCAAGATGAAGTCCTACATTACAAGGCAGTTCAAGAAGTTTATGAAGAATGCTAATGGGAGGAACTTCGATAAGGACCGTAAACAATCTAGTTCTTCTCAGTTCAAGAGTCAAGACAAAGGGAAGAAGGATACTAAGGATGGTGGTCAGTACACTGTTCTTGCAGGACCAAAGTGTTTTGGATGTCATGGATTCAGTCACATGAAGCATGAATGTTCGACATATCTCAAGAGCATTGGGAAGAGTAAGGCACTTACTGCAACCTTGAGTGACACTGAGCCTGAAGATGATTCTAACAATAAGGATGACAGAATCTTAAATGCCTTCACTGCCACAGTCAATCCTACTGAAGGGATTGTTGAAGAAGTGGATGAAGAAGAAGAATTGGTGGAGTCCAAATTTGAGAAGATGGATGATCAAGATGATATCCATTCAGCCTATGAGAAGCTTTACAAACTCTCTGAGAAGTATGAGAAATTGTATAGGCTGGCCACCAAGAAGCTCAGTGATGTGGAACTTGATCGTGAAGAGTTGTCCATAAAGTTTGATGAGGCGAATCAAACTATTGGAGCACTGAGATTTGAGAACAACTTTTTGACTAAGAAGACCAAGAAGCTTGAAGCAGAGCTGTCTCAAGTCAAAGCTCAATTGGAGAGGACTTCAAGTGCAAAGCTTGATGAGATGCTTAGCAATCAAAAATCTGCTTCGAATCGAACTGGCTTGGAGTATGGTCTTTCTTTCCTAATACTGCTTCAACTAGTAATACTGTTTTTGTTTCTCCTGCTAATAACACTGAAACTGAGAACACTGATGTTAAAACTGAATTAGCTAGTGAGAACTTAGACAAGGGTAAATCTATCTTAGGAGCACCCCTAAGCAAGATAAGAAAGATGCTACAAATCCTAGGGCTAAGAAGGCTAACTCTCAAAAGCCTAAACAAAAGAAACAGCATCTTCGTCATCATTGTAGAGCTGCCAGTCATACTTGACCAAATTGCTATAAGTGGCTATCCACTCAACAGAGCAACGGCATGATAGCATCAGGAAGCCAAAATCAGCTTCAATCCTCTTTTGCTCCTCTTGGAGATCTTCTAAAAGCCCTCATGTTCCTTTCGAACTTGAACGGTTTCAATTCTTCCCCCTTACCACCGGTTCAAGGGTTCAATCAAAGGAATGGTTCTTCCAAGGTGTGGAAGAAAAAGGACTCTAAGTGATTTCATCACTTTCTTTTCCCCTTTTTGTTTTTCTTGTTTGTTGCATTGTTTGTGTGTTTTGCATTTTTGTTGAGTCAGTCTAGTTTTATGCTTTGCTTTGTTTAACATGTTTTGTGTGTTTACTTTTAGTTTTGTTTATTTTTGTTTTTAAAAAAAAAATAAAAAAAATTGAAAAAAATTGAAAAATACAAAAACAGTGTGTGTTTTGTGTACTTTGGTACTTGTGTACCTTGGATGGCCATTGAAACAAAATTTCTAAACTTTGTATCTCTTGTAACTAAGATGAGCATCTCTATGCACAACTAAGCAAGTGAGCTTTGTGGCTCTTGTTTGTGATGAGTAAGATTAAGTTATCTCTTGAACTTAACACTCATATCACTCTTTTTGACGAGTAGGACTAGAAAATCCTAAGAGAAAGGCATAAATAACCATCTCACCACTATTGCCCGCCAATCATAATATGACACCTGTATGCTTCGGCATAGCAAAAGTGTAATGTCAAAGACATTCGTATGCTTCGGCATAGGAAAAGTGCGATGTCAAATGCTTAACATCTTGGGTATTTCTTTTCTCTCTTTTATATGCCCATGTATGATATGCTAAAATAAAAGAAAATATGAAAAGAAAATAAAACGCAAAAAGATCAAAAATGCTTTAAATATGGTTGCAAGCATGTATTCTAGGAAATGTGGGAGTTATAAGATGTACCTCGAAGGTGATAGTTCCCATCAAACAGTTATAATTGTGTGTGAGTTAAAGTTATTTTCTCATATCTCAGATCATCATAATATGTATACACACATGCAATCTTGTGATGTTTTTCACACACAACACGCAATATTCTTTGCTACTTTTGATACTTATGCAGGTACAATGTGATTTGGCCATCACAAAGGTTTTACATGTGCTAATGTATGCTTAATAAACTATCTTAACTTGTTTTTGAAAAATAAAATTGGTTAGACTTGTTTAGTGTGTGTGTGTGTTTTTGAGGATCCATGTGCTTAAATTTTTGTTGAGAGATGATTTTGAGAGCTTAATATGTTGATTGGATCATTGGTTGAGGTGTATGTTGGATTGCATTCATGTCTGTGTTTTTCTCTTCTCGAAAAACTGCTTTTAACTGCTGGCTCGACACCTCCTCGACACCTCCTCGATACCTGGTTATCTGTTGAGCTTCTCAAGCCTTTTCTTATTGCAATCTCGACACCTGTCTTGAAACCTAGTGGATTGATCGAGAAAGTTCCTATCTTCTCGATACCTCTTCGATACCTAGTCGATCGATCGAGCTTCTATTCTTTGAAATTGTTCTTGTACCTCGACACCTCTCGATACCTGCAGCTGTCGACAGCCAAATCCTCGACACCCTCCTCGACAGCTTCCTCGATACCTCTCGACACCTCAGCTGTCGAGATTTACTAATGTGTCTATATAAAGCTCAGTCGCGATTTTTCTCTCATTCACTTGATCTCTCTCGATCTGTCAGAGGCGGTTCATCTCCCAATCACCTTTTTCTCACTCAAATCTTCAAACCCACTTCATTTTCGGTCTTCCCTTGGTTTCAATCACTTGGTAAGTTCATTTTTCCCTTCCTTTTTATGCATTGCATGTTTTGAAACCTAGTTTTTGGGATTTTTGGAAATTTTTAGGGTTTTTCAAAATTGATGAGTTTTTCTTAAAATTTTGGTTTGGGTTTTCACTTAAATGTTTTCAAAATGTCATACATTGCATTTCATGTGCATTAGAATGATGTTTACATGCATTTAGATGTGTGCTCTATATTTGTGTGCTGGTAGGATTGGATTGGGCTGAGCCCATGATGCTTTTTGATTTGCAGGTCACATGCTCATGCATTCCCATGCATACGTACTTTTTGTTCAATATATTTGACATATATGAACTGTGTTGGGACTTTTCTGATTGTCTCCCTCTCTATCTCTTTCTCATTCTTTTACGTTAGTAGTGTCTATGGCACCCAAACGTAAATCCACTCCGGCTCAGAACCCTCTGCATTCTGGAGCTTCCTCTTCTTCTGACTTTGCTCCTCTTAACCTTCGGTTCTGTGATGGAGATGCCCTCAAGGCATTTTCGGAGAACTTTTCTCGATGAGGTGTTCATTCGGAATGCCAAGTCATTCTGGCGGACTTCGCCGACACTGACCTTCCCTCTATCATTCACAATAAGGGATGGGAGTCACTGTGTGACGTCCCAGTCACTTGCCTACTCATGCTGATTCAAGAGTTTTACTCCAATATGCATGGAATAGATCGTTCAGTACCTCTCTTTTTCACTCGCATTCGAGGTACGCGCATTCCTGTCACACCGCAATTAGTTGCGGATGTGCTTAGGGTTCCTAGGATAGATTTTCCTAATTACCCTTCCTGTGAACGTCTGAGGATTGTGTCCAAAGATGAGCTCATTTCTGCCTTTTGTCAGCGCCCAGCTGATTGGAGAGAGTATCAATACACATCATGTAGGCCTTTTGCTAAAGGTCCTAGATTTCTTAACATGGTGATGACTTTTGTACTCCATCTACTCTCTCACTACAACTCTATTACAGAGCCTCGTGCTCGATTTTTGTTATCTCTTTTAGAGCATCTTATTATAGATTTTCCTTCTCACTTTATTCTTTCTATCATAGATGTTCATCTTGACTCGGCGTCCCGTGATAAGCTCATCTTTCCTTCCGCTATCACAAGGATCTTACGCCATTTTTCTATTTCCTTTCCTGTGTCCGACCACTTCACACACATATGTGCCATAGATGCTGCTACTATAAAACGTAGTGAGGCACAGTTTAGGTCGCGACAAACGGATTCCACTCCTCCCTCCCATTCAGCTCCATCCAGATTAGCTCCATCTACATCTGTTCCTTCTTCCTCTACAGCCGATGTATCTCTAGGAGACATTATGGTGCAGCTGCAGTGCATGGATACTCGCCTTGATACACTCTCTGCTGAGTTGTATCATGTGAATGTTCGTGTTGGTCGTATTGCATGACGGCAGGCGACCATGGGTGGTTTTGCTCCAGAGGCTACTCCTTCACCACCTACTCCAGCAGCTTCAGATTCTAAGAATGAGGATGATGATGATGATGATGCTTCAGATGATGATAATGGAGATGCTAGCTCTACTGATGAGATGTCTACATGACACTCTACCCTTTGTCACTCGTGACAAAAAGGGGGAGTAGTTTTTTGTTATGAGAGTAGTCATCTTAGGGAGAGAGTTAGTATAGGACATTTTGATAGGGGGAGTGTTGATATTTTGAGAGATGTAGTGAGGTTTTGATGTATCATTTCTTTTCTATTCTTTATAGATACATTGATCTTGTATATGAGGTCCTTTGACCATTTTTACATACATTGCACTTATACTTCTTTATATATGTGGATGTATATTTCTTTCACCTCTCTCTTCATGTGTTGTTTCTTCTCTATCTTTATACACATGTTCTTTATACTTGTATGCAATCTATTATTTCTGTTTCACACAAGATGCCTTGATAAGTTTTGTTTAAAGTGTTTCAGAAATACAGGTTGTCAAAGTCTACTTGCCATAAACTCTCTTCTTGCAAAGGTTTTCAAGAGTTTGTGTTAGGATAGATTTTATTGTATTCAACAAGTGAATATGAGTTGAGTGATTTATGACTTCTCTCATATGTTCATTTGTTTGTTGTGGTTTTGTCACGGATTGCCAAAGGAGGAGATTGTTAGGACATTTGTGTTTTCACTTGTTAAGAACATATGTCACTTATTTATGTAAATTATCTAATCCTTTGACAAAACACACTCTACTTGTAATTGGGTAATTCTAGGTGTTTTAATACTTCAAGAAACAAGGTTTCAAGGTCAAGTGTTGAAGTTATCAAGTCTGTCCAACAAAAAGCAAGTTGAAATGCAATTTCATTAAAGCTCGACACCTGCTCGAGAGCTACCTCGACACCTACTATCTGTCGAGATTTATAATTTTAGATTTTCTGATCTGATTTTCTTGGGATCCATGAATATGCTTTTGGGCCTTCTTTTCTTCTAACCCTAAACATATAAAAGGATTGTTTTAAGAGCCGTCAAATGGTACGCAAGTTGCAAAAGCATTGAGCAATCTTTGTTCAAGCAAATTGTGATCAAAAGACGAAGTTCTTGACCTAGTTCATTTTCTCTTAAGAAGTTGCTGTGTATTTGCACCAAAGGGTTTTGTGACCAAGCATCTTCCTGACCTTCATCGCGTAGGATGAATTGAAGAACTTTGCAGCCAACCTCTTCTCCTTAGTTGGTGTTTAGAAGTCGCGTACTAGGATCTGCGCATTGGTTAGTCACATACTTGGGAGCCGTGCATCAAAGGTGGGAACTGTCGCTACAGATCAAGTCCAATTGGGTATTGGGGTAAGGGTTCAATTGTAGGTTGGTAAGGTACTTGGAATTCCTTTACTTGTAACTGCTTGATTTGATAATAGTGGAGTTTCGGGAGTGGTGACCTGAAAATCACCCGGTGGGGTTTTTGCCGTAAGGGTTTTTCCCATTCGTAAACAAATCACCATGTCATTTAATTTCTGCTGCATATTTAGTTATTTGGTGATTTGTTTATGCTTCCACGCAATTGCATGATTAATTGATTAATTAACAACTTGGCTAATTAATTAATTGGTTTAATCACAAGGGGTCATTCAGATTGTGGCCTATCACGTGGATTCGGAGCTTGCACGTGGTCGTGTCAGTAAATTACTACATGAGTTAGCAATAGATTTAGAGTTAAATCTTATCGTAAAAACTTCAATTCTCTTATAGTGAATTTACTTTACCATGAGGATAAATAAGTCAAATCCTCCCCAAGTTTTTACCTTAAAATTGTTCGTTTCATCGGTTTTTCTTGGTCATCATATCACGGTATTATTTACTTTTCCGCATTTGTGCATGATATGATATATGCTTGTTTAACCTAGATCTGAATAATAAACCTAATAATCAACTTTGTTAATTAATTAGGTTAAAAAATATGGTTTAAGGCGTCTAAACGAACAAACAAGTGGTATCAAAGCGGGTTAGCTCTTATTTATAAGTTTCTTAACTTAGAGTTGATCCTTGACCTTTGCTGTCATGGACTATGGTCATTCTCTTGTGATTCCCCCACACTTTGATGGAAATAATTATGCTTATTGGAAGGTGATGATGCCAAAAATCGTCAGTGAGTTGTACAGTCCTCATGTGCTCTAGACAGAACCTACAAAACAGAAACAAAGAAGACCTTAAAAAGAGTACTGGTGTAATATCAACCAAATACCGTCTGAAGGTTAAGTTAGAGAGAATTTCTACAACTCTAGAGTGCCAGAGCTGGGAAAATTATGAGTACCTTGATTTGTGAGGGTTTTGGGGTTTTGTTAGTAAAGTGGAGCTGACATTCATTTCTTGGTGGAAAAGGTATTTCCTTGTAGAGAAGATTCTCATTAATGCTCGTATTTTATGAGATTCTTTCCTTGTAGAGATTCCTCTAATAAAGGTACAAGACATTTCCATGTATAGACATTCGTGGAGGTCAAGCTAAGCCAGGCTGGACCTGTCAGCTTCTTCACACCTGTCGGCCTCTTCTCCCTCATTGGCCACTTGCCTCGTCTGAAAGTTCCCCGTCGGCTTGTGGAGGCGCCCGTCGGGTATCGTGGTGGGGTTGTCGGCTTATGGTGTCGTTGCTTTTGTCCTTCCATATATGCGCATGAAGTTGACGGGCCTATAGGTACCGTCGGCTTCCTTGTGTGTGACGCATTAAATCATTTTCAAGAACACCCTTATAAGCTGCCCCCTATTCCGTGGTCCCATCGGCTTTGGTTGATGGGCCGCCGAGTATATAAGCATTTATGACCATTAATAGGTTTTATTGGAACCCATGTCATTTAATGGCATAGGTAGCTCTTGGTTAATATGCGAGGTGACACGTGGTGCTTGCTGGTTGGCCTAGTTTCCAATCATGAGCACCACTTCGTATACTGCACCTCCTTTCTCTATAAATAGTCCTTCCCCCTTTCATCATTTCTTTTGCTTTACTTTATTCTTCATCCTTTGAGACCTTCAGGGCCAGAATATACACGCCGACCCATCTTTCACAAGCACTCGTTGCCTGCACCTCCATCAGTTTTATGGATCCCGTCACTTTTACAGAGTTGTCTACTTATTCTATAGGACTTCTTCCCCTTTTTTTTGGTTTTCTTTTTCTTTTTCCATTTTCTAGCTAGTCGTCACCTCTATAGAGACCCATTAAATAGGTTCTTAGAATACCTCCATCGCTTATAGGTGAATAGATGTCAGGTGATAGAAAAGCGATGAGTGAACAATTGTCGTCAGCCCGTGAGGGTGCGGACTACGATGAAGTCTACCTGTCAGGTCGTGGGCCCGAGGAGGGCTTAACCTGGTCCCTAGAAAGGGAACTGTCTACTCATTCTCCTGATGACGAAAAGGAGGAAGATTATGAAGCAGATAGGGGAGAGGACGAAGAGGAATTAGAGGAAGGAGAGGGAGGAAAGGAGAGGGAAGATAAGGAGGAAGAGAGTGATGAAGGGAGTCACAAAGAAGGTGACAAGTCGATTGGCCAAAAAGACGGAAGAGGCAGTAGGCCTTTCATTCTTCCAAAAATATGGACGGTGAACGACTTCTATCCAACCATGTCCTAAAGGGTCTTTAATACTCTTCGTGACCTTCATCAAATTCCTGACAACATCCCTATCCATCTGCCAAGTAAATTTGAGAGATGTTATTCGGGTAAAACAGCAGATGTGGGGAAGTATGACGCTATGTTTACTATGGGGTTAAGGTTACCGTTAACGGAACTACACCATCAACTTGCCAACTACCTTGGCCTATTCATCAACCAGATTGCACCAAATGCATGGAGGATTTTTATTGGTGCTGAAGTGATATGGGGTTAATTGAGTGAAGGGAACCATCGACTTACACTTGACGAGTTCTTTTACTGCTATAAGCCCTAGTAGATATACTCATCAAAGGGTATCTACCACTTCCTAGCCAGAAATCGGTCACGCAAGCTTGTTTCAGACATGCCAGATTCTAACAGAAACTGGAAAAATAGGTACTTTTTCGTCCAGGGGACGGAGTGGGTATGTAGACTTGAAGAGTACGATGGCATGCCTAATGGGTTTGACAATACTTAAGGTGTTGTCAAGGAGTCTGGTGAGTCATCGATGTCCTTTTTTGTCGCCCCGTCAACTTAAATTATGTACCTAACCTTCTGCTTTTTTCATTTTTTTTCTAGCTCAAGTCCGTCTCGAGATAACTAACGAATAGGAGAATTTCCTCAAGAGAGTTTGGGTGATCCCTTTAGATGAAAGGAAGTGGAAGGATTTGGTCACCCTCGACACCCTTTATGCCTTTTGTGGTGGTCTAGAGCCAACACCTACAGCCCGATGGTTGCCTGCTTCTTCCTGTCATTGTAAGTCCCTTTGTTCGTCTACTTCTGTTTTTACTCTCTCGATTCGTATAACTCATCTTATTGCTTTTTTAGAGATGGACATAGGCAGGTAAAGTACTTTGGTGAGGAAGGTAGCTGCCACTTGTAAATAGCAGGAGCAGGCATCGGGATCAACTCCTAACGTGGGCCCTAAAGTTACACTTAAGAGAAAACCCAACACCAAAGATGAGCATCCGTCGAAGAAGGGGATGGGTCCACTGATTGGCAAGCAAAAGTAGAAGACTACATCACCCCCCCTCCCCCTTGTCATAAAGCTAAGAAAGGTCAAATGATAGGGAAAGGACCCATTGCTCCTGTCCTTGTCCCAAGGCTTGTTACTCACAAAGATTACGCCATTGAGATGGTCACCTCGATCATCAAGGAGACGGACCTGGATCCGTGTACCCATCGGTATCCTAGGTTATCCATCCACCTCGCAGGTAGGACTAAGTGAAATTTGTAAGACTAGGTACCCATCGGTATCCTAAATCATCCGTCCACCCTATAGGTAGGACTTAGAATATTTTGAGGACTAAGGACCCGTCGGTATCCTAGGTTATCCATCCACCCTGCAGGTAGGACTAAGTAAAAATTTGTAAGACCAGGTGCTCGTCGGTATCCTGGTTCATTCGTCCATCCTATAAGTAGGAATTAGAATATTTTGAGGACTAGGGACCCGTCGGTTTTGTAGATTTTAGGGAGTTCGTTGGGTTTTTTTATTTTTTATTTTATTTTTTTTAACTCATCAATTTTAATAAGAATATTCTAAGGTGACTGTGGTTCGTCCACTTTTTAAGTTTGATCTTAGTAGACTTTTGAGATATGTGGTCCGTCCACCTCATGGACTGGACTTAGTAGATTTTCAAGGCATACATGGTCCATCCACCTAAGGACATGCATATGTTTCAAGATATCCCTTGGGATGTGTCCGGTTGCTTAAGGGTGTGTCTGTCCACATAAGGTCGTGTCCGTCCACTTAAGGACTTGTATATATTTCAAGGTATCCCTTGGGATTTCCTTGTATCCATCCACTCAAGGACTTGGTCGTAGATGCGTTTTTTGTAGAAATGTATATATGCGCATGATTTATCTAAATAACTCTTCTTATTATGGTAAACAAGTGCATAAGCCAAAAAATTGTTTTGAAAAAATAAAAAGCTACCACTTTAGTCTAAAAGTACTGTAGACAATAAAAATAACTAGAATGAAATAAACTGGAAATAAGGAGTGGTTGCCTGTATGCCGTTGTCTACTTGTAGTATTTCTTTAGGTCCTCGGTGTTCCATGGATGATGCAACTTTTATCTGTCGAGTGTTTCCAGGTTATAGGTTCCTTTCCTCTACCACGAAGTGATTCTATAGGGTCCTTCCCAATTGGGTCCTATCTTCCCTTGGGAGGGATCTTTTGTGGCACCCGTCACCTTCCTTAGGACAAGGTCTCCAACTTGAAAATCCCTATGTCTGACTCTAGAATTGTAGTGCTCGGCCATGAGGTTCTGGTATCATGCTAACCTTTGTTCGGCTGTTACTCTGACCTCGTCCACTAGGTCTAGCTGTAGGCACATGGTTCGTTCCTACTTTCATCATGGTTTTTCACTCTGTAGCTTATGAGTTCGACATCAGCAAGGATAACGACCTCGCTCTCGTATGCTAGTCGGAAGGGTGTTTCTCCTGTAGGTGTTTTGGCCATCGTCCTGTACGCCCACAGTACACTTGGCAGCTGGTCTGGCCATATATCTTTTTCCCCCTCAAGCCGAGTCTTGATGATTTTGAGCAAGGATCGGTTCTTGACCTTAACTTATCTGCTGGCCTGAGGGTGGGCGAGTGAGGAGTAGTGAGTCTTGATCCCTAACTGTAAGTAGAAATCCCTAAATGACTCGTTGTCGAACTGTTTTTCGTTTTCCGAGACCAAGACTCTAGGGATCCCATACCTACAGATGATGTTTCTCCAAATGAAGCATCATACGTTTTTCTCCATGATAGTCGTCAGGGCTTTAGCTTCCACCCATTTGATAAAGTAATATGTACTGATCACTAGGAACTTTAGTTGTCTTACTGCTGTTGGAAATAGGCTCATGATGTCCAACCCTTATTAAGCAAAAGGCCACGGGGTTGTCATTGGAGTGAGGTCTTCTATTGGCTGCCTAATGACATTGTTTAACCTTTGACACTTGTCGCAGGTTTTGACATAAGCTTGGGCATCCTTCTACATGGTAGGCCAATAATATCCTGCTTGAATTAGCTTGTGCACTAACGACCGTGATCCCGAATGGTTTCCGCAGATTCCTTCGTGAACTCCCCTTATGACGTAATCTGCTTCCTCGAGGGTTAGGCATCTTATCTACGGTTGGGAGAATCCCTTTTTATACAAGATGTCTCTTATTAGGACGAACCGTGCTGCCTGGACCTTCAATTTCCTTGCGGCCTCTTTACTGTCAGGTAGAGTGCCATCTTTCAAATACAAAACTATCGGTGTGGTCCAGTTGTCTTTCTAGCCTATTTCCTGCACATCCATGCCGTCTATCAAGGGCGAGAGCTGAACAAAAGAAAGTACCTTACTGGAGATGAGCACGTGTTCTGCTGATGCGGCCTTGGCAAGACGGTCGGCTTGCTCGTTCTCTTCCCTTGGGATTTGAACAAACTTGGCCTGAAGGTCGCCTACCCGCTTCCTTACTTGCTCCTTGTATTTCTTCATCCGTTTACCTTTGCATTCGTAGTCACCGTTCACCTGAATTGTGACCACCTGAGAATCGAAGTAAACAACCATACTTGTGGCCTTTGTTACTTTGGCGAGATCTAGTTCTGCCATTAAAGCTTCATACTCTGCCTTGTTGTTGGTTGTAGGGAAGTCGAGACAAACCATACACTCGATCTCATCCCCTTTTGGAGAGTGGATCACTATACCTACTCCGCCAACCTACCTATTGGAAGATCTGTCTGTGTGGATACTCCATCGAGAATGCTCTTCTGCCCCCTGACCTTCCACATTGGTGAATTCCGCTGTGAAGTCAGCAACCACTTATCCCTTCACGGCAATGCATGAATGGTATTGTATGTCGAATTTGCTCAACTTGATTGCCTGTAGCGCCATCCATCCAGTGGCTTCAGGATTACTCATTGCTTTCCATATGGGCTTGTCTGTCAAGATGACCACTGTGTGGGCCTGGAAGTAGGGTTTGAGTTTGTGAGCCATGGTAACTAGGGCGAAGGCTAGTTTCTCCATCGAGGGGGTACCTTTACTCTGCACCTCAGAGTGCTTGACTAGTGTAGTGCACAGGTTTCTGCACCTTTTCTTCTTCTCTAACTAAGGCTACACTGACCACAGCTAGGGAGACAGCCAGGTAGGAAAACAGCTCCTCCCCAGGTTTGGAAGGACTTAGCAATGGCGGGGAAGAGAGGTATGCTTTTAGGTCCCCGAATGCTTGTTGGCATTTGGTTGTCCACTTGAAGGACTTCTTCAATGTGTGGAAGAAAGGCAAGCATTTGTCTGTTGCCCTTAACACGAACCTATTCAGTGTCGTTACCTTGCCATTGAGGTTTTGCACTTCTTTTACGTTCCTAGATGGTGCCATATCCATTATGGCCTGGATTTTGTCTGGGTTGACTTCTATGCCTCTCTAAGACACCATAAACCCTAGGAATTTTCCAGCCATTACCCCAAATGTGCACTTGCTCGGATTGAGCTTTATGTTATAGGAATGGAGGGTGTCAATGGTCTCCTTGAGGTCCTTCAAATGATAATCTCCTTGTCGGCTTTTCACTAGCATGTCGTCCACATAGACTTGGACATTCCTCCCAATCTGATGTGCAAACATCTTGTTCATAAGCCTTTGATACGTTGCTCCTACATTCTTGAGACCGAACGACAACACTTTATAACGGAATAAGCCTTGGCTGGTGATGAATGAAGTTTTCTCCTAGTTAGCCTCATCCAGCTTGATTTGGTTGTAACTAGAGAATGCATCCATAAAGCTCAATAACTGGTGCCTTACCGTTGAGTCCACTAGTATGTCGATCCGTGGGAATGGGTAGCTATCTTTGGGGTAAGCCTTGTTTAGGTCCGCGAAGTCTACACACATCCTCCACTTTCCGCTGGCATTCTTGACCATCACCATGTTGCCTAGCCAATCGGGTTAGTATACTTCTCTTATGAACTATGCATCTTGCAACTTGCGAACCTTTTCCACTATAGCTTTGTCTCGTTTTTGGGCAAACACCCTCTTCTTCTAATTGACAGGGGGAAAAGATGGTGATACATTCAACCTATGAACCATAACTAAGGGGTCGATCCTAGGCATATCTTCGTGGCTCTAAGCAAAGACATCCTGGTTCTTTTTTAGGAAGGTCGCAAGCGCTTGGTGAATGGTTGGACTGGCAAAGGTGCTGATCCTAGTCATCCACTCAGGTCTAGAGTGATTGAGAAGTATTTCCTCCAACCCCTCAACGAGCTCCATAACCGTCTGCTGCTCCTCTATACTCAGTGTTTGTAAGTGGTCGTCCATCTCCAACATCACTATGTAGCACTCGTGTGCTGCCACTTGGTCTTTACGTACCTTTCCTACACCGTACTCGGTGGGGAACTTGATCATTAGGTAATAGCTTAAAGTCACGGCCTTCCACGAATTGAGGCTAGGTCGGCCCAGTATGGCGTTGTAAGTGGACGAACAATTGATGACAAGGAAAGTCACATCCTTGGTGATTTACTGAGTGTAATCTCCGACCATCACAGGTAGTGTAACTGCCCCTATGGGGTATACTTTCATGCCTCCGAAATTGACAAGGGGTGCATTGGTTGGTACGAGCCGTTCTTTCCCGATTCTCATCTGTTGGAACACCAGGTAGTAGAGAATATCAGCAAAGCTTCCATTATCAAATAGGACCTGGTGGGTGTTGTAGTCTCCCACTCGTATGCTAACAACGAGAGTGCCATCATGGGGGTGGTGGAACCGTCGGGCATCTTCCTCCGAAAACCCAACAATGGGGTTGTCCACCTAAGCCATCTTTAGGATGAACCCCGTCAGTTGGACATTCTAGACCATCCTAAGGTAGGTTTCTTGTGCCTTCTTGGATAAGCCAAATGTTGTGATGCCCCCTACTATCATCTTTGTGTCCCCTAAGGGGGGCCTAGGGCGCTCGCCATCCCTCCTACTAGCCTGTTCCTGTGGCAGGTTGTTATCTGTTCTATCTTTGCTAACAAACCGTTGTAGCTTCCCCTACCTGATAAGGGTCTTGATCTGTTGCTTTAAGTCATAGCATTCAGATGTGTTGTGACCATGGTCACAATGAAAGCGACAATACTTGTCTCTAGACCTCTTGTTGGGGCCTCCTTATAACTTGTTAGGCCACGTCAAGGTCGTATCGTCCTTGATCTGCATCAGGACCTAATTGATTGGGGCGTTTAACAGGGTGAAATTCATAAACCTTCCAATGGCAGTTTGGAGCGCCTATCCTCCCGTCGGTCTCTTGTTCTAGTCGTCTTCCGTCCTCTGTCTTACCAAGCATCTTCCTACCTATCCCTTTTCTTGGGTTTTTCCTCTCTGGCCAGTAGTGTGTTTTCAGGGTTCATGTACTTAATGGCTCAATAGAGTACATATGACATGGTTTTTGGGTCATTTTTGTATAAGGAGAAAAAAAATTCTCTTTCCACAAGCCATTGGTAAAAGTAATGACGAGTATATTGTCATCAGCTTCGTTTATCGAAAGGGCTTCTTTGTTGAAGCGCATTATGTAGGACCTTAGTGTCTCGTCCTCCTAGTTCTTGATGCTCATTAGGCACGCAGTGGACTTCTTATACCTGTGCCCCCCGATAAAGTGCAACGTAAACTACGCACTTAGCTCTTTGAAGGTACTGATGAAGTTGGGTGTCAATCAACAGGACCTTTCAGCACGGTTGGGAAAGATCGGCATATGATCTCGTCCGGAACACCTTGTAAGTGCATGAGGGTTTTGAATGACTCCCAGTGATCCAAAGGATCCTTAGACCCATCATAGGATTCTATCTGTGCATACAAAACTTTGACGGAAGGGGGAACGAAGTGATGGGTGCCGTAAAGGGCAAATCCATTCGATGGACCAACTCATCGAGGTTGTTTGACATCCGTCCCTTGAGGGAATTCATTATGAAGTCCATCCTTTCCTTCATCATCTGCATCTCTGCAACCATGTGCGGTGTTGTCGTATCTGCGATGGACGGACGGCTGGTGTCTTATCGCTGTTGTCTGCATAGGGCATTGCTGCCTTCTGGTCCTTCTCTATCCCTTCTCTCGGTGGTGTACTGAGGGCTAGTTCCCTCTTGCTCTTCTCCTTGATTATTAGGCCTAGCATTCCTTTGGCGCAACTATTTTTCTAGGTCTTAGTTTTGCTTAGTGAGGCGTTCCACGGCCACAAGCAAGGTCTGTACCTGCCTTTCGAAGGCAGTAGTGCGTGGTTCCTCTCCTTGATTGTTGTTGGTTGCCATCAAGTGAGTGAGTACCATACAACTCTTTGACTGGGAAGTGGTAATATGACTGCTATCTTTCCTACAGATGGCACCAACTGATGATGCCAAAAATCATTAGTGAGTCACACAGTCCTTACGTGCTCTAGACAGGACTTGTGAAACAGAAACGAAGAAGACCTTATAGAGAGTATCCGTGTGGTACCGGCCAAATACCCTTCGAAGGTAAAGTTAGAGAGAATTTCTATAACTCTAGAGTGCTAAAGTTGGGAAAATTACGCGTACCTTGATTTGTGAGAGCTTTGGGGTTTTTATAGTAGTGTGAAGCTAACATTTGTTTCTTGGCAAAGAACGTATTTCGTTGTAGAGAATATTTTCATTAATGCTCATATTTTATGGGATTCTTTCCTTGTAGAGATTCCTTTTATTAGGGTACATGACATTTCCATGTATATACATTTGTGGAGGTCAAGCTAAGCCAAGTTGGACCCATCGGCTTCTTCACACCCGTCGGCCTCTTCTCCCTCGTTGGCCACTTGCCTCATCCGAAAGTTCCCCGTCAGCTTATGGTGGTGCCCGTCGGGTATCGTGGTGGGGTCGTCAGCTTATGGTGTTACTGCTTTTGTCCTTTCGTATATATGTATGAAGCTAACGGGCCTATAGGAATCGTTGGCTTCCTTGATTGTGACGCATTAAATCATTTGCAAGAACACCCTTATTAGATGGTTAGGATGAAAGCCTTCTTGAAATCCGTTGATGAGAGAGTGTGGCTGTCTATTGAGAACGGTTCGTGAAGACCAACCATTACTATTAGTGAATGGACTACTATCCAAAAGGAAGCAACAAGCTTTTACAGTAAGGCTATGAATGCGATATTCAATGCTGTTTCCATGGAAGAATTTAAGAGGATCTCAAATGTTAAAATTGCTCACACTGCTTGGAACATCTTGTAAACAGAGCATGAAGGCATTAAGGTAGTAAAAATCAATAAATTGCAACAATTGACTTCTAGATTTGAAAGTGTTAGGATGTCTAATGATGAATCTTTTGATGAATTCTATGTTAGGTTGAATGATATTGTCAATTTTGCTTTTAATTTGGGTGAAGTTTATGATCAACCAAAAATTGTTAGGAAATTCTTAGATCATTAATTGAGAATTTTAGACCTAAAGTGACTGCCCTAACTGAAAGTAAAGATGTTGGCTCTATCTCTCTAGATGAACTTGTAGGATCTCTTCAGTCCTATGAATTTGACTTACCAAAATCTAATAAATCCAAATCTATGGCCTTAAAATCTGTTGATAATGTTGATGATTGTGGATTCGATGATGAACTCTCATCTACTAAGATTGCTTATCTTGCCAAGAGCTTTAGAAATTTTCTGAAAAATAATAATAGGAGGGCAAGAAATATAAACAATGTTGATACTAAGAATGTGAAGAAGAATGACACTGCCAAAAATAACAATTCTGAAAAATCAAAAGATATAGTAGGTCAATCTTCCAATAGTTCTTTAGGACAACAGTGTTATGGTTGTTAGGGTTATGGTCATCTAAAATCTGAGTGTCCAACTTTCTTGAGATCCAAAGGTAAAACTATGGCTGTTACTCTAAGTGATGATAAAGTTTCTGATCATGAGTCTGAGAGGGATCAAGAAGGAAACTTCATGGCTTTCACTGCTACTACTATAGTAAGTGAAATTAAGACTGCAGATGAGAACCCTTCTAATGGGGAACTCTCTGAGAATGCAGATTTATAAGAAGCTTACAACAAACTATGCAAGATTGTAGCCAAAGATGCTATGAGTGTTGAGTTAGGGTTGAAAAAGATAAACACTATTGAACAAGAAAAGAAGAATTTGTTGCTAAAGCTGTTTGATGCTAATGAACTCTTGAACTTTGTTAAGATTGAAAACATGACTTTGCTTGAAAAGGTTAAAAGTTAAGAATTAGAATTATATGTTGCTAGAGAACAAATAGATAGGGCTTCTACTTCTAAACTAGATGAGATGTTATGTGCTCAAAAGTTTGTTTTTGATAAGACATGTCTAGGGTTTGTTGAGAGTGGATCTCCTTCGGTTGTTAATCCTCCCAAATTTGTACCTGCATCTTCCACTCCTGTTGTTCATCCATCTGTATCTGAAGGCAAGGTACATAAAGAAGTAGTTCCAGCCTCTAGAGAACTAGGGTAGATCTGAGTGAGTCTACACCTCAGAATCCCAATCAATCTGGAAGCAAGAAAATCACAAACCCCAGTGGTTTTGTCACTTTTAAGGTGGAGCTGGGCATACTAGGCCAACTTGCTTTAAGTTGCAAGCTTTAAAGCAAGCTTCCAAACAAAAAGTGTCAGTGCCAAAAGCGCAAGATCATGTGGCACTTATTCATGTGCTGGTAAAGGTTCTTAACCTTTATATCAATACTAGAGTTGAAATTAGGGCCAATTCTAATAGAAATCCCAACTACCAGTTTGCATCTAAAAAGGTCTGGATGCAAAAGACTCAGCCTTAGTGAGTCTGCCTAACATGGTCCTTGTGTTAATTCTTTCTATCTCTTGTGAGCAAAATTGTTTTTCTTTAGGTTTGCATTTGCATAACATTCATACATTGCATTCTAGGGTTGTTTTTCAATTTTTTTTTTTAAAAAAAATTAAAAAAAAAAAAGAAAAAAAAAGAAAAAGGAGAGGGTTTTTGTATTATACATCTTCAAGATGTGTAATTGAGGTTGGCCTATGAAATTTACATTTCATGACTATGTACCTTGTTTAGCTTTGATAAGCTTTATTTTTCTGCACTTTACTAGTTTGTGCTATGTAGTGCTTATATTGTGTGAGTTGTTTATGGTTTTTAAACACATGCTCTTAATTTTGAAGTCACATTATTTTGATAGTAAGGACTAAAAAATCCTAGGAGAAAGGTATAAATAACCATCTCACCAATGTTATTCACCAATCATGAACACCTGTTTGCAAATTAAAAAAGCCGTGCTCGGTAAGGTGTAGCACTTGCACAGCAAAATACTTAAGGTGTTATTGTACAATAGAAAAAGGAAGCATATTGAAAAGTGAAAAAAAAAAATATATATGACTCAAATGAAAAAGAAAAATCAAATACATATAAAAACAATTGCATGATTGCAAGCATGTTTTCTAGGAGATGTGGGAGCTATATGATGTAACTCTTTAGGTGATAGTCACTTTCAAACTTATGCGATGAATGATGTAGAAAGTGTGTTTATTCTCTGTTTACATATTACCCTGTAGGTATCTCATACACTTACTAGTTGCACACACCACAAGCAAAAATTTGTTGAACTTTGTGATTGTGTGTTAAGTTTTGTGGCCTTCCAAAATTAAACTTCTTGATGTGTTTAATGCATTTTGGGAAGTGAGGAAAGAAAAGATTAAAGAAATTTGATAAAGTTTGAATTTTTCTTAGAAAAGTCTGGTTTTGAAAATCATTTGAAGTCATGAACATACATGTCATATCATTAAAAATAAATAAATAAATAAACTGTTTTTCAAATGATTCTGTAGAAAAATTTTCTAGAATTTTTCAAAATTTTTGTTTCTTCAGAATTCGCCTGATCGAGCCTATTTTCCAATCGATCGAAATGTGAAGAGGAAAATTATGTTTTTAGCTTAAAGTCTCGGGTCCCTTCGATTCCTTCCCGATTCCTTTCGATTAGTCGAGCCTTTTCTTCATGTACATTTCAATTCCTGCTCGATTCCTTACGTTTATGGTTTGTTTTCAATGTTTAAGGAATTTACAGGTTAATTCTTTCAACAGTTGTTGTCTATACTAGCAACTAATAGTTAGTAGTTGTGTAAGAATTGTATTAGGGCAATAACTTGTATTTGGGCTGGTATTTAATTTAAGCATTACATGTTTTATATGTGTTTTGTCATGGATTGCCAAAGGGGGAGATTGTTAGGTTCTAAAGATTTGTGTTTCAATGTTTAGAATCATATTTTTGTTGTGTTGGCATACCGAGAACAAAACATGTCTAGTCTAAGTGTAAGGCAATGCTTAAAAGTATAGGTTTCGAGTTTAAGTCCAGCTGACTGCAGAAAAAAAGGAAGTAAGGTTCTACCTTCCTTGACTGATTGAGAATTAGACTCGACCTATCGAAAATCGCAGGTCCAGTTTTTTTGTAGAATTTTTGAACAGGCCCAAGCGCGCAAAAACATTTAGGGTTTCATTTAAACTTCTCTACATATAAAAGGGAAACCCTAGCCACGTTTTGAAGACTTTTTGGAAGACTTGTGTGCTACTCTTTGTAAGATCTAACAGGTTTTGTACCTTTTAACTACACAAGAATCTAACGGAGCAAGAACTACAATCAAGCGTTGGTAGAACATAGTTGCTACATCAAGATCATTACTGACAATGACTGAAACCCTTGAGTGGGATCTCAAAGTCACAAGCAAGGCGGCTTATGTTGGTGTAAATCCAAGAAGAGAAGGAGTTCGTGGATTTGGAGCTTGCACGTGATCATGTCAAAAGTTACTACATGAGGAAGCAATAGATTTAGGGTTAAATTTGATTGTAAAAACTTCAATTCTCTTATAGTGGATTTACTTTGTCTTGAGGATAGTTAGCTCAAATCCTCCCCAGGTTTTTACATTGAAACGGTTCGTTTCATCAGTTTTTCTAAGTCATCATATCATGGTATTATTTAATTTTCCGCATTTGTGCATAATATGATATATGCTTGTTTAACCTAGATCTAAATAATAGACCTAATTAATTAACTTGGTTAATTAATTAGGTTAAACAATTTGGTTTAAGAGGTCTAAACGAACAAACAATATATAAAGTCTTAAAAAACCTTTCAAAAAGAAGCTTTAGGCCTAAGCTCTTTTAGTTTTAAACCTATTCTTCGTAGAATCTCCATCAATTTTAAATGTATCCCACTAACAATTCTCGAAACCCAAAATAACCATCAATGCAAAACATTAAAAGAGTCCAACAAATTTACAAAGTCCCAATAAATTAGACGAATTTGTTATTGAAATGTACAAGCACAATGTGGTCCTTTGAAAGAGAATATAGACTCCATTATTAGAGCTCAATAACGTATAAGCCACAACATGGTACTCCACAATAGCATCCCCAGAGGTAAGATTGGAAAAATGTGTCTTTGCTTGCACAAATCCACATGCTAATCGGAAAGCACCAGTCTCATCTATAATTGGCATCTCACGGATTGGATGAAACACTGCATTCTTGCCCAAAATAGTGAGAGTGCTACCATTGAATTTCCCAGCTATGAAAACAAGGTTCCTGGCCAAAAGTAGGCCTACTTCTTGTTGGCCAGCTGACCCATATAGACCTTGAGCTCGACACACAAGCTTAGAGGTGGGTTCAGGCCCTTCTGTTAATGGGTCATCAAAAATATTGACTAGTCCAAACAATGTGGGTGATTTCTTAGTCATTGATGCTTCAGCTACTTCCACTGCACTTGGATTTTTCCTGATAGTGTATTAAGGAAGTAAAAGTGGAGCCTAGAGACTTTCTCTTTGGCATGAGTTTCAACATTCTTCTCCCATAAGGTTATAACAATTTCAAATGTTTGTTAACTTCCTCTGATCAGCATACATTTATACATAAATCAATCCTAGAATATCAAAATCAAATAGAGCTATTTACTCAGAGTTCACACCCAAAAGAAATATGCACTATAACAATATAAAAAAAGAATAGTCGCAATTGAAACTTTGAATGCTATTGTTTATATGGCTCAAACCGACTTAAGATGACCGATATTTGGTCCAAGTGGTACCTCGCAAGGTACTAAATACCTAGGGGTTGAAGAGGGGTTTCAAGTTTAGGGGGTCGAACGGTAGTATATGATCATTTCTAACACCTCTCTCTCAAGATGACCGATATTTGGTCCAAGTGGTACCTCGCAAGGTACTAAATACCTAGGGGTTGAAGAGGGGTTTTAAGTTTAGGGGATCGAACGGTAGTATATGATCATTTCTAACACCTCTCTCTCTCTCTCTCTCTCTCTCTCTCTCTCTCTCTCTCTCTCTCTCTCTCTCTCTTTATATATATATATAAACACTTAAGATGTGTGCCGTAAAATCTACATTCATTTAAGGCTAAAATCCTCACTTGTCAAATTAGTCATTGGAGTTTAATTTTAACAGTTTAATATGTCACTTTGTTAAAATGAGTCAATCAAGTTCTTCCGTCCAAATTTATTAGCAAATGAAACCATTTAAATATCATTTATAATTTTTTAAAATAATACTAATCAAACATCACCATCTATCAAATGACACATCTAATGTATTCAGCCAAAAAGAAAACATGATGTCGCAGAAGTCTAAAGAAAGTACACATGATACTATTTTGATGGAACAAAAACTAAACTGTTAGTTCCTGGTAATAAACATTGAATCTACGAGGGGTTTCCTTGAATCCACAAGGAGAAGAAAATTGAAATCCACTTGAGAAATAATATGACAAAAGTCTGTGTTTATTGATAATAGTCTGATCTGCCTTTGACGGCTACAAAACATATAAATACTGAGAAAAACGCCAAAAACCCTAATTCGTACTAATTATGCGATTACATGACTTTCAGTCTTTTATAAGTTATTGACTTATTTCAATTAAAAAAAAAAAAAAAAAAAGAAAGATGGAAATCCCACAACTAATGCAAGAAATTTTCAATTCCTAGTGTGCTTGAATGATTCTTTTTCTCTTGGTATTTTGTTTCACAAGAGGAACATAAAAAATGAAATGGCAGTTTAAGACTGTTCAATCAATGGAAAGTGAAACAATGGAAACTTCCAATTTCAAGAAAATGCAATGGTGCTATAGGTGCTCGAACTACAAGGAGAGGCCTTGGACACGTATGGTATATGGGATCAACCATATTATAAATATTGTAACTCTCTTAGGCACATAGGACACTACTGACAACAATAATTTGAAAGGCAAATCATTTAATCCATATAATACTAATGGACTCATATAATACCATAATACAGACTTTCACTATATTGTACAACCATAAGAGCGTAAGGTCAATCTACCTTAAGAACTAATTTTATGAAATGAGTTTTAAGAATAACAAAAAAAAAAAAAAAAAAAAAAAGCTAAAGAGATAGCATCATAAGATGAAACTAAATAAATACTGCAACAAAAGCTTTTACTTTAGCCTAATTAAAAAGATAACAGTGGGCAGGAGCCTGAAGATGAAGCAACACCATTGTCCGCACTTGACATTGTTGATGTAGAAACATCATCCCATTGCTCGTGCATTTTAGTTCTGACATATTCAACTTCTTCGTAGTTTTGTTGAACATTAGGAGTTTTTTGCAATGTTTGGACTGCCTCCAATTGCATTGCAATTTCTTTCATTGTAGGTCATTTCTTCCCAATCAAATTCAAGCACATTTTTGCAAGGTTTGCAACTGCTATGATTTCTTCTTTTTTAGCATCTTTCCTAACTCTAGCATCAATAATATCAAACAAATTTTTCTCCTCCATTGAATGAATGAGATATGTGGCTAAACTTCTGCATTCTTTTGTCCTTGTAGAAGAAATTGCTTTTTCTCCGGTTAAGAGCTCAACAAGGACAAAACCAAAACTATAAACATCACTCTTTTCTATAAACTGGCTTGATTGGAAATACTCAGGGTCCAAATATCCAAAAGTGCCATGTACTATTGTAGTTAGGTGAGTTTGATCAATAGCAATGGATCTTGAAGTCCCGAAATCTACTACTTTTTCTCTGTACTTATCATCTAAGAGAATGTTTGTAGTCTTAATATCTCGGTGATAAATGGGTGTAAAAGCTGCTGAGTGTAAGTAGAAAAGAGCTCCTACAACTTCTATAGCAATTCGTAAGCGCATATCCCATGTTGCTAGAAACTCCTCATTTTGGTCATAGAGATTTTGGGATAGAGCTCCATTAGGAATGAATTCATAAACTAGCAGAGGAGTTTTTGTCTCCAAACATCAACCAAGCAGTTTAACTACATTCCTATGGTTAATTTGTGAGAGAATGACAACTTCATTAATGAATTCTTCAAGTTTTCCTTCATCAATTACCTTGGACTTTTTTATTGCAACAATTTTCCCATCTATCAACATACCTTTATAAACAGTGCCTTGCCCTACTTGACCAAGAATTCTATTCACATTAAAATTGTCAGTGGCCTTTTCCAAATCCTTTGAATTATACAATTTGGTGGTTTTCTCAACTGTCACTTCATTTGAAGACAATTGTTGTTGTAATAATAAACCACCATTTCGTTTGAAGAACTTCTCCTTGTGCTTAATATTCTTCCTTTTTTTTTACCACTTTGTGTGACCACCATCCACCAATAAACAGAAATAATAGCCCAATGATGCCTATGCTAATACCTGCTTAACATAACAAAATGAGAAAGATTACTCCTAGTAAAGCTTATAATAGTTTTGAATAAAATAGATACAACTTCTTTGAACGCAAAATGGCTAGACAATCTGTTCCGTGACAAAAGTATGTTAACTTACATTGACAAGTACTAATTAAAGAGAATGATACTCTAAAATTCTTGGAAATTTTTTTGAACATTAGCATAAATTCTTTCGAGTTTGCTTGTGGGTTATCATTATTATTATTATTATTATTATTTGAGTAAATAAATGCAACTTGTGGGTCATCTTCATAATACCATTTGTTAGTAACCGGCTGGTTCGTGGATGGAATGAATACGAAATGTTTAAAAATTGACTTGATTTAAGGGTGTTACCCTCTAAAGAAGTATTAAAGGCATAAAAACATTAAAGACAAAAGGGAAACTATAAGCAACAATTGGGTTATTCTTCATTAAATATTATCCCTATGCCTTTACCATTTGGAGTTCCAAACCCACCCTTCCGTTTCAGGTAAATATTTTTTCAATTATTGTAGATCTTAGAGGGTAAAAGGACATACCTATTATGATAATTTTGTTGCGAGACTTGTGATTAGAAACTGAAACACAATAGTATTCCCCAGGTACATTTACACAATGATATCAAAGATTGAAAAATCTACATGATCTGGGATCTGCGCATTCGTCAATATTTGACATATTGGCATGTAATAACAAACACAACATTAGAATAGATGTTCAAAATTATCAACAATAAAACACAACAATGCAACACTAACATTCATCCAAAAAGTCATTTCCGTTATATAATACAACTAGTCAGTAGTCACTAAATAGTTTGCCGTCCAAAAAATATTCAACAAAATATGGTTTTTTCTTTTTATTTTTATGTTATTATTTTTATAAATATATATTTATTAACTATTAATACACATTTATTATGATTGTATTAATATGTACAATTATTTATTCTACCATTTTAAAAAATATATGATGTGACAAGTTCTAATAGGGAGTATAAATATAGGAGATTTTATAGGGAATTTACACTTTAATTTAATGAGGTCATTTTGACATAAGAGTAATTAGAAGAAACAAATACATTAGTCCAGTATATAAACGCATTACATTTTTTTAGTAAAAATTTAGGAGGGCATTATTTAAATTTATGTCCCAAATTATTTTTTTTACAAAAAATACAACAGGATGGGAGAATTTTTGAAAATTCAAAGGAGCCACCCTTATTGCCAATAATGAGGGAATTTTATAGCTAGAAACTAAAAGTCTAGAAACCATCAAGGCCTAGAGGCTAGGATAGAAAGGAAAGTACAAGTTTGGAAAGAACTGTTGGTTTTTTAAAATGAGATGAGAAATCTTGATAAAGGCAATAGCACAAGCCATACCCACCTATATTATAGGCTATTTTAAATTGTTTTAAGTAATGTATGATGAAATTAATTATACCATGGCAAGGATCATAGTATAAACTTGCTAAAGCTACATAGATAATGTTAGGATAAGAAAGAGGGAGGCATAGGTTTTAAAAACCTTAATGCCTTTAATCTAGCAATGTTTACCAAACAAGGATGGAGGGTCATTAAGGACATATCCATATACTAATGTACCAAGTATATATAGCCAGATACTTCTTGTCATGCTCAATTGCGGAAGCTAAGCCTCAAATCCATCCAATATTTGATGAATATCCAATCTTCCTTTGAGATACTAGTTAAGTAATGAGGACAGAAAATGGTGGGATGAAACAATAGTGTGGATGATCTTCGACTATAGGGATAAGGAGAGCATTCTAATCAACTCATTAGCTGATCTTATAGCCCTACATTGAGTCATTTAGTGCAAATCAAAGTCAGGAGTGTTGACAGTTCAGTTGGCCTATCTGTTGGTGATGAGAACTATGACTATGAAAGGTAAAGGAGAAAGCTCAAGGGCCCATATCAATCAAATGACATGATAAAAGCTGTTACGGTCAAATATTGCAAGTGTGGGAAAATCCATGTGAAAATGCATTTTCCATGTAAGATCATGTAAGTATTTTTTTTCCTTTCCAGCCTTCCATGTGATTTATCGAGCTTTATTAAAGCTTAACTCCTACTTGACTCCTCACAATCTATCAAGCTTTAATTTTGTTAATTTTGTTCTTCCATTTCGATCCACGATGACTTGTTGGCTTTGGAATTCGTGCACTAGGATTTCAAAAGGTAAAAAAAGGTTAATTTTAAAGCCACCATCATATACAAAGAAACCATACAAATTGAGAAGTTTTTGCAAGTTTGCTCACTGTGAAGGCCTTTTAGAATCAATGGGCCAAAGCCCATTAAGGCATGTGAACTAGAGGGTAAGGGAGTCAGGACTGGCCCTATGGGGTCAATCTATGGGCTAGCTTGTGCGCGAGCTAGGCATGCCCAATGTTTAGACAACACAGAGAGTAATGTTGTAGGTTGGGGGCCCTTATGAACACAACAAGTGGCATTATGATGAAGTAACTATTACAGCAGACATAACAGAGAAACGCCACTGCCAAACAAATGGTATAGCTAATATAATAATATGTGTTACCACAGAACAACTGTTACAACCAAATAGTGGTCAATCCTACAGCAGGACATCTAATATGAAAACTTTATGGTAGAACAACTGATATAGCAAATATAACAAAAGATTCTATAGCAATATAACTGACACAGCAAACATAACTAAAAATGTTACGAACAACTGATACGACAAATATGACAAAAGGGACTATAATGGAGTAGCTGATACAGCAAAAAGAACAAAAATATCGCAGCAGAATAACTAATAGCATGAAAAATGACAATAGAATAGACAACCATAGAAAATATCAAACAAGCTATAAGAAGCCTTAGCAGGATAGGAACAATAGCGTTAGGCAAATGTAATAGCGTTGGTTTACCCTCTTAATCCTGGCTTAAGTCATTTAGCATAAATAAATCCAAGAAGGGAGCCAAGCACCAACACGAATAACCTCATTACGAGTTTCTGCTACTGAAGTTACTCATGTTGGGCAAGGGCCTAAGTGGTTTTAGATTCGATGTTTAAAGTCTTAGAGGGTAGGAATGTCAAGAGGGAAAGAAAAGATGGTCTATCAATGCACACCTCTATTTCTGCTGTGTTTTCTATCTTCCTTGTTTACCACTTACTTTCTTTCTTTTGTTCTATTGTTCTTAGTTTTTCTTCCTATCCACTCCATGGGTTCCTCCTCCCATTGCCTAGGACTACCTCTCCCCTTTTTATACTACTTGATTCCATAGGATTTCTCCCTTTTGTCCCTAAGGCTTCAACAATCGTTTTTGGTTTCTTATGGGCATCCTTCTAGGATTATCCACTAACCTGTTGGTTTCCCGACCACTACCTCTACCCGAAAGTGAGCTCGTCGCACCACCCCTTATTCCAAGATAAAGCTCCCTGTTTTTGTTTTCCCCTCTATCTTATCCGAATGGATAAGGATTAGAGGATCTCTCTCTACCTATCCCTATGGTATACACCAAGCGGTCTAAGCCTTCTGCTTGTCTCTTTTAGGCGAAATGCCATCCCAACAAGGTATTTTTCCCAAAAGAAGCCCCAGCAGGAACATTAAAATAGATCCCTTTTCTCCCCACCACCAAACCACACCCTCTAAATCCCTTGATTGAGGGCCCACCTTTCTAGTATTGGCTAGGTACAAGTAGGTGGTGCTCTGGCCCTTGTATATGAGTCCCACTACCCTTTGCGTTTGTCCTCTTTTGCTCCCACACCATTTCTGTCGTTCTTACCATGTCTTCTTCAGCTGCATGTCTTGTGTTCATGCCTATCTTCCATGGTATGAAGGGCATAGGCTTCTTGGGCTTGCATCATTTACTCTTATTTCCCTATGGGCTTGGATGGTGGGTTTGCAAAAGTCCCTGCTCACCCAACCCATTGGGCTTCTACTCCTATGGTTTCTTTTCTTGCCATGTCTGTAGGCTTGTTGGTTGTCATTCCTGCCCTGTTGGCCCATTAGGTTTATTACCTCTTTCCTCGGGCTTCCATGGCCATTTGCTTTACTTTTATCTTTTATAATGCCTATAGGCCTGCTGGCTATCAATCCTGACATGTTGGCCCATTAGGCTTATTACCTCTTTCCTTGGGCTTCCTCATCTCATTTGCTTTACTTTTACCTTTTGCTACATCTATAGGCCTGTTGGCTATTATTTCTGTCATGTTGGTCCATTGGGTTCATTACCTCTTTCCTTAGGCTTCCCCAGCCCACTTGCTTTTCTTTTACCTTTTGTTATATCTGTTGAAGAACAGTCTCAACAATCTCAACACAATGATAAAGATTCAATACGCACCGTTTCACTTATGACTTAAAGACAAAACGCATCGTTTCATTAATCTATGCAGTGGACTGCCTTGGACTCAAGCTGAGGACTTTATTCATCACATAAACGATGTCGTATGGCTGAGTGATCAAATAGCAGTTATTGTTGGAGGGAATGTTAGTTACAGAAGTAGTTATAGTTCCAGGATTCACGGAACTGATCCGGATAATCAGGATCATAAGCTATTCAGCTCTTAGTGATGATAGGACTCTATAAATAGTAGAATCCTCTCTCAGATAATGTATTGAAAGATATTGTGAATCATTTTTTGGTTAATAGAATCATCTTCAACCTCTCGTCTCTCTCTCTCCATTTCACTCTCTGTTTTTCCTTTATTTCTTTATAACTGAATTTCTACATGGTATCAGAGCCTATTGTCAGTGAATCAACAATGGCTTCCTCTACAACATCTTCATCAACTTCCAATTCTTCAGTGAATATACTCAATCAACCTCTTCTCCTTCTCTCTAATATGGCCAACATGATGACCATAAAGTTGGATAATACAAACTATATAGTGTGGAAGCATCAGATAACAATGGTGCTCGAAACCTATTCTCTATTTGAATTGATTGAAGAACCACAGCAAATTCCTGAAAATTTTCTCAAGGATCTCTCTGGTTCATATACTACTGTGATGAATCCAGATTATTTGGTATGGAAATCAAAGGAAAAGGCATTATTAACATTCGTGAGCTCAACCTTGACTCCTTCCATTTTAGCACTTACTGTAGGGTGCTCATCGGCCTTAGAAGTTTGGAAGGTCTTGGAGAACAGATTTTCTTCCATTTCAAGGTCACATGTCATGAACCTTAAAGGTGAGCTTCACAATCTCAAGAAAGGAGCTGAGTCTGTGGATGTATATCTACAGAAAATCAAGGTGGTTAGGGATAAATTGCTAGCTGTGGGAGTAATTGTGGATGATGAAGAATTGCTCCACATTACCCTCAAAGGACTCCCTACGGAGTATCATGCCTTCAGGTCAGCCATACGAACCAGGAGTACTCTTTTGAGTTTTGATGAACTCTCCACTATGCTTTATGCAGAGGAAGAGTCTCTCGATGAAGGTTCTGAGGCAAAAGACACTATTTTTGCTATGGCAGCAGCAGCTACTCCAAAACCTAACAATAATGGATTTAATCCATCTTTCAATAGAGGAAGGGGAAGAAGCAACTATAATCACAAAGGTGGCAGAGGTGGAAGAGGTTCATCTCACCAATCCAGTCAATTTAATCAATATAATCAGTTTCAGCAACCTCAGCCTAATTCTAATGGAGCTAGGACAGAAAGACCAACCTATCAGATTTGTTGGAAGGTTGGCCACTCAGCACTGGATTGTTACCACAGAATGGACTATGCTTACCAGGGAAAGCATCCTCCCACCAAGCTTGCAGCTATGGCTACTGCATCAAATGCCTATGTTACTCAAGATCAACCTTGGCTCGCTGATAGTGCTGCTACAGATCACATAATATCAAGTCTGAATCATCTTAACTTTCCCAAACCTTACCATGGTCAAGATCAGATTACTGTGGGCAATGGACAAAACCTTCCTATCACACACTTAGGTAATACTTCTCTTCCTCTTTCTCAGTCTACACTTCACTTAAACAATGTCCTTAGAGTCCCTTCCATTGCATCCAATCTTGCCTCTGTTCATAAAATTTGTCATGACAATAAGTGCTTCTGTTATTTTGATGAAAACATTATTTCAATTCAGGCTTTAGCCACGGGGGAAATACTTTACCAGGGCAGGAGTGAGGATGGTGTTTATCCTATCTACCCTCACAAGGCTGCACAACTCTCTTTGTCTACTAAATCTTGTAATAGGGTGTCTAGTAGTCCTGCTTTCAATAAAACTCTTTGGCACTTGAGGCTTGGTCATCCTTCTGATCAAGTTCTTCATCATTTGTTTCCTAATGCCAAATTTCAATTCAATAAAAATTCTGTTGTTGAGAAATCAAGTACTCATTGTTTGTATGGAAAGATGCACAACTTACCCTTTCCTACTTCACAATTTAATGCATCTAATCCTTTTGAACTTATTCATTCTGATTTGTGGGGTCCAGCTCCAATGTGTTCTGTTAATGGCTTCAAGTACTATGTGTTGTTCATTGATCATTACACCAGATTTACTTGGATCTATTTGCTTAAATCAAAATCAGAAGTCTTTACCAAGTTCATTCATTTTAAAGCCATGATTGAAAATCAATTCTATGTTAAAATTAAAATTTTTCGATCAGATGGAGGTGGTGAATACACCTCTACTGTCTTCAAGAATTACCTTTTACAAAATGGCATTATTCATCATCTTTCTTGTCCCTACACTCCCCAATAGAATGGACTGGTTGAAAGGAAACATAGACACATCATTGAAACCACCATTACCATGTTATCTCAAGCCAAAATGCCCTCTTCCTACTGGTCTTATGCTATTCTTACTGCGGTCACCCTAATCAATTTGATGCCCACTTCTGTACTGCATTTTCTTTCTCCTTGGTCCGCACTTTATGCCTCTCAACCTGATGTCTCTCAATTAAAAGTGTTTGGGTGTGCATGCTATCCTAATCTTAGGTCTTACACTCCACACAAGCTTGCACCTAGAACCAAAGAATGTATATTTCTTAGTTATCCAGTAGGTACAAAGGGTTATCTGTGTCTTGACTTTGAAACCAATCATCTATATACCTCAAGACATGTTTTGTTTGATGAGTCTAAATTTCCCTTTTCTTCCACCACTACCTCTCAGTCATCCACTCCTTCATCACCTATTTTTCCTAATCTCACTTGGCTATCAAATCAATTGTTTCTCCACTCTACAAATCACTCTTCTATTCTAGGTCCACATCCTTTCTCCTCTAACAGTTCCTCAGCCCCATCCTCCACAACTGTCTCTTCTCCAAATGCTCCATACTCTCTCCTTCCTGTCACTAGTCCACAATCTGACCCTTTTGTTCCTAGTCCACAGTATTCTATTTTGGCTTCCCAATCCACTGATGCTACTGAGGTTGCTACTGCCAATGCTACTGCTGCACTTTCTACCTCAACCACTGCTCCTACTTCTATCTCAGCATTACAGCCTGTGCCCACTGTGCCAATTAATCTGCATGCCATGCAGACCAGGTCTAAGAGTGGTATCTCCAAGCCTACCACCAAGTTATGTTACAAGGCTGTCATGGATTATTCATTTACTGAGCCTCCAACCTACAAGATTGCATCTCAATATCCCAAGTGGTGTGCAGCTATGGATGCTGAGTTCCTGGCTTTGCAAAGGCAGCAAACTTGGTCCTTGGTGCCAGCACCTCCTAATGTCAACCTTGTTGGCTGCAAGTGGGTCTTCAAGCTTAAACTGAACAATGATGGCTCCATTTCAAGATATAAAGCCAGATTGGTAGCCAAAGGGTTTCATCAACAAGCTGGGATTGATTATCATGAGACATTTAGTCCTGTTATCAAACCTGCTACAGTAAGACTTATTCTGGCTATTGCAGTGAGTTGCAATTGGAGTTTAAGGCAACTTGATGTATCTAATGCCTTTCTACATGGACTTCTTCAAGAGGATGTATATATGTCTCAGCCTCCTGGTTATGTGGATTCTCATCATCCTTCCTATGTGTGCAAGCTTCATAAGTCCTTGTATGGTCTCAAACAAGCTCCCAGAGCTTGGTTTGAGAGGTTCACATTTCATCTTCTTCATTTGGGGTTCACTGCTTCCATGGCTGACAGCTCTCTCTTCATTTTTCATTCTTTTGGCACTACCATCTATCTGTTACTCTATGTGGATGACATCATTGTTACAGGCAAAAAATCTGCTCATATTTCATCTTTCATTACTGCTCTCAGTCAAGTGTTTGAGCTTAAAGATTTAGGACCATTAAACTACTTCTTGGGCATTCAGATTTCTCCCACTAAGTATGGCATCACTCTCACTCAGTCCAAATATGCTTCTGATATCTTGCACAGCTTCAATATGTCCAACTCTAAACCTGTCAAGACTCCTTGCTGCCCAGCCACACGTTTGGTTCCTCACATTGGTGTGGCTTTATCTGATCCCACTGAGTATAGAAGCCTGGTGGGTGCTCATCAATACCTCACCTTCACTAGGCCTAACCTTGCCTTCAGTGTCCAGCAGCTTTGCCAGTTTATGAGCAAGCCTACTTCTATACATATGGAGGCTGCTAAACGAGTTCTGAGATATGTTAGGGCCACATTGGATCATGGCATCTGTTTCTCTCCTGGTCCCTTGACCCTCATTGCTTTCTCTGATGCAGATTGGGCAGGGGACCCTACTGATAGACGCTCCACTACTGGCTTATTGGTGTTTCTTGGTTCTAATCCTATCTCATGGTCTGCAAAGAAACAATCCACTGTGTCTCGCTCATCCACTGAAACTGAGTACAGGGCCTTGGCAACCTCTGCTGCTAAACTTTCTTGGCTTCGAATTCTTTTCAAGGAACTCAAGCTTTTCCTTCCTCATGTGCCTGTTATCTGGTGTGATAATATTTCTGCAATTGCTCTCTCTACAAATCCAAAGTTTCACTCCAGAACCAAACATTTGGAAGTTGACTATCATTTCATACGAGAAAAGGTTATTCGTAAGGATCTCTATGTTGGTTTTATCTCAGGCAAAGATAATTTTGCAGATGTGTTTACAAAGCCTTTATCTGCTCCTCCATTCCTTCTTATTCGTTCCAAACTTCTGGTGGATGCCTCCCCCATTCGTTTGAGGGGGGATGTTGAAGAACAGTCTCAACAATCTCAACACAATGATAAAGATTCAATACGCACCGTTTCACTTATGACTTAAAGACAAAACGCATCGTTTCATTAATCTATGCAGTGGACTGCCTTGGACTCAAGCTGAGGACTTTATTCATCACAGAAACGATGTCGTATGGCTGAGTGATCAAATAGCAGTTATTGTTGGAGGGAATGTTAGTTATAGAAGCAGTTATAGTTCTAGGATTCACGGAACTGATCCGGATAATCAGGATCATAAGCTATTCAGCTCTTAGTGATGATAGGACTCTATAAATAGTAGAATCCTCTCTCAGATAATGTATTGAAAGATATTGTGAATCATTTTTTGGTTAATAGAATCATCTTCAACCTCTCATCTCTCTCTCTCCATTTCACTCTCTGTTTTTCCTTTATTTCTTTATAACTGAATTTCTACAATATCCATAGGCATGCTATATGCTATTCTTGACAAGTTGGCCCATTGGGCTTATTATCTCTTTCATTGGGCTTCCCTAGCTCAACTGCTTTACTTTTAACTCTTTTATTTCTTTTTTCTTCCACATTTCATTATTGTTGGGCTTCTTTTGCTGTTGGGACTTTTTGTCAAAAATGGGCATCAACATTCACCAAAGGTTTTGTATTGAGTGACTTTTGGTCTACCATTTAGTACGTTCTTGCCACGAAGACATCCACACCCACATTTTCAACAATCAAGAAGGTTGATTGTGTGAAGTTTGTCATGAATTGGAGATTCGTGCACATTGAAGAAGTTCATTAAGAAGATTAGTCCAACCAAGTTAGAGCTACTCTTAATAACTCTATAGGTTCTACTATAGGTAGATACTTCAAGATCGGGTATATTCCTTGCACTTGCAACCTCGTTGTTTATAGAGAATTCTTCAAGTTTAGTGGCTACCTTTAGACCACCATTCGTTGGGATTTTTCCTGTTAGGGCTTTTATTAGTGTAACCATATCACTTATGTTAAAACTTTTTTTTTTTTCCTTGCATGAAAGTTAGAATTGGCAAAGTGGTTGTGTCTATCACTTAATTAAATGGATCTTAAGATAGTCAAACTAATTAATTAACTTGGGTACTTGATTAATTCAACTAGGATAAATTTATAATCAAACAAGTGGTAACAGAGAAAACACACTTTGATTAAGTTTTAATCACTGTTGTGTGATCATTGACCCATGTTGTCATAATGGAAGTTGTGCAAAAGGACTTTATTAAAGTCTATTGATGAAAAGGTATGCTTCTCAGTAGAGGTCAGATGGCGAAAGCCTGAGGAGGAACCTACAAATTGAACACTTGAGGAAAATAGTGTTGCAAATTTTAATAGTAGAGTTTTAAATGCAATTTTGAATGATGTGCCTGAAGAAGAATTAGGAGGATACAGACTGTTGTTGTAGTAGGCAAGCATTTAGTTAACCATATTAGCAACTTTCATCATTAAAAAAGATAGCAAGGACCAAAATGAAAACTTATTGTAGTAATCAGTTTTAAGTGCAAAATACACCCCTTAATTTTTGGGTCTTTTGATTTTGCCTCTTAAAGTTTCAAAATTTTGATCTGCACCCCTAATGTTAGAGTATTGCTTTAATTGGCACTCCCTTTGTTGAAACGTGTGATGATTTGTCTATTAAATGACACCTCAACCTTAAAAGGAATAGAACAAATAGGAACAAAGTAGAAGAAATAAATGTACTTTTTCAAACTCCTTTTTTTCCCCTAACATTATCAAACATAATTTTTGACAAATGATGTACCAAAATAAATTTTTTTGGAACCCAATATTTGTCACAATTTTTACAACTTAGTAATATGTGAAATTTTGATTGATAAACCATCACTTTCAATTAGACCTATATCCTTCTCCCTTTTTTCCAGCATTTATAGTCACCCATGTCCTAGTTGTGACACAAAAGTATATCTATAGACTTTGTCGTACCCAAAATGAAATTTTATGGTTCACCCAAAATATAAATGAAGTTTTGTGAGAACATCAAATTTATCAAATTATGTTTTTCCCCAAGCTCCTATAATGGGGTTACACTTGTTGTCTCTATTTAGCACAAGCACTAAGCTGTCCACGAGTTAGGCGAGTCGAGTTTGTGCCAAACCCACAACCGCCCCATAAAAGATCGGGTGAGTAGGTGCCCAACCCACAATCAACCTATAAGAGGGTCGGGTTTCATGGGTCGGTTTTCCATCGCGTGGGCATTGGTTTCGGGTGAAGCTGAAACCCGCCAAAAACCACCCAAAAATGGCAAAAATCGAGAAGATCTCACCCGATCCATCCAAGATCCAGTGAGATATAGCCAAATTTGGCGGAGATTTCATCGGATCTGATGAATTTTCCGCCAAATCACACCTAGAATTGCCAAATTTGGTGTATCTTTGTCGGATCTGACTGTTTTGGTTGCTGAAATCCGTCAAATCAAGCTAAAAAACTCATCAGAAAGCTTGAGAATTCGCTAGAATTTGATGGTATTCAAGCGGGTCGAGTTTCACGGGTTTTGAAGGAGGGGACTCGAAACCGTCCCACCGGTGTTGGGTTTTGGAGCTCAAGACCCATGTCTGACAGTTAGAGTAGTCAGTCGGGTGGCGGCGGATGAGGTATGGGCGGGTGGGTTGGACAGCCCTAACAAGCACTACTACACTAGTATGTTTGTGACGCATGTCTTTTGGAAACCTAGCTCCAAAATTAATTAATTTAATCATTTTTATTGGTCTATGAAGATGAAACACACATTTAATTTATTAATAAATAGAATTAATAGAGTGCGAGAAGTTTACCATGACATCCATCAACAAGATAGGGATTTCCTTCAAAGCCGGAGTCGCAAGAACATGTAAAAGTTGAACTCATATTGCCCAATGATTAAGAACCATTTGCAAACTGACAGGTTGAGTGGGATCAATTACTTTCCATTACAATGGAAGATAAGTTTGCATTTATTTCCCACTTTAATATATACCACAGGAACGTGAGACATATTTCGGACTTCAAAGGGGTTTGTTAAATTCTTCTCGAACCACTTCTGATCTACTAAGGAGGCATACTTGCAATCTTCGTTACTTTCAAAAGGGGCTCCCTTCATTAACCGTATCATTGTGCTAAACACATAGAGATCTGAAGGGATTGGGGTTTTGCAACAGTCGATGCCATTGCAACTACTGCCGTGTGTCTGTATGGTGTTATTCACACAAACGGACATGCACCCACCAATAGTTAATGAGCTATTTGAGCTATCATTGGATAGAAGATAAGCCAAGTTGTCACAACCCATGGCAATGAATATGTTTCTCAATTTTGAGAAGACAAAGGGACTTGATGCAAAGCTCACATTATCTTTTGCTCTACGACCCTTAGGACACTTCGTGACATAGGATAGTTGACGCGAAGTGTGCCTTCTGATGAAATGTCCAGCACCTCCAGATATAAGCTTCTCAAGAAAGGCTTCTCCGAAGTTTTGTTGCTACCTATCGCAAACCAATCGTCAATATAGCAACCAGGTTCAATTCCAAAAGGGTATGGAATTGTAACGTTCCCACAAACTGCTGCTGCTCCACTACATGAACTGTTTCCCAAACCCACTGCTTTTGTAAATACATTCATTGACCACAATAGAAACACCATTCCAAAATTTACTTTTCACTTAAAAACTACCAAAAAATAGTTACTCGGCATTATAAATTTATAGTACAAAGAACATATGAAAAAAGTAGTTAAAAAATAGGATTATTTAAAGTTTTGTTATGCCGTTTTTTCTTTAAAAAGAATCCGTTAAGGTTTTTTTTAAGGCATTTTTTCCACAATTATGACACCTAAAAAAAAACCAAGAATATAATATCCCAAAATTTACTTTTAAAATAAAAACTACCAAAAAAAGTTACTCGGCATTATAAATTTATAGTACAAAGAACAATTGAAAAGAGTAGTAAAAAATAATAATAATTGAAATGATAAAAACCAAGAATATCACAAAATTTACTTTTAAAATAAAAACTACCAAAAAATAGTTACTCGGCATCTATATATCTATAGTACAAAGAACAACTGAAAAGAGTAGTAAAATAATGATAATATAATTGAATGCAAATTGGGCTCCTCAAATCTATCATATGTTAAGAAATTATTCCTACATTAAAATTAATTTTCTTTGTTTGCTCTTAAATGTGCACTAACCCACTAACTAATCCTTAAATTACCCCAATCATTCTTTTATCCATTTTTCAGTTACAATGGTTTATATCTTAACATTTAACATATGAGAGACGTACTCCAATGGATATAAGGATTTTTTTTTTTTTTTTTTTAAGATAGAATTTCTACTATAGTCTAATCTAACTATATATGCGCATGAAGCTCCCTTCTAGAGACTTGAACCCTGAACATGTTTCTCCCAAAATTAAAATAAAAATAATAATAATAAAACCCATATGGACATAAATGACATTATTAAATTCCTGTGAGTTGCTAATATAACTGGAGCATCTCCCAAGTAAAATAGAGAATTTTCTTATGCTGATAGAACACAAAGGTGGAGAAGAACAAAACTACACAAAAAATGTTGGTTACTAAGACTTTATATCAATCTTCCCTAGGTAAAAATATTTCAATTTTTTTTATTTCTTATTTTAAACTAAATTTCATTTGCTATTAAGAAGTTTTTAACAATCTTCTTAAGGTAGTCGATTATTTGATTTTGAATTATTGATGCAATTTACAGATCCAAAGAGCATGTTCATCGTTTGAAGATAGATTCACACAGCTCAGCTATATGGTCTCATTATCTTAATTATACCAAGACAAACACTCCTTTCTGTTTTATATTTCTGATTTACTGGTACAAATATTTCAATTATCTTTTTTATTACTCTTAACTAAATTTCATTTGCTATTAAGAAGTTTAACAATCTTCTTAACGTAATCAATTATATTATTAACTTTTGAATTATTTATGCAAATTTACAGATCCAAACAGCATGTCCATCGTTTGAAGATAAATTCACACAGTTATATGGTTTTATTATCTTGTACCAAGATAAGCACTCCTTTTTATTTTATATTTCTGATTTACAAAAAAGTGTCAATATCTGCGTTACATAACTAAGGCAATTTTTTTAAATCTAGATTACAATATTTATTTACCTTGATCACTATTATTCTACTTGCAAAGTGTAGATAGAACACCAAGATTTTAAAAAATAATAATAAATAAATAAATAAATAAATAAATAAAAACCCTGAAGGCAACATAAAATTCGGGAGGATATAAGGCATGTTCGTTTACTTATTTCATTAATCCATTTTCTATATATATAATAATAATAATATAAATAGCTATCCACATATGTTGAATCAAAATTTTATAAATAAATCAAATTTTATGGTTCGCCCAAAATATAAATGAAATTTTGTGACAACATCAAAATTAATTAATTTAATAATTTTTATTGGTCTATGAAAATGAAACACACATTTAATTTATTTATTAATAAATAGAGTCAATAGAGTGCGAGAAGTTTACCTTGACATCCATCAACAAGATAGGGATTTCCTTCAAAGCCGGAGTCGCAAGTACACGTAAAAGTCGAACTCATATTACCCAATAACGAAGAACCATTTGCAAACTGACAGGTTGAGTGAGATCAATTACTTTCCATTACAAGAGAAGATAAGGATTCATTTATTTCCCAATTTAATACGACGGGAACTTGGGACATTTTTCGGACTTCAAAGATGTTTGTTAAATTTTCCTCGAACCACTTCTGATCTACTAAGTAGCCATAATTGCAATCTGTACTTGTGAAATTTCCATACTTTATCGATATATCTGCAGTAAACGCATCGAGATCTGAAGGGATTGTGGTTTTGCAACAGTCGATGCCATTTTGCAACTGCTGCCGCTTGTCTGTATGGTGTCTTTCACACAAACGGACATACACCCACCAATTGTGTCAACACTGGGTTCGATAAAAGCCAAGTTGCCACAACCCATGGCAACGAATATGTTTCTCAATTTTGAGAAAAGAAAGGGACTTGATGCTAAGCTCACACTTGCTGCGCTCCCAGACTCCTTCTTAGTACTAGTCTCAGGACACCACCATGACATAGGATAGTTAACGCGAAGTGTGCCCTCTAATGAAATGTCCAGCACCTCCTGATCTAATCTTCTCAAGAAAGGCTTGGGAGAGCCAAGAGTGTGGTTGCAACCTATCGCAAACCAATCGTCAATGTAGCAACCAGGTTCAATTCCAAAAGGGTATGAAATTGTAAGGTTCCCACAAACTGCTGCTGCTCCACTACATGAACTGTTTACCAAACCCACTGCTTTTGTAAATACATTCATTGACCACAATAGAAACACCATTCCCACCGCCATACCCATCTCTCTCTGATGATGATGAGTCTCGTTAACTTCTTATAATAAGCGCCCCTCCCCCCCCCCCTAAAAAAAAAAAAAAAAAAAAAAAAAAAAAAAAAAAAAAAAATGATACTGCATAGAAGACCAAAGTCAACGTCAAAGTCAGCAAAAATCTTGCGCCGATACTGATCCCATGACTTACAACTGTGTGTGGCTTTAATAAATCAATAGTTGAATCTGTCCGCTTGGAAATAAATTTAATAACCATATGGGATAATGTGGAGTGAAGTGGGTCGAGCGGTTTGGGTGAATTGAGCCGGTTGTTGCACAGTCGTAGTTGTGGCTGATATTATTGGAGATCACAAACTTTTTAGTTATCTTTCAAATTTGATGTGATTTTGATTTTGTCTTTTAAAGTTTAAATTTTTTATACAATCCCCTAATGTTGTCTATAGTTTTAATTAAAGACTCTACCATCCATGGTATGTGTCAGTTAAATGGCATCTATGCCTGTCACATATGTTTAATCTAACAAAAAAAAACACACACACACACACACAAAGAAGACATTGGAGTTTCTCAAAAAAAAAAAAGACATTGGAGAATGGAGAATATAGTTTGTTGAAGAATGCTCCATACTAGCATTGTTTTGAAACTCGGACCAGACTGAACTGAGAGGTCTGACTAAGAAAACTGAGAACCGGGATGAAAACCGGTTTTTTAAGCATAGAGAACTGAAATTATTGTTAATTTTGTGAACCCCTTAAACAGGGGTTGGACCGCACAGTTCATGCAGAACCAATGGCATGAATCATGTGGTCCAACCCCGACTTATTTATTTATTTATTTTTTTATAAAAACAACTTAACTCAATTATATTCTACTTAATTAAATTATCCATCTCTTACAAGGAATAAAAAAAATTGTAATTAAAATCCTTCAAAGATATTTAACTTTACTTCAAAAATCAATCATAAATTTTAATGTTTTCATGGTTATTATTTTCTTTTATTAAATTTCTTATTTAATTATTAAATATATGCTTGAAAATCATTAAATTTCCTTCACATATATAGATATATTAGTTAATTTTTTTAGTTTTATAAATTTAATATCTATATTTAGGCTTTAATTAATTATTAAATTAATTATGACGTCATCAGGGTTCGACCTTAGTTCAACCTCGGTTCAACCTCATAAACCTTAAACCTCTTCCTTTTACGATTTAATAAACTGTCCGAGATTCAAAACCATGCATACTAGTAGAACTAAAATGTTCAATAAATTAAAGTAGAGTAGCCCAAAGCAATATAAAATAGAAATTCGTAGGTGCTTAGGATTTACTACATAATTGGTTTTTCAATTTGAATGTATATTTCTGGCTACTCATAATTCATGAAATTATTAACAATAAGGAAGCAAGCATGAAGAATTTATAGAATATATAGTATAAACAAAAAAAGAGAAGGGTACCTAACTACCTATGTTTGTAGCTTAGAGGATAAATCACAACAACACAACCAAGAGAGAGAGAGAGAGAGAGAGAGATGACTGGGTTTTGATTTTACACAGTACTTGATTTCTTAGATTTCAAAAGGAGGGCCCATTGGCTATGAAAAAGTTGAAAAACTACCTTTTTTTAGTTTTATTAGCTATGTTCATGAATCTGAGGAAAGCCCAGAAATCCATCAAAGACTTAAAATCTATTTGTGTTATTTTAGTTTTATGTTTGGTAACATTTTTTATTTTCTATTTTCAAAAACTTGTTTTGAAAATAATTAAAAAAAATTATTGCATTTTTGAAATCAAAAATATGTTTGGTTAGTTGAAATTAAAAAGATAGTTTTTGAAGAAAAAAAATATACTAAAACATATTGTTACTAGATTTGAATTCTAATGCTAACTCATTAAATGAGACAGATTCATTAAATTAAATGCATGTTTTTATTGACTTTTAAAAATTAGAAATTGAAAATAATCTTTTGCATGTTTTCAGTTTCCTTCACAAATTGAGTTTTAAAAACAGTTTTTATTTTCTGTCTATTTTGGATTGGCAAACAAGATTTTTAGTCTAAAAAATATAAAATTGCTTTTGGAAATAGAAAATGTAGGGTTCAAATTCTTTACGTAAACCCAAAGACAATTAATTTGTAGAGTATGGGTCAAAGAACTAGAATTAGCAAGGGATTAATAACAAAGGATTATCACTCTTTCAACTGTTCATTGATCAGTTTGAATACATTTTTTTTTCCTTTTTTTTCTTCTTTCCTACCCTCCCCCTCTATTATATAGTCACTCTCACCCTCATCTCCATCGTCCACGTGCTCCCCATCCATGAACTTGCTCAAGTACCTGTCACGTCAGGCAGCTTCTTTTCATCTCTGTGTGAGTGGCGGTAGGTTAGGAGGCATTGTTCAGAGGTCTTCGCCACATAAATGCGGCCAGAAAAGCTGTTGCAATGCATTGAATACGGTGGCAGCAGCCTTTCCCTCAGATATTTCCTCATCCTTATCGTTCCTGAATATGCTTTGAGCTTATCTTGATCAGGTGAAGTCCTCGGACAGTCAATCAGGCTTTTCCCCTACTCAATTAGTCTCCGATATCATATCAGACTAAAACATCTTCCTCGGACAGGAGATGTCCTCCTCAGACTAGAGATATCCTCCTCGGACAGCGGTGATCCTCTACCAAGAGGATTCCACTCCACTCTGGGCCTTGCATTCTCCGCATCCTTCTCTTCGGATGTGAAACAGTCCTATCGTGGGTATTCAGCCCATTAACTTGGGCCTGACCCCCTTATCCCCCACAATAGCCCCTCAAAATTTTATTTTTTTCCCACGCAAACGGGAAGAAAGAATAAGATTTTGATTTGGTACGCGGGAATGAGTGGATAAAAATGAAAATAAACTAAAACAAAAGAAACCAACAGAAGTAAAAAGTCATAAATGCCCCTGTTTACACGCGTGAGATTGTGGAGACGCGCGCCTCATTATTATCGCTGTAAATCTCTCCTTCCCAAAGTAGCGCATCAACTACTTCAGGCGGCTGTGTCCTTTGCATCCAACGGTGGATTATTGATCAGACGGGTAGGGTTTGCCCTCGTAATTCGAGCGAGATGAATGATACCGCTCCATTTGTCCCATATATAAACCTCCGTAGGCAGTTACTTTTCTTACTTTACACACTTTCATAACACTCAGATCATTCTCAGAGCCTCCGGAGAGTTCCCTTCTTCAAAAGCACTTCACGCCCACTCGGATTTCTGCGTTTTCTGCCTTTAGGATCCCACCCCAAATTACATTTCGAGTTAGGGAATTCGCTTTACTCGTGCTAGTGTAAGTCTCAGTGATTCCTGAACCTTTCTTTCCTTCTCGGCTACCATTTCCTTCCATTAACACCATCTTCCTCACTGTTTCGTTCAGTCTTTTAGAAATGGGTAAATTCCAATATCTCGTCGATAGTCCGACGTTGATTGAGGAGTTCAAGAGAACCCACCATATCCCACAGGGGGTAAATCTGAGGTATTGCCCCCCAGAGGGACTACTGTTAGCCCAACAAGAAGGAGAGGTCATAATTCCTATGATCGCCTTCATTGAAGGGGGAATGACCCTTCCTATGGGTCCCGTGACCCTAAACTATCTTCGTAATCATAGGCTCTCTCCCGATCAGTGCGCACCCAACACCTTTAAGATTTTAGGGGCCTTTGATGCCATAAATGAACAATTAAGCCTAGGGCTAACTTGGCACGACTTAGTATACCTGTATGAGTGTCGTGGCCAAAAAGGGGGGGGTTATTACCTTAAATCCCGCTCCGATGTCGTGAGGCTATTCTCCTGCCTTCCTAAATCCAATAAGGGGATGAAAGACGATTATCTGATCGTCTCGGGCGCATGGCACGACGGTCTACACTGCCCGACCGAGCCAGGAGAGCCAGGTGTGCCTTCTCGGACTCAGGGTCTTTAACCATAGTTTTAGGGCTTTCTCTTTCAGCAGTTACTCCTTTGTCTATCCTTGTATCTGATTTCTGATCTGATCTGGTGTGTTTGTTTTACAGATAAGATACATACTGCTCCTCGGCTGAGCCTTACCAATGTGCCTGCCCTCAACTATCTACTGCGCTCGGAGATATACGTCAGCGAAGACGGACAGTTGAGGTCCGTTCCACTCATACTCGGTTACACCCCCAAGAAAGCAGACATCCAGCCAGCGGGGAACGCAATTACTGAGGGCGATTATAGGTTGCAGCGCATAGACGTTGCTCGGAAGAATTTTTTAGCGCCCTACGACCTTGCACCGGTTCCACACCCTAATCCCCAAGGTGTTCCGCTGCTCGTCCGACCAGTTCAGCAAGTTCCCCTTGCACAACTGACCGTGAGAGAAAGGGTCGGCTCTTCGTCCGCCTCCTTAGACGCACAAATTGACAAGTTCAAATTTGAAGGGGAAAGCGAAGGAGGTGTCCACATAATTCCTTCGGACTCCGAAGAGGAACTTGACAGACAGTCTTGCGTCCGACCTCGTCTCTTACTGACTATAGTCCCTGAAGACTTTTCAGAGGAAGAGATGTCCGACTTGAGGCTACTCCTAAAGAGAAGGAGTAATAAAGTTGAAGCCAAAGGGACGGGGACTTCTCGCCCTGCGGTTAATTTGCCTCCACCTCCTCCAGCCCCACAGGTTCCTGATCCGGCTCTTAAACCTATACCGGATCTAAAGAAGAAGAGGCCGATGGAGCCTGAGGACAAGGAGAAGGGGTTGCCACCCAAAAATAAGCAACAGAAGGTGGTCAAAGAGCCCCACAAAAAGAGGGCATCCTCGGTGGAGAGCAGAGAGGAGCCTCCACTGGCCGAGGTGCGCCGAGGACAACGCATATGGTCCCCTCGGCTAGAGCTCGACGGCGTCCCCTTCCCCTGGGAAACCTCGGTCAGGAACTACGACGGGGGTCGTGCTGCACTGATAGCCGAGGCGCTGCAGCAACCTTTACTTCTGCCCCGAGACATGGATTCATATAGGCGTTTAAGCCAATATGAACTCTTCATGTCCTTGAAGAGGGATTTGGCCATGGTAAGTATACCCCTTTCACCCCTTGGCTATAATGTGGATTTTCTATGTTTGTATACTAACACTGTTACTTTGTTCAGATCACCCAGCAGGTCTTTGTGGCTGAAGAATGGAACCGCAATACCCATGTGGAAGCCCAAGCCGAGGCCCAAGCTAGGTCCGAGGCAGAGAGAGCCTTGGATAGCCTGAAGGGAGAGATCTCTAAGCTTTCGGACCAGCTAAAAGGAGTAGCCCAAGAAAGGGATAGCCTTGATGCTGGTCTCAAGAACGCTGAGTCCCAGGCCGAGTTTCAGCGCAGGCAGCTAAGCGAAGCCCAGAAAAGTCTGGCAGCAGAAAAGGAAACCACCAAGGCGCTTCATGCCGAGCTGCTGAAGGCTAAAAAGGCTGCCGAGGAAGCTCAGAGGGACGCCCAACTAGCTAAGGAGGCCACTGAAGCTGAGAAGAGGGCGTCCTATCAGTTGGGGGTGGAGACAACGAAAAAAGGTCTCACCGAGCAATTTGCCGCAGTTGCTCGGGATTACTGCGACTTGACTTGGGGCAAAGCACTGGATGCTGCTGGAGTGCCCCTCGACTCAAATCTTAGACTGCCAGAAAATATCTTTTATGGCGAAGATATTCGGCAGTATCCAGATGATGATGCCCCCACCCCCCTGCACAACTCCCAGAGGCATCTGAGCTGCCCTTGATTGAGCCGAATCCCTCGGTTACCCTCGAGCCTAACCAGGGTCTTCCACTGCCAGGTGATCAGGTCTCTTCCACTGAGCCCCAGCAAGACAATGGTGAATTTTTGGCAGAAGAGAAACTACCCTCGGATCCTCCTCATGAAGTCCCAACTTAGACTTAGATGTGTATTTTTTTTTTTTTTTTTTTTTTTAGTTGAGAGAATTGTAAACTATGATTTTTATTAATGGATTAGTTTTTGTTTGGATGCTGATGTTCGCAGTTTAATATAATTTTCTCGTGTCACAAGTGACTTCACCTGGTAGTTATAGTCATAAAGAAACACGATTACTTTGCCTTGCAAACAATTAATATAATCAATATCGCGTCCGAAAAGGACTTTTCATAACCATTAACATTAAAGAACAAACCTGTCTAATGCTGCATATAAATAACAACGGATACAATCTTTTGTAAATATACTTAGGAACATTCACAGAGGCCAGAAAGTAATTTAACCAAATAAATAGTGTTAACTAATCCGAGATCATCTGGTCCGAGGACTACAGGCATGATCAGATTTAGGCTTAAACACTTAGAGAACGAATAAACAGTGTTAACTAATCCGAGATCATCTGGTCCGAGGACTACAGGCATGATCAGATTTAGGTTTAAACACTTAGAGAACGAATAAACAGTGTTAACTAATCTGAGATCATCTGGTCCGAGGACTACAGGCATGATCAGATTTAAGTTTAAACACTTAGAGAACGAATAAACAGTGTTAACTAATCTGAGATCATCTGGTCCGAGGACTACAGGCATGATCAGATTTAGGTTTAAACACTTAGAGAACGAATAAACAGTGTTAACTAATCTGAGATCATCTGGTCCGAGGACTACAGGCNCACACAGTCAACTCGTGGCAGTGATCAAATGATGAAGAATATGAGGAAAGAGCTAGACAAAGTCAAAAACGCCATGAAGGATAAGACAACAGTAAACCTTGATGGCATGATCAAAAGGACAGATTCACCCTTCACTACCAGCATTCTAGAATGCCTCTTGCCTCCCAAATTTTGTCTCCCTTAGCTGGAAGTTTACGATGGCACGAAGGACCCCTTGGATCACATAGGGGCATTCAAGAAAATTCTAAGCCTCCAACAGACCCCAAATGAAGTTATTTGCAAAACATTCCCGGCCACCTTTAAAGGAGCAGCAAGGGTTTGGTTTAGTAAGCTGCCTGTGGCATCTATGGCAAATTTTGATTAGTTAAGTGACTCATTTGTTCATCATTTCATTGGGGGGTCAACGCCATAAGACGCCCACCTCTTATCTGTTAACTATGAAACAGCAGGAAAGGGAAACCTTGAGAGAGTATGTAAAATGTTTCAACAAAGAAGAGTTAGAAATTGACGAAGTAGATGATCAAGTGATAATGACAACCTTCCAAGCAGGGTTGAACAATCCTAACCTTGCTTTCTCTCTAGGGAAGACTCCTCCAACTTCAATGACAGACTTGTTGGTCAAAGCGAAAAAATACATGAATGGGGAAGATGCACTAACTACAAAGGGATTGATAGGTAAGCAAAAGAAGAAAGAAACCACTGAGTCCCAGGGCAAGAAGAGAGATTGCAAGGATAATCTCACAGATACCAAGACCAGCAAAGGTGGTCTAGAGATATTGTCAAAAAAGAAGTTTAATTTCACTCCTTTGCTGATGCCCGTAGACAAAATCCTTGTGCAAATAACGGATGACCCAGCGCTGAAATGGCCGAAACCTTTAAGTTTGTCCTCAAAGCATAAAGATACAAAGAAATATTGTTGCTTCCACAAAGACCATGGTCATTATACTGACGAGTTTCGAGATTTGAAAGAGCAGATTAAGGAGTTGATCCAAAGAGGAAAGCTTCAAAAGTTTATGAAGAAAGATTACGAGGCTCGCCAGAGAACAGAAGAGAAGTTTACTGATGACCATAAGGAAGAAGATCGGGACAATTCCAAGCAGATCGTGGAAGAAATAAGGACGATCACTAAAGGACTAGTTGTTGGAGGATCATACAAATCCTTAAGAAAGGTGGTCCAAAGGCAAGTAAACAGTGTTCATGTTAAATACCTAATAGCAAAACATCATCGTACCAGGAATGACGACATTGTTTTCTCCGAGCGAGATGTGAAAGGGATCAAGTAGCCACATGATGACCCATTTGTCATCATGCTAATGATTGAAGGATACAACACCTAAAGAGTGTTGGTGGATAATGAAAGCTCAGCAGATGTGATGTATATGACGACATTCTAGCAGATGAAGTTGGATTCAAAACGCCTCAAACTTTTTGGATCCCCGCTGGTCAGTTTTAGTGGAGACCATGTTTATCCAAATGGCATCATTTCATTGCAGATTACAGCAGGGACATACCCCGCTCAGGTGACAAGGATGGTAGACTTACTGATCATCGATTGCTCTCCATCTTATAACGTGATTCTTGGACGACTAACCCTTAACCGCCTTAAGGCTACAACTTCCACATACTGCCTGAAAGTAAAATTCCTAACCCCCTATTGCCCTTCATCTTATAACGTGATTCTTGGACGACTAACCCTTAACCGCCTTAAGGCTGCAACTTCCACATACTGCCTGAAAGTAAAATTCCTAAACCCCTAAGGGATTAGAGAAATATGTGGAGACCAGATTTAGCCAGGGAATTTTACCCCAGTCTTGGCATCCAGAGAGAATCACACCTGGATGTTAGAGGAAGAACCACCCAAGCCCATGGAAGAAGCAGAAAGCATAGAACTGGTGGAATAAGATCCATCCAAAACTACTAAGGTAGGAAAAGAGCTCCAACGGTCCTTAAAAGACAAGCCAGTGAAGTTCTTGAAACAAAACCTGGACGTTTTTGCATGGAGCCACGAAGATAAGCCAAGGATTGACAAACAAGTAATAGAGCACAGTCTCAATGTTGACCCAACGAAAAAACCTGTCCAACAGAAGAGATGAGTATTTGCCCTAGAATGGAACAAAGCAGTTATGGAAAAGGTGGAAAATCTCTTAGCCACTGGATTTATTCGAGAAGTTTATTACCCCGAGTGGCTTGCCAATGTTGTCATGGTAAAAAAATCCAATGGGAAGTGGAAAATGTGTGTGGACTTCACAGACTTGAATAATGCATGCCCCAAAGATAGTTTCCCCCTTCCTAAAATTGACTAGCTCGTTGATTCAACAGCTGGTCACGAACTGCTAACCTTCATAGATGCTTTTTCAGGTTTTAATCAAATCCTAATGAAGAAGGAAGATCAGAAGAAAACTGCATTTGTCAGTAACCAGGGCCTATATTTTTATAAAGTCATGATGTTCGGATTAAAGAATGCAAGTGCCACGTACCAAAGATTGGTGAACCAGATGTTCAATAAGAAAATAGGCAGAAGTATGGAGGTCTATGTGGATGACATACTCGTGAAAAGCAAGGGAGTCAAGACCCTCCTGGAAGACCTCTAGTAGACGTTCAATACTTTGAGAAGGTATAAAATGAAGCTCAACCAAGCAAAGTGTGTCTTCGGGGTCTCGTCAGGGAAATTCCTAGGCTTTATGGTATCACAACGAGGAACTGAGGCATATCTAGAGAAGGTCAGAGCCATACTTGACATGACTTCCCCAAAGACAGTCAAGGAAGTGCAAAAGCTAACGGGACGAGTGGCAGCATTAAACAGGTTTGTCTTGAAGGCCACTGATAAGAGTCTTCCATTCTTTAAAACTCTTAAATAGGCCTTCCATTGGACGGACGAGTGTGAGGCAACCTTTCAGAGCCTCAAGGAGTATATGGCCAAGCCTTCATTGTTGAGCCCGTCAATCGAAGGAGAAGAGTTGTTCTTGTATCTTATTGTGTCATAAACAACCGTCAACTCGGCATTGATCTGTGAAGAATCCAAAATACAGTGACCAATGTACTACACAAGTCAAGCTTTTCAGGGAGCCGATGCAAAATACCCACGAATAGAGAAGATGGCTTTCTCACTAATCGTGGCTTCAAGGAAGCTTCGTCCATACTTCCAAGCTCATACTAACATGGCAATGACGGATCAGCCGATCTAGAAAGCAATGAGCAAGCCAAATGCTATAAGGCACATGATCCAATGGGTCATCGAGCTAAGCCAGTTTGATATTGAGTACAGGCCAAGAACAGCAATCAAAGCTCAACCTTTGGCAAATTTTATTACAAAATATACTCTTCCCGAAAGTAGAATACTAGACAATCTACATAGATGGCTTGTCTATTACAGGTTTCGAAGGCATCGGTATCATTGTGACATCACCTGAGTTAAACACCCTTAGGTATGGAGTTCAACTCCAATTTCCAGCAACAAACAACGAAGCAGAATATGAAGTAGTCCTCGCTAGCCTAAGATTTGTAAAGGCCTTAGGGGTCAGGAGTTTGAAATTAAAGACTAATTCGAACCTGGTTATTGGCCAAATGACCAACAAATATGAAGTGAAGGAAGAGAGAATGAAGAATTACCTTAAGCTAACAACTCAGCTTATTGACAAATTTGATGACGTCAAGGTCGAACAAATCCCACGGGAAGACAACTCAGCTACCAACGAGATAGCTAGACTAGAGATGCCTCAGCGGTGGCAAAGTTGCTCATGGAAGTCCAAATAAGCCCTAGTATTAAAGGCCTACACACCTTTTCAGTCCAACAACCTGGTACTTGGATGGATTAAATCCTTTCTTATATCAAAGATGGTTAACTCCCATCTGACCTGTCGAAAGCAAAGAAGGTTAGAGTCAGGGCAGCTAGATTCACTGTCATGAATGGTGAAGTTTACAAAAGAGGATTTTCACTGCCATACTTGAAATGCCTAACTCCTATGGCAGCAACGTATGTGTTGCAAGAAATCCATGAAGGCGTATGTGGAAACCATTCAGGACCTCGTTCCTTAGTGGAAAATACGATCAGGGCAGGCTACTTTTGGCCGACTATGCAGAAAGATACAATTGAACTTGTCAAAAAATGTGATAAGTGTCAATGGTTCAAAAATGTGCAGCATATACTTGGGGAATTACTGAAGAGCATCTCTTCACCTTGGCCATTCTCCATATGGGGGATTGATATCGTTGGCCCACTCCCTTGGGGGAAGAAGCAGGTGAAGTGCCTACTCGTTGCCATTGATTACTTCACCAAATGTGTCGAAGTAGAACCACTAGCAATAATCACAAAAGGCAAAATACAGAGCTTCGTCTAGAAGAACATTGTCTGCGGGTTTGGAATCCCAAGGACGATCATCTTTGATAATGGTCGACAATTTGACAGTCAAAAATTTAGGAAATTTTGTGCAGAGCTGGGGATACAAAAGTAATATTCATCACCTAGGCACCCACAGGCTAATGGACAGATAGAGGTAACAAATCGTACTTTGCTTAAACTCATCAAAGCACAACTTAAAGGGGCAAAGGGTGCATGGCTAGAAGTGTTACCTGGGGTGCTGTGGGCCTACCAGACGATTGCAAGAACACCAACAGTAGAAACTCCATTTAAGTTGGCCTTTGGTACTGAAGCAATCATTCTCGTTAAAGTAGGAGTATCTAGTTTTAGGCGAGCTCATTATGAGGAAGGTACAAACAATGATGAGCTGAGACTCAACTTGGATTGTTTGCCTAAAGTCAGAGATAAGGCAGCCCTAAGAATGACTTAGTATCAACAGATAATTGTAAATTACAACAATCAAAGGGTGAAGCTCAGAAGGGTCAACCCTGACAACATGGTACTGCGAAAAGTCTCACAAGCTACTAAGGACCCAGCTCAGGGGAAGTTAGGCCCTACTTGGGAGGGTCCATATAAAGTCATCCGTTACTCCAGAAGAGGAACCTATTACCTGAAGGACCTTGACGGCAACCCATTGACACGTCCCTAAAACCTGGAACATCTTAAGAAGTACCATCAATGAGAAGTACTTGATTCAATAAGCTCATTCTGTAAGAGCACTTCGCCTGACGATGCATCAGATAAGCAAGATTTTTTTTTTTTTTTTTTTTTTGCTTTAAGTATTTTTTCCTTCAAGTATTTTAATCAAGTTATTTTCAGTAATTTCCTTGTAATCCCCTCGTAAATGAGGACACATGAAATGATAAGGCTCTATAAGCCATCCCCTTTTCAATAAATTTGACAAAGCTTCCAAGTTAAGTTAAGATCAAACACAAGAAGGAGATATCCACGACAAAATGACGAGTTTAAATCATAAGCATGGTAATCACTCGAATGACGAGTAAAAATCACAAAATATGGTAAAAACTCAAATGATGTGTTTAAATCATAAGCGTGGTAATAACTTGAGCGACGAGTAAAAATCACAAAATATGGTAAAAACTCAAATGACGAGTTTAAAACATAAGCATGGTAATAACTCGAGCGACAAGTATAAATCACAAAACATGGTAAAAACTCAAATAATGAGTTTAAATCATAAGCAGGATAAAAACTCTAACAACGAGTATAAATCATAAGTACGAGAACTTCAAGTTCAAATCATGTATTTCCAAAGGAATACTATATAATGGTAAAAAATCTCAAGACGAGAACTTCGAGGTTTAAACCATAACAAAATTTCTTGAGCAAAGGCTGAATAAGTAAATAAAGCCTAAACAAGTGCATTGTTTATAAAAGCAAAAGCCTCAAAACAGAAGGTGTCTAAAACATCCATTGTTTTAGAAGTAAAGCCTTAAAATAGGAGGTACCCATTGTCTTTAAGTTAAAGCCTTAAAACACGAGGCAGCCAAAAAAAAAAGAAAAAAAAAAGTTATTTAAAAACTTCTTTCAAGGAACATTGACGATCTCCTCAATATGGCCATCGTCCATATGAGTTTCATCCACAACTCCACCTGCAGTAGTACCATCTCCTCAGTAGCATCGGTAGCATCAACAACAATTTCATCTTCCTTCTCTTTGGTCTCGTCGGCAAGGATCTCGGTATCAATAGCTTTGAAATCTAGGTTTGCTAAGTCTGCTACTTAGCTGTGATGCTTCATCATCCACCTACAAAGAAGCTCGAAGCCGTTGAAGAATTGCATGAATTGAAGATCAGAAAAGCGATCAGATTCAAGAAATGTGGCGATCACCTTCTCACATTCCTCATCTATCTTCAGGAAGGCACTTGAACTTTTTTATCCTTTTGAATAACAAGCTTCTTCTCCACCTTCAGTGCGTCCTTAAGTTCCTTCACCTTTTCCTTGGCCTTCATCGCTTGGTCCATTACCTCGATCAGATCCTTCCTCAACTTTGAGCTCTCAACCTCAATCGAGTCAACCTTGGAATTTGCCACCACTACCTTCTCCTCACTACTCAGGTAATCTGTCATCAAGCGCAAAGACTCGCCCAAAACCTAGAAAGTGAAAGAAGGGTCAAAACTCTTAACAAGTGTAAATACTCCATGAGTAACAAAAAGTGGTTGAGTAAAATACCTGCACCAGCTTATGAATATGGCAGCTGACCAGCTCATGAGAAGGGATTAACAAGAGGCCACTAAGCTCGTCGTCAGTAATGATGTTGTGAACTTGTCCAAGGGTTGTGGTAGGATCTTCCCAAACACTCTTACCAACCTTACCCTTCCCTTTAGAGTGAGTGGCTGGGGAAGTGAAGGCCATCATCTCAAGGGAAGGCGTAGGAGAAGATGGGGTACCAAAGAAAGATAAGGGGGCAGGGGTTTCATCTTTACCTTCATCCAACTTGCGCTTTTTCGATCCAGGAGTAAGCAGGGACAAAGGCTCGTTCTTTAAACTCTTCACATGAGCGTACTTATCCTTGCTATACCTAGTAGCCATTTCTACAAAATAGAAGGTTAAAAAACTCAGCTTTTACAAAGAAAGAGGAAATAAGAAAGAAGGTTAAGTCAAACGTACTTTTCTCTTCACAAGCAATCTTCTTTAAGACAAATGCGGAAGGTTCGGGTCCAAGGCAACACTCATATAAATGACGAGGATCTACCAAATCATCAAAATCGTCAATAGTAAGGGCAAACTTAAGAGCAACTTGAACTCATCCTTCATAACACTTTTCCAATGTAGGACAATCAGAAACTACAAGACCAATCAACTAGGAAAGATTAGAGAATGATAAGTTAAAATAGTTGGTTTAATGAAAAGGTAGAGAGACACACCAAGAGAGGGAATTTCCCATTTCCTTTGCAACCGCAGGACCTCACCCCACAGGTTGTCAGTCATGGTTTCCCATCTGGGTCTAGAAATGAAAAAGTATCGTGACTTCTAGTTACAAAAGGAAGTAGGAGAGCTATGGACAATTCTAGACTCCCCATTTCCAAGGCAAGAGTTCAAAATACCCATAGTGGGTAGAAGGTTTCAAATGATATAAGTGAAGAAATTTGTTTAAGTAAGGTAATCATGTCCCCATTATGGACAGATACCCAAATTGACACACAACCAATAATCGTCCTCCATGCATTAGGGACGAGTTGGCCAGGTGCAACATTGAGAGCAGAGAGAAGTTGCATGATGAAATGATGAACAGGAAAATGAAGGCCACATGAGAAGGTAACTTCGTAAAAACTCACCTCACCATGGGCAAAGGAATAGGCTTTTTCATTGGGACGAGGTAGCCTTGTAACGACCCCTCCAGGGAACTAGAACCTTTTTTGTATAGATTTCAGGTGCCTTTGTTCCAAAATCAAAACTTGGAAAGAGCATGAAAAGGGATTGAAGACAAAGAAGAAAAGGGTTTTGAAGAAGAAGAAGGTTTTGAAGACAACCAAGGTTTTGACATCACAATTTCAAAATCTTTATCAAAAGACTCACCACTCGACGACAGACCAATCTTTAGTTTGCTAGACCTAACATCAGTATCCCTATACTCTATAGCAATCATCTCTAGGTGATGAGCAATCAGAGGTGAATCAAGGGAAAAAGGCTAGTTAAAATGAGTCTAAAAGCTCCACAATCTCGAGATAAAAACAAACCAACTTGAGGACGATGCCCACCAGAAAACTCAAGAAATACCCCTAGTCTAGCAAAGAAGTACGATATAAAGGGAGTTGCTTGCCTAATGAAAGCAAAATCAACCATTAATGGAATCTAGAGGAAAAGGAGTCTTACTGTACGGAGGGTGCAGAAGCTTTCTTTTGGTTTCAAACTTCAAGTGTAGTGTATAATGAAGAAGAAGAAGGATATGAGGAGTTTCTTTGCTAAGAAAGGAAACAAAATCAATGTGTGGGAAAACACAAGGATAGAACACACGTGTGGCCAACACGAGATAGAAACGTGGCAATCATTTGACAAAAACGTTGCCCCATAATAGATGTGATGGGACGAGAATCTTGAGGCACGAATAAACTAACCCACCCAAGGAGGAATTTCCATATTCCCTTGCTCGTCCAAACAAAGGATGACAAAGGAATAAAAGGGGGCAACTGACGAGTAGCACCTGAATGGTCGTTTGTAACTAGTAAACCATCTATAACAATGACGAGTAAGAGTGTGGATGAGCGTAAGTGCATTAAGTCTAGATAGCATTCAATGATTGAGTGATAAATGAGCACAGAACCGTTATCTCCATCCAATAATATGCAGTAAAAGGTCGGTTACAAACAAGAAATGTTGGGATTAAATGGCCACCATTGAGCATTAAATCCTCCAACTCTAGTTTAACGTTAGACCGAGCATTAACTTAGCATAAGGCTATATAAAGCCAGGAAAGATAGGTATAAGGGACAAGATTTTTACACTACAGAATTGAGATTCCTAAATAGTTTAAGCTAACTTAAGTATCGGAAGGTCCTTAGCAGGCTCCAAACCAGTGCCATTATCTATTTGGTGTTTTCTCTTACACAGGGTCTCAAGTCGTCCAACGTACTAAAAAGGTGAAATCATGCTTCATCAACTATTATTTTATTTTATTTGTATCATAATTTTTTCATCTATACTAAAGTGATTTCTAAACAAAAAAGTCATTTCTCAAAAAATAAATAAATAAGAACAAAAAGTTAGAACTCAAGTCAAGATAAAACCAACTCTTTAATGATTTGATTTTTCCCATCAAAATTGGCGCACGCCTAAATTACTTATCTAGCTTTTTCCAAATTCCCAAAAAACATGAATATTTTATACTTATTTATACTAGAGCAGTACGGCACCCATTAACAGCACCCTACTTTTACATTAGAAAGAGTGGTGTGCTGTGTGCATGTGCAAGAGCATCTTACTTTTACAGCAAAATACTGTCTCAAAAACTGGCCACAAAAAACATTCTTTTGAGGATTTTTTTTTTCTTGAATAAAAAAAATAGGTCTTTGATGTGAGCTCATCAATTCTATGTCACGTGATGATAATGGATAATACCACGTGTATCACATAGGCCTTACTAAGACTATCGCTCCGCTTCTCTCTGATTACTAAAATAAAGACTTCTACCATCAAGCCATACCCTGTGTGGTCATTCTTTTGAGAATTAGGATTGATTAGTATTACCGTAAATATATAGTCTTAAAAGTATTTTCAAAAAGAAGCTTTAGGCCTAAGCTTCTTTAGTTTTAAACCTATTTTTTGCAGAATCTCTATCAATTTTATATGTATTCCACTAACAGTTCACAAAACCCACAATATCCATCAATGCAAAACATTAAAAGATTCTAACAAATTAATAAAGTCCCAATAAAGTAGACGAATTTGTTATTGGAATGAACAAGCACTGTGGTCCTTTGAAAGAGAATATAGACTCCTTTATTATAGCTCAATAATTTATAGCCACAAGGCCCACAACATGGTACTTCACAATAGAATCCCCAAAGTTAAGATTGAAAAAGTGTGCCTTTGCTTGCACAAATCCACATGCCAACCGGAAAGCACCAGTCTCATCTATTATTGTCATCTCAAGGATTGGATGAAACACTGCATTCTTGCCCAAAATAGTGAGAGTGCTACCATTGAATTACCCAACTGTGGAAACAAGGTTCCTGGCCAAAGGTAGGCCTACTTCTTGTTGGCCAGCTGGCCCATATACACCTTGAGCTCGACCCACAAGCTTGGAGGTGGGTTCAGGCCCTTTTGTTAATGGGTCATCAAAAATATTGACTAATCCAAACAAGGTGGGTGATTTCTTAGTCTTTGATGCTTCAGCTACTTCCACTGCACTTGGGTTTTTTCTTATAGTGTGTCAAGGAAGTAAAAGTGGAGCCTAGGGCCCTAGAGACTTTCTCTCTGATATGAGTTTCAACATTCTTCTCCCATAAGGTTATAACTATTTCAAATGTTTTTAACTTTCTCTGATCCGTATACATTTATACATAAATCAATCCTAAAATATCAAAATCAAATTGAGCTATTTACTCATAGTTCACACCCAGAAAAAAAATATGAACTATAACAAAAAAAGAATAGTCGCAATTGAAACTTTAAATGCTATTGTTTATATGACTCAAATCGACTTAAGATGACCGACATTTGGTCCAAGTGGTACCTTGAAAGGTACTAAATACCTAGGGGTTGAAGGGAGGTTCAAGTTTAGGAGGTCAAACAGTCATATATATATATGATGAAATTTAGCTACAAAATTAGTTGTATCTTAAGGCTACAACTTTACCTAATAAAATAAATATTATTACATATTTTTTGAAAATCTTATTGTTAAATTGTATGTTCTTTGTGTTCTTAATACACATGTCAAATGTTGTATCAATTGGATATTATTTACCATATGATCTACAAGTTTATATTTTATGTATAATTTAAAACTATAAAAACTTGCAATTTAAACAATTTATTGATGAGATAGCTATTAATCTTTAATTTTCTAGAAATTTTGCAAGCATGAAGATATAAGATGAAAATGTAATCCAATGGTAGATTTGTCAAAATTCACCTCCAATAAAAAGATATTGAGTAAGNTATTTCAATTTAAAAAATATATATATATATATATATATAAAACAAAGAAAAAGAAGAGGGAAATCCCACAACTAATGCAAGAAATTTTCAATTGCTAGTATGCTTGAATGATTCTTTTTTTCTTGGCATTTTGTTTCCCAAGAGGAACACAAAAAATGAAATGGAAAGTGCAACGATGGAAACTTCCAATTTCAAGAAGATGTAATTGTGCGATGGGTGCTCAAACTACAAGGAGAGGCCTTGGACATGAATGGTATATAGGATGCACCATATTATGAATATTGTAACTCTCTTAGGCACATAGGACACTATGGACACTGATGATGACAAAAATCCTTAGTAAGTTGCACTGTCCTCACACGCCCTAATCAAAACCTACACAACAAAGAATAAGAAAAACCCTACAGAGAGTACCGGTGTGGTACCAAAGACCCTTCGAAGGTTAAATTAGAGAACTTTCACAATTCTAAAGTGTCAGAGCTTGGGTAAATTATGCCTACCTTGTTTTTTGAGGGCTTGGGGCCTTTTATAGTGGTGTAGAACTAACTTCTATTTCTTGGGCAAGAAGATGTTTCCTTATAGGGAAGATCCTAATAAATGTACGTATTTTGCAAGATTCTTCCCGTAGAGGGTTTCCATTAACCAGGGTCAATCGTAAGGTGTAAGATATTTCAATTTAGGATTCTTTGGAGTTCACTTAAGCCATCTGGGTGGCATGTGGCTTTGATATCCATCAACCTTGTGTCCGTACACCTAGAATCTGTCCACTATAGAGGATAATCCGTCCACTACGAGGACCATCCATCCGGTGCCTCAATCCGTCATCCTATTCCTGTGCTTTGATCACCCATTATCTCAGTACCATCACCTATGGCAGGCTTGTTTGAATGGGTCCGTCTACCTTAATTTTTTTTCCTCTTCAAACACCAATAATTTAAATGGCAAATCATTTGATCCATATAATACTAATGGATTCTTATAATACCAAAATGCAGACTTTTGCTATATTGTACAACCAAAAGAGCATAAGGTTAATCCACCTTAAGAACTAATTCCATGAAATGAGTTTTATAGTACCAAAAAAAAAAGACTAAAGATATAGCATTATAGGATGAAACTAAATAAATACTGCAACAAAAGCTTTTACTTCAACCTAATTAAAAAGATAACAGTGGGCGGGAGCTTGAAGATGAGGCTACACCACTGTCTGCACCTAACATTGTTGATGTAGAAACAACATCCCATTGCTCATACATTTCGATTTTGGCATATTCAATCTCTTCTTGGTTTTATTGAACATTAGGACTTTTTTGCAATGTTTGGACTGCCTCCAATTGCATTGCAACTTCTTTCATTGTAGGTCGTTTCTTCCCTTTCATATTCAAGCACATTTTTGCAAGGTTTGCAACTACTATGATTTCTTCTTGTTTAGCGTCCTTCATAACTCGAGCATCAATAATGTCAAACAAATTGTTCTTCTCCATTGAATGAAAGAAATATGTGGCTAAACTTTTGCATTCTTTTGTTCTTGTAGAAGAAATCGCTTTTTCTCTGGTTAAGAGCTCAACAAGGACAACACCAAAACTATAAACATCACTCTTTTCTGTAAACTGACTTGATTGGAAATACTCAGGGTCCAAATATCCAAAAGTGCCTTGTACTGCTGTGGTTAGGTGAGTTTGATCAACAGCAATTGATCTTGAAGTCCCAAAATCTGCTACTTTTGCTCTGTACTTATCATCTAAGAGAATGTTTGTAGTCTTAATGTCTCGGTGGTAAATGGGTGTAGAAGCTGCTGAGTGTAAGTAGAAAAGAGCCCCTGCAACTTCTGTAGCAATTCGTAAGTGCATATCCCATGTTGCTGGAAACTCCTCATTTTGGTCATAGAGATATTGGGATAAAGTTCCATTAGGAATGAATTCATAAACAAGCAAAGGAACTTCTGTCTCCAAACAACAACCAAGTAGTTTAACCACATTCCTATGGTTAATTTGTGAAAGAATGACAACTTCATTAACAAATTCTTCGAGTTTTCCTTCATCAATTACCTTGGACTTTTTTATTGCAACAATTTTCCCATCTGTCAACATACCTTTATAAACAGTGCCTTGTCCTCCTTGACCAAGAATTCTATTCACATTAAAATTGTCAGTGGCCTTTTCCAAATCCTTTGAATTAAACAATTTGGTGGTTTTCTCAACAGTCACGTCACTTGAAGACAATTGTTGTTGTAATAATAAACCACCATTTCGTTTGAAGAACTTCTCCTTGCGCTTAATATTCTTCCTTTCTTTTACCACTTTGTATGACCACCATCCACCAATAAACAGAAATAATAGTCCAATGCCTGTGCTAATACCTGATTAACACAATGAAATTAGGAAGATTACTCCTAGTATAACTTATAATAGTTTTGAATAAAATAGAGACAACTTCTTCAAACGCCAAAAGGCTAGACAAACAATCCCATGACAAAAGTATGTTAACTTACATTGACAAGTAGTTGTCAAAGAGAATGATTCACTAAAAGTGGGTCATAGATGGAGGATAAAAGATAACAGAAAATAAGTTTAGCAAAAAAAAAAAAAAATTGATAATAGAAAAAAACAAGCATTAAGTTCTAATGGGTCCAATATACCTCAAGAGCAAAGACCAATCGAAAGCTTATAATAGTTTTAAATAAAATAGGGACAACTTCTTTGAATGCCAAAAGGATGGACAAACTATTTTTTGACCACCACGCACCATTGGTGCGGTGGTCACTCCACAAGTATAAGTGCTTGTGGTGTGAAGGGCAAAGGCCGGTGTTCAAGTCTCTAGGAGGAAACTTCACACACATATACACTTAGATTAGGTTAAAATATAAATTCTATCTTGAAAAAAAATTTATATATATATATATATATATATATATATTCTGTGACAAAAGTATGTTAACTTACATTGACAAGTAGCAATTTAAGATAATAATAATCTAAAATTCTTGGAAAATTTGTTGAACATTCACATAAATTCTTTTGAGTTTGCTTGTGGGTCATCTTCATTTTTTTTAGGAGTAAATAAAAACAACCTGTGGGTCATCTTCATAATTCCATTTGTTAGTAACCAATTGGTTCGTAGACGGAATAAATAGAAAATGTTAAAAAATTGACTTGATTCAAGGGGGTCACCCCCTAAAGAAGTATTAAAGACAAAAAGATTAAGAGACAAAAGGGAAACAGTAAGCAACAATTGGGTTATTCTTCATTCAAATATTATCCGTTTGCCTTTACCATTTAGAGTTCCAAACTCACCTTCCTACTTCAAGTAAATCATTTTTCAATTATTGTAGATCTAAGAGGGTAAAAGGACATACCTATTATGATAATTTTGTTGCGAGACTTGCGATCAGAAACTGAAACTGTATCACAATAGTATCCCCCAAGAACATTTACACAGTCATATCGTAGATCGTAAAAACTACATAATTCGAGATCTACGCATTCGTCAATATCTGACATAGTGGCATGCAATAACAAACACAACATTAGAACAGATGTTCAAAAATATCAACAATAAAACATGACAATGCAACATTGACATTAATTCAAAAAGTCATTTTTGTTGTATAATACTACTAGTCAATAGTCACAAAAAGTCTATCGTCTAAAAAATATTCAACAAAATATGGTTCTTTTTTTTCCTTTTTATGTTATTATTTTTATAAATATGAACTTTATTAACTATTAGTAAATATTTATTATGATTGTATTAATATATACAATTATTTATTCTCCCATCTATCTATCTGTGGGGCCAGAAAATCGTACAGCCACGGCCCACTCCAAGCCAGGCCCAAATGGCCAAGTCCGAGGAGGGATGACCACCCAAGGCCAATTTAGGGAGCAAACCCTTCTTTGGATCCGCGCCGAGGATCCCCTCGTCCTCGGCATACTAAGGATAACTATAGGGGAGGGGGGACAGACCCAGAGCCAGTTGTCACCTCAGCACTTAATACGTTCACCTAACCCTTCTGGCCGCATTAATGGGGATGCAACCCCCGAGCAGGGCTACATCGATCAGGGTGAACCACTTGAGCACGGATATGACCTCTGATGGGACAGGCGGCCAGAGGAGAGGCCAATGAATGATCAACAGAAAGAGGAAGAGAGTAATATATAAGAGAGACAAGCAAAATGTAAAGGGAGGGGGTTTTTTGGAGTGAAGGGAGGAAAAAAGCCTCCTCGGCCCATGGCCGAGGAGCATCTCCTAGTTGTAAATGGTTCCAAGTGTTTCTTCAATAAAAGGAAAAGATGTTCAGGCTTCTAATACGCCGGTCGGCGCCGAAACCTTCAACCCACTCTCTACAAATTTATTGTTCTGGGTTCGTTGGGCCTATAACCAATCTCTTTTGGGCTTAGGCTACAAAAAACTGACCCTACAATTGGCGCTATCTGTGGGGAGGATTAGTGCGTCGGCCGGCACAACAGGCGACGGTTCTAAGTAATCATTCTATGAAAGATTGATGGTGATCAAAAAAAAAAAAAAAAAAAATTCGAGACAGATGATTTAACAGCAAAGAAAGAGAGCTCGATATTATTTCATAGAAAAGAAAAGTTACAAATTACAATCAGAGGCTCAGGCAGGCGTGCTTCACAATTATTCCTACCAGCTAGTTCTACAATCAGAGGCCAGGTGGACCCGCCCTAAAACTAGCTAGAGGGAAGTGTCAACCCATGCTTTTATTGGCATCAAGAGAATGAGAGAACTTGACACTAAAAGCAGGGAAGGGGGAGGGCCAGCTTGTTTCAAGGCCACCAACGACTCCTTTCTCGGAGCGGCGGAGCTTGATCAAAGCGAGGAGCAGATGCAGGTGCCCCGGGACACCTTCCCTCATGATGTTCCCTCCATTCTCTCCAGCCCTCACGAGCGTTGGCCGTTGGAGACGGCAACACTCGGGCACCGGCCATGACGTGAATTCACACATCTCCTCCGTCGGGGGTGCACTCCGAGGAGAGACATTAGGTACTCTAACGACATCCCGCCGAGCCACCATGCATGGCACCATCGGGGTTACGCCTAAACTCTGCCGCACCAAAAGCCTAGTGGGGGCTGCGGCCACAATGGCTCTTGGCACGGATGTCCTCACACCCGCCCAAAGCTGCCCCATATCTACTGACTCCAGTCACAATTCCGGCGAGGTTATTAAAGGGGTTGGGGGAGCTGAAGAGGTGTGTTCTTTCTATTTGTGTTGGGAGGTTCATGGTGTGTGAAGAAACCTCCCCCCCGAAGAGTCTTATATAGGGGATAAATGTTGGTGAGAATTAATTCACGCAGAATTCGAAAAGAGAGTTGTCAACAGTGCTAGTTATGTGGCCACCCAATTCCAAGGGGACCGTAGACCGTTGGATTCGTGTTAATTCATGAGGACATTAATGAGAGTGCGTCTCGCGCACCGAAACGTCAAGCGCGGAACACGAACGGCCAAGGGACGCTTCGTAAGTGAGGAAAATGGGGGCTCGAGCTGGAGGCGAGATCAGCGCCACGTGTAAGATCAAAATCCGACTCAAGGAAGAATCATCTCCAGTAGAGCAATCCGAAGACAAACCCCCAGAACCAGGGCACTCCATGGTCCTCGGACTCGGGCCTATGGGGAAACTATTCGCTCCTCTATACCTGGGTACTAGACAGAACCAAGGTATTGCATGGTCCTCGGACTCAAACCTATGGGGAAACTAGATACTTCCAGAGAAATGAAAGCGTTAGACAGAACTAGGGCACTGCATGGTCCTCGGACTCAGGCCTATGGGGAAACTACTCACTCCTCTATACCTGGGTACTAGACAGAACCAAGGTATTGCATGGTCCTCGGACTCAAACCTATGGGGAAACTAGATACTTACAGAGAAATGAAAGCGTTAGACAGAACCAAGGCACTGCATGGTCCTCGGACTCAGGCCTATGGGGAAACTACTCGCTCCTCTATACCTGGGTACTAGACAGAACCAAGGTATTGCATGGTCCTCGGACTCAAACCTATGGGGAAACTAGATACTTACAGAGAAATCAAAGCGTTAGACAGAACCAAGGCACTGCATGGTCCTCGGACTCAGGCCTATGGGGAAACTAACCGCTCAATCAGACCGTTGCGCCGAACAGAACAGGGGCGTCGCATGGCCCTCGGACTCAGGCCTACAGGGAGGCCAACTACAAAACATCCCAAGTTAGGAGAGGACCAAGCCCCATAGGGCCCTTGAGACGCGAGAGAGGTGCCCATGCATACGTTCTCTCTCCTTATCATCGTTACTGGCGCAACTGACCAACATGCAATTCAAGCTAAAGTCATACAGATCTAAGGAAGAAAGGAAAAGCAGGCAGCGTGTACACAAATGAGCAATTCAAGTAAAGGGAAATCAAATTCGCATTACAACGATGAGTTCGTAAAAATTGCATGGCAGGAGCCACAGTACATAGAAGAGAAGTATAACAAAATAAAATAACAACGTGAAAGCAGGACGAGCCGAAACGCCAGGGAGCCTACTCCTCTTGCTCCGGTTGGACAGAGGCAGCCCCTGACCCCTCCGAGCCCTGGCCTGAGGGGATAGTCTGCGGGGGTACGGCGAGAGCAGCTACTTCCTCAGTGGTGGGGGCTGGATCATCGGAAGGGATCTCCACTATCTCTGGGGGTACCTCCTCACTCGAATGCTCCCCCAGTTCAGCTGCCCGCACTTCTTCAGTAATCTCCCCAACCTCAGGGTCCTCAGGGGCGGCCTCACGGATAGCGGGGGGATAATACACGTTCTCCGCCTTCCACAGGTCGGACGCAGCCTCCACCCCAGCTTGTTTGAGGGCCTCAGCCCAGACCTGGGAACAATATCGCCTACACACTCCCGGGACTTGAGCCTTGTAGTCGGCCTCTACTGCAGCCACCCCATCAGCGTAGGCTGCGGCTTCGGCCTCCTCCTTGGCACGCTCGGCCATCTCCTTGCCATGATCAGCCTCGTCCTTGGCCCGCAGGGCCTGGTCCCTGGCCCACTCCGCTGCCCTCTGATTCCCCTCGGCCTTAGCCACGTCAGCCCGCAGGTCAGTAATCAGATCCCTCGAGATCCGCAATTGCTCCTCCGCCTCGCGTAGGCGCGTCGTCTGCTCCGTGGCCTGGGTCTGGGCGCCCTTAAGACCAGACAGCGCATTATCCCGCTCACTGGTCACCTCCTTCAGAGCCTGTCGAGCCTTGACGAGGTCAGCTTCAGAATTTTTCAGAGTATTGGTGGCCTGGTATCGCCAGTCGCGCTCCTTTTTAAGGACCTCCTTCTGGTCGTTTGCCGCCCCCTCCAACGCAAAGATAGCTTGGACGGCCTGTCAAAATGACCAATGTGCGATGAGTCCCATAAAAGGAAAAGAGTGGGAAAAGAATTGAGGTTATAGCCCTTACCATCCCCACATATCGCTTAAGGCTGAGGAAGACCTGCTCGCTCGTCAATGAGTCAAGCTCAGCCATGTCCGCTGGGAGCAGCAAGCTCCTCTCCAATGCGTCTGCCACGCGCGTACCCTCGCCCTCGTTGAAATCCCTAAGAGAGGCGTTATCCCTCAATGGCTCCCCGCGGAGCATCGGGGCTGGGAGCCAGGCGTCAGCCCCGGACGAGGTGGTGTCGGCGACCTGCCTATCCGGACTCCTTCCGCCTATCTTAAGCTGCTTGGATGGCCGCAGAGCAGTGTCCTCCTCCTGTGAGGACACCGTCCTATCCCCCACGATCCTTTTACCCTTATCCTTCTTCTTCTTAGGACCAGCAGGCACGGACCCAGAGGGCGAGCGCGTCTGAGAAGGAGAAGGAGGAAGCTTCTGCCGAGCGGAAGTCGACTTAGCCTTCGAAGGAGGAGTAGGAGTTTTCTGTTGGGACTCCCCCGGCTGGCCCTCAAGCAGGTCCAACAACTTGGTGGTGGGTTTCCTCTTGTAACCCATTGACGGCCGAGGAGGGGTTTCTGAAACAAGGAGGTCTGCTTCGCTCAAATTGGGATCACCCAAGTCCCCGGGAGGATCCTCGGACTGATCAAGATGAGCGAAAACTTCAAACGCGTCCCCTTCCCCCTCTGGAGCTCCCTCGGCAGCCTCGGCAAACAGTTGGGAAGAGGAGGGGACGGCTAATGTGACAGTTTCCTGGTCGGAGGGCCCCTCGGGGAACGAAAATCCGTCCTCGGTCACAGTAATCCTCTGGAGCCGAGGATCGTTGGCGAGGATGACGTGCTTCGGAACCGGGAACGATTTCTGGGTAGGTGTATAACCCAAAATTATGTGGGCGGCCCTAACCTGGTTGTCGTCCTCGTTTATGTACACCGGCGCCCTCAACACCTTTTGCAAGTCTTCCCGGTTGATCAGATGGAAGTGACGCTGGAAGGCGTGCGGGTCTGCAAACAGAAAGTACCAGGACGTTAGTAAAAAAGAAAGGGGGGTGAAGAAAAGAGACGAGAGCTTGAAACCCTATCTGTCTCCCACTGCCCCACCTGGTGTGCCCTCTGTTGTTGGGCAGTGAAGGCCATCATGCCACTCTCCCGACACAATGAGGAAATCCTCATAGAACCCCTTGCTGGACTCGGGGAGGCACTGAATGAGCCGCACCCTGTCGTCCCTCGTTTTCAGGTAATACGAATGGCCCTTAAGAAGCTGAAGATTGTAACACCAGTTCACGTCATGGTGGGTCAACCTCAGCCCCATCTTCTCGTTCAGGGCGTCCACACAGCCCAGAATCCTAAAGACATTTATCCCACACTGGGTGGGGGCCAACCGAAAGTGCATGAGGTAATCCCTCATCACCGGCCCCATGGGAATCGTCATCCCCCCTTCAAGGAAGGCGACTACGGGAATTACCACCTCGCTCTCCTGCCTGTATATGCGCCACTCCCCATCCTCACAATGTCTCAGATTCACATTGCCGGGAATTTTATAGTCGGTGATGAATTTCTCCATCGCCTCTTCAGTATCATCATATTTCTTAAACCTACCCATCCCAATAGACGCCTAAAATAACTAAGAAAGAACAGGCGAAGCAGAAAAAAGGGTAATGAGAAAGAGGGGCCAAAGAGAGAGCGACTTACAGGAAAGAGAAAGGGCTCCTCGGACAAGCTTTTGTGCTTGAGGTGCTAGTAAGGGGGTGTCTGAACTCGGGAAGGGCGCACGAATATCCTCGATTACAAATGAGGAACAGGAAGAAGCGGTTCGTACGGGTATTTATACCCCAGATCGAGAAGCCATGCGGGTTTTCCCGCTCATGAATGCCAGACGAATCTCCACCGCTGGATGGATAACTCCTCCTTGGACGTGGGAGGGCACAGAGCCGCCTGGATTTAATGATGGACACGTTACGTGCTCCGAAGCGTCAGCGACGTGCCCTTGGCAGGTGAATGGGCCCCAGCACTAACGAAGGGTGGGGGGGGGATGAGGCCGAGGATGTCAAAATCCTCCTCCCCGCCCAAGGATGCGTGCAGCAAGATTTTGAGGGACTATTGTGGGGCCAGGAAATCGTACATCCACGGCCCACTCCAAGCCAGGCCCAAATGGCCCAGTCAGAGGAGGGATGACCACCCAAGGCCAATTTGGGGAGCAAACCCTTCTTTGGATCCGCGCCGAGGATCCCCTCGTCCTCGGCATACTAAGGATAACTATAGGGGAGGGGGGACAGACCCAAAGCCAGTTGTCACCTCAACACTTAATACGTTCACCTAACCCTTCTGGCCGCATTAATGGGGATGCAACCCCCGGGCAGGGCTACATCGATCAGGGTGAACCACTTGAGCACGGATACGACCTCTGATGGGACAGGCGGCCAAAGGAGAGGCCAATGAATGATCAACAGAAAGAGGAAGATAGTAATATATAAGAGAGACAAGCAAAATGTAAAGGGAGGGGGTTTTTTGGAGTGAAGGGAGGAAAAAAGCCATGGCCGAGGAGCATCTCCTAGTTGTAAATGGTTCCAAGTGTTTCTTCAATAAAAGGAAAAGATGTTTAGGCTTCTAATACGCCGATCGGCGCCTAAACCTTCAACCCACTCTCTACAAATTTATTGTTCTGGATTCGTTAGGCCTATAACCAATCTCTTTTGGGCTTAGGCTACAAAAAACTGACCCTACACTATCTTTTGGATCCTCAAACTAGAGGATGCATGCAATGATGACACATGTCTCTTTCTCAAAGCACACAACAGTGACACATGTCATTTCTTCTAAAATAATTTTTTTTTCCTTAAAGTTCGATTCTCAAACTGGAGGATGCGTGCAAAGATGACACGTGTCTCTTTCTCAAAGCATACAACAATGAAACATGTCATTTCTTCTAAATTAATTTTTTTTAATGAAATAAATTTATTTTTTTGGTTATGACTTATTACTTTTAAGACACTTTAATTTATATTTGTTGTGGTCATTTATGTCATTTTCAAAAGATTTATGTCTTATTTTTCTTTTTTTTTTTTTGTAATAATGTAAAATGACTACTGCTATTCCTCTTTAAAATCGACTTCTGCACTACCCTTTGATTTGAATTATTGTCATTTAGGATTATTTAAAGTTTTTTTATGCCCTTTTTTTCTTAAAAAAGAATCCGTTAAGGTTTTAAGGTTTTTTTAAGGCATTTTTCCACAATTATGGCACCTACAAAAAAAACCAAGAATATCCCAAAATTTACTTTTCACTTAAAAACTACCAAAAAATGGTAACTTGGCATTATAAATTTATAGTACAAGAAACAATTGAAAAGAGTAGTAAAAAAATAGGATTATTTAAAGTTTTGTTATGCCCTTTTTTTCTTTAAAAAGAATCCGTTAAGGTTTTTTTTTAAGGCATTTTTTTCCACAATTATGGCACCTACAAAAAAACCAAGAATATCCCAAAATTTAATTTTAAAATAAAAACTATTAAAAAAAGTTACTCGGCATTATAAATTTATAGTACAAAGAACAATTGAAAAGAGTAGTAAAAAAATAATAATAATTGAAATGATAAAAACCAAGAATATCCCAAAATTTACTTTGAAAATAAAAACTACCAAAAAATAGTTACTTGGCATCTATATATTTATTATACAAAGAATAATTGAAAAGAGTAGTAAAAAAATAATAACAATAATTGAATGCAAATTGGACTCCTCAAATCTATCATATGTTATGAAATTATTGCTATTAAAATTAATTTTCTTTGTTTGCTCTTAAATGTGCACTAACCCACTAACTAATCCTTAAATTACCCCAATCATTATTCCATCCATTTTTCAGTTACAATGGTTTATATCTTAACATTTAACATATGAGAGACTCCAACGGATATAAGACTTAGGACCCATCTAAACATGTTTCTCCCAAAATAATAAAAATAAAAAATAAAACATATATGGACATAAATGACATTATTAAATTCCTGTGAGTTGCTAATATAACTGGAGCGTCTCCCAAGTATAAATAGAGAATTTATATCAATCTTCCCAAGGTAAAAATATTACAATTTTTTTAATTTCATATTTTAAACTAAATTTCATTTGCTATTAAGAAGATTGTTAATCTTCAAGGTAATCGATTATTTGATTTTTGAATTATTGATGCAATTTTACAGATCCAAAGAGCATGTTCATCGTTTGAAGATAGATTCACCCAGCTCAGCTATATGGTCTTATTATAGTATACCAAGACAAACACTCCCTTTTGTTTTATATTTCTGATTTACAGGTGCAACTATTTCAATTATCTTTTTTTATTATTCTTAACTAAATTAATTTCATTTGCTATTAAGAAGTTTAAGAATCTTCTTAAGGTAATTAATTATATTATTTTTGAATTATTTATGCAATTTTACAGATCAAAAGTGCATGTCCATCGTTTGATGAAGATTAATTCACACAGCTATATGGTTTTATTATCTTGTACCAAGATAAGCACTCCTTTTTGTTTTATATTTCTGATTTACAAATAAGTGTCAATATCTTTGTTACATAACTAAGGAATTTTTTTTAATCTAAATTACAATATTTATTTATTTTTATTTTTATTTACTTTGATCACTGTTAATCTACTTGCAAAGTGTCGACAGAACACCAAGATAAAATAATAATAATAATAATAATAATAATAAAAACGCTAAGGCTAACATAAACAAAGAAAAATCGTCAACAACGTAAATTCAAATTAAAATAATGGCCATTAAGAGATAAAAAATGGGAACAAATGATTTTAGAATATAATTAATTTCAGTGAAGTATATTATCAATAGTACCACTGAAACATCAACAAAAGACTAGATCCAAAATTATCTTTTCCACAAAAAAATATTTCTTAGATTCATATATATTACTCACACAACTTGCTGATTAAGAAAGACAAAAATAAAATAAACAAACAAATAAATGACAAAATTACAATTTACAACAAACAATTATTTTCACAAAAGTCAGTTAGACTATATATCTAATTAGAATCTTCTTCGTTGTTCAATCACAAGCTTTGAAAAATAGGGGAAAATAGGTAAAAGAAAAAAAGAAGAAGAAGGAAGCCCACAATAATAATCAATTTTTTCCTTTGTAAAATAATCTATTATTATTCATTATTGAAGATGCTTGATAAACTTAAAAAAAGGAAGAGAAGTAGAAGAAATAAATATACTTTGTCAAACTCCTTTTTTCCCCCTAAGATTATCAAACTTAATTTTTGACAAATGATATACCAAAATAAAATTTTTTTTTTTGAACACAATATTTGTCACACGTCCTAGTTATGATACAAAAATATATCTACAGATTTTGTCGCACCGAAAATGAAATTTTGTGACAACATCAAAATTAATTAATTTAATCATTTTTATTGGTCTACGCAAATGAAACACACATTTAATTTATTTATTAATAAATAGAATCAATAGAGTGCGAGAAGTTTACCTTGACATCCATCAACTAGATAGGAATTTCCTTCAAAGCCGGAGTCGCAAGTACATGTAAAAGTCGTACTCATATTACCCAATAACGAAGAACCATTTGCAGGCCGACAGGTTGAGTGAGATGAATTAGTTTCCATTACAAGAGACGATAAGGTTTCATTTATTTCCCAATTTATTACCACAGGAACTTGAGACATTTTTTTTACTTCAAATTGGTTTGTTACATTTTCCTCGAACCACTTCTTATCTACCAAGGAGCCATAATTGCAATCTTTGGCACTCTTAAATTTTCCGAACTTTCCCGATACACCTGCGGTAAACACATTGAGATCAAAAGGGATTGTGGTTTTGCAACAGTCGATGCCATTGCAGCTGCTGTTGTTTGTCTGTATGGTGTCGTTCTTACAAACGGACATGCACCCACCAATTGTGCCATCACTGGATCCAAAAAGAGCCATGTTGCCACAACCCATGGCAATGAATATGTTTCTCGATTTTGAGAAAAAAAAGGGACTTGATGCTAAGTTCACATTTGCTGCGCTCTTAGTCTCATTCTTAGTCCCACTCTTAGGACACCACCATGACATAGGATAGTTGACGCGAAGTGTGCCCTCTAAAGAAATGTCCAGCACCTCCAGATTTAATCTTCTCAAGAAAGGCTTGGGAGAGCCAAGAGTAGTGTTTTTGCAATCTATCGCAAACGAATCGTCAATGTAGCAACCAGGTTCAATTCTAAATGGGTATGGAATTGTAACGTTCCCACAAACTGCTGCTGCTCCACTACATGAACTGTTTACCAACCCACTGCTTTTGTAAATACATTCATTGACCACAATAAAAACACCATTCCCACCGTCATTCCTATATCTCTCACACACTCTCTCTCTCTCTCTCTCTCTGATGATGATGATGATGAGTCTGCGTGAAACAGCAACGCCAAGCCCTGGCTTCTTATGATAAGCCAAAAAAAAATATCTAGATATTTCTAAGGAAATTGCATAGAAGACCAAAGTCAACATGGAAGTTGCAAAAATCTAGCAGCCGATGCGGACGAGTGTGGCTTTTAAATTGGGAATTGATCCCATGACCTACAACTGTCGGTAGCTTTAAATTTGGACTTTCTCTACCATGTATGTTGTGCAAAGGTGTCTATCTGTAGGCTTGATTTGACGGGTTCGTTTTAGTTAATAATTTTTTTATTTAAAAAAAAAACACTTAAATTTGATATGAGAGCCAAAAATGATACAGACGAGTGTGGCTTTAAATTGGAAATTGATCCCATGACCTACAACTGTCGGTAGCTTTTAATTTGGACTTTCTCTACGATGTATGTTGTGCTAAGGGTGTCTATCTGTAGACTGGATATGACGGGTTCGTTTTAGTTAATAATTTTTTTTTTAAAAAAACACTTAAATTTGATATGGGAGCCAAAAATGAAAAGTCAGCAAAAATCTAGCAGCCGATATAGATAAGTGTGGCTTTTAATTTGGAAATTGATCCCATGACCTATAACTGTCGGTAGCTTTTAATTTGGAATTTCTCTACTATGTATGTTGTGGTTACAGGTGTTTGTAGGCTAGATTTGGCAGGTTTTTTTTTTTTTATTTGAAGAGGATTTGGCGGGTTTGTTTTAGTTAATAAATTTTTATATAAAAAAAATATATTAAATTTGATATGAGATATAGACTAACAAAAATGAAAAGTCAGCAAAAATCTAGCAGCCGATATAGACAAGTGTGGCTTTTAATTTGGAAATTGATCCCATGACCTACAACTGTCGGTAGCTTTTAATTTGGACTTTCTCTACTATGTATGTTGTGGTTACGGGCGTATGTAGGCTGGATTTGGCGGGTTCGTATTAGTTAATAAATTTTATATAAAAAAAAAAAAAAAAAAAACACTTAAATTTTACATGAGATATAGTCTAACGAAAAATGAAAAGTCAGCAAAATCTAGCAGCCGATATGGACGAGTATGGCTTTTAATTTGGAAATTAATCCCATGACCTACAACCGTTGGTTGCTTTTAATTTGGACTTTCTCTACTATGTAATATGTATGTTGTGGTTAAGGGTGTCTGTAAGCTGGATTTGGCGAGTCCGTTTCAGTTAATAATTTAAAAAAAAAAAAAAAAAACACTTAAATTGTGTGTTGACTAATGAAAATGAATATATATATATATATATATATGTGTGTGTGTGTGTGTGTTGACTCAAGTATTGGCGGTTTAAATAACTCAACCCTCCATCCAACCCGACTCGTCACTTTAATAATTGAATCCGTTCACTTGAAAATTAATATCATATCCATGCGAGGGTGATGCGGAGCTAAGCAGGTCCAGTAGTTTGGGTGAATTGAGTGGGTTGTTGCCACCCTAGTTGTGGCTGATATTATTTGAGGTGATTTTGATTTTGTCTTTTTGTGAGAGATCAGAAACTAGGGTGCTCTCAAAAAAGAGATTTGAGTGCCTAGGACCCCTCTCTTTTGGGTAATTGTGTGGAGTCGTCACTTATTTTTTTTATAAAAACATAAGAAAAAATAAAATACAATTTACATGTCCAAAAATACCTCAAATGTCATTAATTGATTAAACAAATACAACTTGGTAGAATATCTTTACAAGGCTTTGGTCATAAATACAATCTATGTAAAAATTACAAAGCTTTGATCCTAGTTGCAATCTACCAAAACAAAAGATAAAACACTAGTCTACTATCCAAAAACTTAAGCTTGGGGGCTAGGTTACAGAATATGAAGGTGTTAGACACTCATTTCGCCCAAACGGAGTCTGGTCTTCTAGACTCTTAATAACCATTAGATACTCATTTAAAAGATGCATGACATTACATTGACGTATTAAAATCCTTAAATTCAATATTAATTCACTCTTTGAAAATAAAAAATCTGCAATTTTTATTGAAGATGAAAACCATTTTTTATTATAAAAAATATAGATCTGTATTTAATGAAAATATAGATCAGTTTTGTATGCTTGAAAAATTCAGATCTTTATTAATGAAAATACAGATTTGTTTTTTATTAGAAAAAATTTTAGATTTGTATTTAATGAAAATACAAATCAGTTTTTTTTTTTTTAAGAAAAATTTCAGATCTATATTTAATAAAAATACAGATATGTTTTTGTTCAGAAAAAAATTTTCAAATCTATATTTAATGAAAATACAAATCAGTTTTTTTTTTTAGAAAAAATTTCAGAACTGTATTTAATGATAATACAGATCTGTTTTTGTTCAGAAAAACTTTTAGATTTGTATTTAATGAAAATACAGATCTGTTTTTGTTTTGAAAAAAAAAAAGGTTCTGGTAATTAATTGTAGATTTTGAAATTTAAAGAAGAACTAAATCACAAACATGTTAATCAACTAAAGAAAAATCCAACTAAATATGTGAACATGGCAATAGATGATATCCATTTCAAGAAAATTTCAAATTTTGAAGGAAGGAAAAAAAAATTTCAAGAATGTTCAAGAATAAAGGGTTTCATTTTTCAAAGAGAATTTCAATTTTCAAAAAAAAAAAAAATGATGAAAAAAATTTCAAAGGACCCCAAAAAATTCAGGTTTTTCCTTTCGAAAACTAATTGTTTGAAAAGGTTGCCTCCCACTTGCTCTCTTTTGGTCTTGGATGGCATAGGAAAAATCCTAATTCATATGAAGGGGACTTCCCAACAAGGCTCTTCAAGGGCAGTCCTTCAAACTTCTTTGTCATCTCCATTACATCACACTTGCTTTGATCAATCGATTCCTACCCGGCATTTGAGAAAGTCATTGACGGCACCATCTTGCTCAACGTCATAATCAGCACAAAAAATTAATAAAAGAGGATTGTAGAAAGTCAAGAACACAGCACAAGTTCCTGATTTCATCACAAAGAAACTATTTCAAAGATTGGGACTACTAGAAGAAGAGGGATCCTGCAGGCATTACACACCAGAAAAGCTTCGTTGTGTGACTAACAATTTTAGCCCTGATATGGTGATTGGAGAAGGTGGCCACAGTAAGGTGTACCAAGCAAACTTGGAGGATGGGCATACTACAACAGTGAAAATCCTTAAACTCACACATTGGTCAGTAGATGATCTTCTCCAAGAAGTAAACTTGCAGTTTGGAATAAAACGTGAACACATTGAAGAGCAACAATTGACCAGCAGAACTTCAGCGAATTTGGTCATTTGAAAGATTGCAAACTGTCAATAAAATAGGTCGTCAGTAATACTGACAACCGTTACACACATTAATGACCCGGTCTTAAATCCTTTCCTTAATAAGGTCTAAACATTACAGACTTCAGCAGACAGCCTCGGACAGCTAAGCTGATCGTTGTAAAAACGTTACAAGACTTTAAACAAGGATATAATGGCATTCAACAGGCTATTCAAAGCCTCCAACGTTTGGCACAATAAATGCCCCGTGCATTTATTCACAAACATGCTATATAAGGCGAACAACAAGAAGTAAGCAGGGATCTACGCATACACCAGCACACTATACTCAGATTGTCTCTTACATTACTCTGTTTCTTGAAGAGATAAACTAACTTAAGCATCAGAGGCTCTCCGGGACCCAAGTGCCCTCTTACATTGTTTCTTTGAAACAGGTACTGACGATCGTCCATACCAGTGACGAGGAGCATACTAACGAACTGCAGTTTTCTGCTTCATCACACATAGTTCAGATGATTGGTTACTGTAATCACGAAGACATGCATGCAAATGTGTACAATTTACTCAATGGAAGCCTGAAGCAAAATTTGAGACAACTCAGGTGGAGTGAAAGGATGAGGGTTGTAGTTGGTGTGGCAAAGGCATTGGAGTACCTTCATCATTCTTGTAACCATCCTATCATTCATAGAGATGTGAAGTCATCTAACATTCTCCTCTCTGACAATTGTCAACCACAAGTAAGTTCTTTGTTCATACTATCATCAATTTAATCAACTTAAATCCATTAAGATGGGATTTGTATATTGTAGAAAGGTATAACCAAGTGCTGCTCAAGTAAATACTAATTGGAGGTAATTACTTTTCTCTGAAACAGCCTGCTCATTTTCATTGCATGATTGATTAATTTCTAAAACATGATATTGTACTAAAAATACCTAACTATGAATTTCTTTATGAATATCTTTTTAAATAATCTAGTTATGTATTTAGATGCCTAAGAGCATTCGCAGCAATGGAGGTATAATGCTATATTGCTAAAATTTAGCTCCACAAACACAAAAGTCTTGCTACAGCAGTGGAGCTAAATCTAAAAATTTTAGCTACATTGCTATAGTGCACATCTATTTATAAATGTGCACTGTTCATGAGATCTAAAAAATAATAATAATATTTTAATCCTTACCTGATTAAAATATAAACCTTCTTTCTCTCTCTCAGCTCTGATCATCTCAGCTCTCTCTCTCTCTCTCTCTCTCTCTCTCTCTCTCTCTCTCTCTCTCTCTCACCGCTGCCAGCCCAAGCCCACACTGACGACCAACACCACCATCAAACCTCGCCGCCAAACCCACGCCGTCGATCCTCGCCGCTAGACCCAGACCCACGCCACCATCAATCCTCACCGTCAGACCCATGCCGTTGATCCTCGCAGCCAAACCCACGCCGTCGATCCTCGCCGCCAAACCCACGCCGTCGATCCACATCAATCCACGCTGTTCGATCCACATCAATCCACGCCGTCAATCCACCGGCTATGGTGGTGGAATGATGTTTGATTTTTTTTTTTCTTCTATGGGTTTGATGGCTATAATTGTGGGATGATGTTTGATTTTTTTTTTTTTTTTTCTGTAGGTTGATGGCTGTGGTGGTGGAATGATGTTTGGTTTTTTTTTTTTTTTTTCTTCTGTGGGTTTGATGGCTGTGGTGGTGGCGATGGTGGTTGTTGTGGCTATGGTTTGGTGGTACGGTGTTTGATTTTTTTTTTCCTGTGGGCTTGGTGGCTGTGGTGGTGGATTGGTGACTATGATGGTTGTTTGGGGATTTATTTTGTTTGTGGGTTTGATTGTGTGTGTTGGTGTGGTGGTGGTAGTGGTGGCTGTGGCTGTGGCTGATTGTAGAGAAGGTTGTGGTCGGTGCTGGGATGTTTTTTTGGATTGTGAGATATATTATTTTATTGTAAGAGTATATTATTTTATTGTAATGTTTATATTATTTTATTGTGTTGATAGTTAAAATAGATTCACTGCTGCAGCAGGTATGTAGGTATAATAGATAAAGAAACTTTTGGTGGAGCTAAAAAGCTAAATTTTTAGCTTCATTGCTGCGAATGCTCTAATATTGTATAGTGCTATCCAATGATGCCAAAGGTCATGGGCTTGCCTGAGTATAACCCACTGAAAAACTCCTTGGATTACGTGAAAGTATATTATGTTTCCACTCCATACAGCATCACACTCACCAAGTGTGCGGCTCACACATTGAGTATGATGCTATATGGAGCAGAAACACCATATACTTTCTCGTGAATTACAAATGCAAACCCACTTCCAACAAAATCCAGATGAACATATTCAACACGCTTGTACAGATAGTTCTAGCTACACTTGATAATAATGTTCACATGCTAAACACAAGAACATCAAAGGCCTTCGGACTTGTCATCATATTAAGAATTGAACTAGAGATTTAAGGTTCTAGAAAGACTATTTGAAGTATTTTCAAAACGCGGTCAATTGATCCAGCATGAATCAAATAACGAACTTGGTAATGGCAACTAGTAAAACTAACATATTCAATGACGTGATATGAACTTAGCAAACTTAAAAAACTTATGCGCAGCAAATAACTAAAAGAAAAGAACAAAAAAATTAAATATTTATTTCCAGCATATAACTTTAAAAAGAAAATGGAAATAAACCAAAACTAATGTCATGACTCATGACATAAGGCACATTTGTGCTTTCCTCAAAATGCAGTTAAATTAGGGCTCATTGTGATTGTTTACATAGTTCAGATTTATCTTATACATGTCTTATACAGGGCTCAATATATGCTTGTACAAAATAATCATACAATCCAGTTTGATCCATAGAATCTCGAGTATCACAATTTTCTCCACTTTTATAATATCATTGATGTCCATGACAAGGATCGTGTTGCATTATAGTGCTCCCAAGCCACAAAATATTATTGACCTAGTCCTAATATATATATTTTATGAAACCTAGTCCTAATATTATTTGTTATGAATTGAGGAAAACAATAGCCATATCTACACTATATTCCAAACATACTAATAAAGTTATAATTAAGAACTCCTCTTAATCACATATATAGCACAATAGACACTCATCCAATTTAAGATGTCACAACAAGTCATTTAATTGCGTAAAAGTCAAATGAAAAAGATAATTAACTTAAATAATATTAAAAGTACGATTATATACTTAAAATTAGTAAAAGGTCGTATACTTACAAATATTATGTAATGGATTTTCAATGATAATTTGTCAACTTGACTTGTCAAAGGAAGAAGACCATGAAAATGAAATCTATCTTACTTTGAACCTGTTAACTAATACGTGGTCAATTTCATGACTCAAGCATATTATAAACACTGCCGTGGCTTTTAAGTTTTATTGGTCCAAGTGTACAATATGGAAGACAATAAAACCTAGTAAAAAAAAAAACATCTTGGTCTTTTTATTAATTAATTCTTAATTAACAACGGAAAAAAGGAAGCGTTTGAAACTTTTGATCGTTGTTTTCTAATAACACTCTGCTTATATAACACACAAAAAGAAATAGAAAAAAAAATTATTTTGTTTTTATTTTTTATTTTTATCATTCATCATTTTTAATTTTGTTTTGTTTGTTTTGTTTTTTTTTTTTTTTTTTTTTTGGGTGAGTTGACTAAGTCAACTCAGTCAAACATGAGAGTCAACCCATGTGGGTTTTAGAGGGGGGAGAAAGTATATGTTGTTTCTGAAACTCCAACTCAGCATCTATATGGTGTTTCTAGGTCCAATAAAAAAATTGACACATCTATTAAAAATTACAGTATCAACAACTCAGTTAAAAA